>NC_053038.3:117235914-117538944 GCF_002575655.3 Aegilops tauschii subsp. strangulata | reverse complement strand
TGGTTGAATCTGATCCTTTCCATGGTTATGAAACTGAAACTGTTGTGGCACATCTTATTAAGTTGAATGATATAGCTACCCTTTTTACTCATGATGAGAAAACTCGCTACTACTTTATTCTCAAATTGTTTCCTTTCTCATTAAAGGGTGATGCTAAAGCTTGGTACAATACTCTTTCTCCTGGTTGTGTGCATAGTCCCCATGATGTGATTTATTACTTCTCTGAAAAATATTTCCCTGCTCATAAGAAACAAGCTGCTTTATAGGAAATATTTAACTTTGTGCAAACTACAGAAGAGAGTCTCCCACAAGCTTGGGGGAGGCTTTGCCAATTACTTAATGCTTTGACTGATCATCCTCTTATGAAAAATGAAATACTTGATATCTTCTATAATGGACTAACCAATGCTTCTAGGGACTTCCTAGATAGTTGTGATGGTTGTGTGTTCAGGGAACTTACTGTTGGACAAGTTGAAGAATTATTGAATAACATATTGAAAAATTATGATGATTGGACTCTTCCTAAACCACCGCCTAAACCCACTCCGAAGAAGAGGGGTATATTATATCTCAGTCATGAAGATATGCAAGAGGCAAAGAAATCTATGAAGGAAAAAGGTATTGAAGCTAAAGATGTTAAAAATTCACCTCCTATTGAAGAAATACATGGGCTTAATACACCACCACTGGCCAAGGTGGTAGAGGTAAATTCTTTAATGAAGTTCAATGATAATGACAATCCTCACAATATGCACCCTAGTCAATGCCTTTATGAGTTTGAGAATTACATTAGAAAACAAGATCACTTCAATGCCAATGTTATGAAACAATTGAAGTATAATTCTGATATGATTGCTCGCTTGAGTGACTTGTTATTTAGAATCTCAAATGATGTTAAATGTGTTGGAAAACATGCTTCTATGGTTCAAACTAAATTCAAACAAGTTGCTAAATCTCAAAGAGAGTTGCTTGATGAAATGAATAATAATATACATGACTTTGTTGTTAGAGTTGCAACTAGAGGAGGTAAAATGACTCAGGAACCACTTTATCCTGAGGGACACCCAAAAAGAATAGAACAAGATTCACAAAGAGTTAACACTTGTGCACCTAGTCCTTCTAGAAAGAATAAAAAGAAGAAGAAAAATGATAGGACTTTGCATGCTTCTAGTGAACCTGAAATAGAAAAACCTCCTGATAATGATAATGAAACTTCTATCTCAGATGCTGAAACTCAATCTGGTAATGAACACTCACCTAGTGATAATGAAAAAGATAATTATTAGGTTCATGAAGACACTCAAACAAATAATAAAGAACCAGACAATGATGTTGAGATAGAACCACCTGTTGATCTTAATAACCCACAACCTAAGAATAAAAGATATGATAAAAGTGACTTTGTGGCTAGAAAACACGGTAAAGAAAGAGAACTGTGGGTTCAAAAACCTATGCCTTTTCCACCTAAGTCAACTAAAAGGAAAGATGATGAAAAATTTGAACGCTTTGCTGAAATGCTGAGGCCAGTCTTTTCTGCATACTCGCTTGACTGATATCTTGAAAATGCCCCCTTATGCAAAGTATATGAAAGACATCATCACTAATAAGAGAAAAATACCGGAAGCTGAAATCTCCACTATGCTTGCTAATTACACTTTTAAAGATGGAGTACCTAAAAAACTTGGTGATCCAGGAATACCAACTATACCTTGCTCTATCAAAAAGAATTATGTGAAAACTGCTTTGTGTGATTTAGGAGTTGGTGTTAGTGTTATGCCTTTCTCTTTATATAAAAGACTTGATTGAATAAACTCACACCTACTAAAATATCTTTGCAAATGGCCGACAAATCAACTTCCATACCTATCGGTATCTGTGAGGATGTGCCTGTTGTTGTTGCTAATGTTACTATTTTGATTGACTTTGTTATACTTGAGATGCCCGAGGACGACAACATGTCGATTATCCTTGGAAGACCCTTCTTGAATACTGCAGGGGCTTTTATTGATTGCAATAAAAGCAAGGTCACGTTTCATATTAATGGTAATGAGCATATGGTGCACTTTCCGAATAACAATTCCAAGTGAATGGTATTAATGTTATTGAAAAATCTTCGACAATCACTATTGGAAGTTTTCAAATACCTCTACCTACTGCCAAAAAGAAATATGAAATGCTTATTGTTGGGGACATCCATATCCCTGTTGAGGTAACCTAGTGATTTACGAAAGTTATTCGGTTTCATGCTAATCGAAAGTGGTTGTTAATAAGACCCGATCAGCCTTATTAATGAATCATTTTTAGAGGTATGAAGTTGATGAATTTAGTAAGCACTACCTTCTGTTCCTACTTTTAGTTTTCTGTTTTTATTAGTTAAATAAAATAAAATGCCATGTTTTGTCTGTTTTCTGAATTTCCCGTGCAATAAAAAATGACCCAAAAATAAAAGTTCTCAGAATGCTCTGAAAATTTAATACAATTTTTTTTCTGAATATTTCTGAATTTCTGGTGCAAATAATATCATTGGGAGATGCACCAGGTGGGTTGTGCCCACCTGGGTGCGCCAGGACCCCCAGGCGCGCCTTGGTGGGTTGTGGTCCCCCTCACTTATCTCTTCACACCACATCATCACTTACCTCCAGAAAAAATTCTCCATTGCTCTCTCTCCCGTGTTCTTGCTCTCAAACCCGCGGATTTCGATCTCTTTGCTCGAAGCTCCGTTTCTGAAACTGTTTCAGGGGATTATTGCTTGGTATGTGACTCCACCGTTTATCTAATTAGTTTTTGTTTTAGTGGTTTATATTTTGAATAATTAGCTACTCTTGGTGCTGTTGTAGATGAGCTTGCATGTTGAATTCTTAGAGTTCTAAGTAGTTTGAATGCTTGCTATGGCCTCTATGTATCCCTATGAGTAGTTGCTATCACTTTTGTGAAGTTTTGTTGAGAAAAATAATTGGACTAAATTTTTTAGAATTTTTGTTAATAGGAAAAAGATGAATATCTTTAGGAAGTTTGCTTCTAAGTAGAACTCCAAGGGTGTTATTGGGGAGTCATCTGACATCGATCTCCATCCTCGGAGGTTGGCGGAGGTACGGCCGTGCGAATGGCCGCACACCCAGTTCATGGAAGAGGCTGGAATCCTTCAGGAGTTCACGCAATATGTTGCTAGTGTCAGCCTCACCGACTTCATCGCAAATAAGTGTGAACACCATCAAATCCTCACAAATATCTTTGTTCAAAGTTTTACTTTCCTTTCTAGGAATAATCCTCCTGGGGTGCAGTTTGATTTATATGCTTAAACCCATCGAATACCACTTACTGAATTTTGTAACATATGCATGATCCCTTCTGACGGGAGCTTAGCTGAGCCTAGGCCGGCTGAGTTTGAGGCCTTTTCTCGCACCTTGACAGTGGGAGATGAGAGAGGGATGTCAGCTATCACTGCCGCTGGCTTGCATTTTCCTGCTGTTCATTGCTTTGCTCTTTTCATTGCAAAATGCTTGCTTGCTAGAGAGAAGGTGGGTGCACTCAGTTCACCAGACCTTGCTGTTTTACGTCGTGCACTAGAGGGCGACAACACTTATAGCTTGGGAGCTATTGTAGCTCGTCGCCTCCACATTAATAAGTCCAAGGGTAAAATACATGGTGGGATTTTTGCTACTCGTTTGGTGGCTCACTTTAATGTTGAGATACGCCATCATGATTACCCACTGACCAAGGTTTACCTAGACCATGCAGCCATGGATCACCACCATTTTACTGATATCGAATCTCCTAACATCCCTATTCCATATAACCTGGTTTTTTGTGTGGGGACTCGTGATATTATTCCATTGCCTGCTCCTGCTTTGTTTGATTCTGTTGCTAGGGGCGGATATAGGATTATGCCTGTAGACATCATCGCCTACCAGAACGCTCAGGCTACTGCAGAGGCAGAGGAGGAGCCTCGGCAGTGGGATGAGTGGATGTCGGCTCCTCAGTACCCCAACTACTGATCGACTACCAAGTTAGGCCAAAAGCCTAAGCTTGGGGGAGTACGTGTTTCCCACCGACATCACATTCATGTCACTTATTCCATTTGTCGGTGTTCACACTTTTTCATTGTATCATCTATGCTTAGATTTATTGTCTTGCTTTCTTCTTGTGTGTTTGAAAAACCTTAGAAAAACCAAAAAAATAGTTGTAGTTAGTTTACTTTCTATGCATGCTTAGTAGTAATATTAAAAAGAAAACCCCAAAAGATTACCTTGTTCTTCTTTCGCTTGTTGGGAGCTTTCCCGTGTAAATAGTTTTTCTCGTTTTTGCTTTTCCCTTTTATTTGCTTGTTCAAGAATACCAAAAACTCCAAAAATATTTCCATGTGTTTCTCTAAATTTCTTTTCTTTCTATTCGAGTCTTACCGAGGAGAAGACCACGATGAAAATGTTGAGTGGCTCTCATATGAATAATTGTTGATCTAATAAAGGGCCCATTTTACCTTGTCTTCTCTTGTTGAATAAAATGTTTTGCAGATTCCAGCTTAGTCCACGGCACTCTTGCACTATTATT
The DNA here is from genome assembly GCF_002575655.3 of Aegilops tauschii subsp. strangulata. Taxonomy (NCBI): domain Eukaryota; kingdom Viridiplantae; phylum Streptophyta; class Magnoliopsida; order Poales; family Poaceae; genus Aegilops; species Aegilops tauschii. The sequence goes on along the minus strand of NC_053038.3, from coordinate 117,534,396 downwards.
ATTTCCACATCGTTCGGTTGTGCAAGTGAAAGGCAATAATGACGATATTCGATGAACTGGCCGTGGCAGAGAGAAACGGGTATGAACTCGACTTGTTCTGTTTGTGTAAATATGTTTAACCTAGTATCCATGATTCAGCCCATTATGATTAAACATGTTTGCAATGACAATTAGAGATTATAGTTTCTCATGCCATGCATAAGTAGTTGGGAGTGGATAATGATTTATCTTGGATATCAACATTGCGTTAAAATGATTGTGATGTAGTATGATGATATGGTATCCTCCTCTGAATGTTCGAGTGGCTTGACTTGGCACATGTTTATGCATTTAGTTGAATCAAAACCAACATAGCCTCTATGATATTTATGTTCATGGTGTTCATATCCTATGCTAGTGTCCAATGTTACTTATGCATAATGCATGTTTATGATCATTGTTGCTCTCTAGCTGGCTGCTTCTCAATCTAATTGCTAGCCTTTGCCTGTACTAAGTGGGAATTCTGCTTGTACATCAAAAACCTTGAACCCAAAAGTTATTCCAGATGAGTCCACCATACCTACCTATATGCGGTATTACCCTGCCGTCCTAAGTAAATTTGCATGTGCCACCTCTAAAAACTTCAAATAAGTATCCTTTTTGTGTGCCTGGATCGTTCATGGAACGACAGGAGGTGGTCGGTATCTTCCATGCTAAGCGGGTTATTCTTAGGTCGAGTGTTTATTCACTCGCTGTCGGTGTACAAAAGTAGGGGCACTCCCTTTTACCCCTTTACTTGTGCACGTGCAGTCAGAGCCACGCCCACGGCCACACTAAGTAGGGCAGAGGAGGGAAGCCAAGGGCACAAGACGGGCAGAGCAATGCCAAGACCAGAAACACAAAGAGCAAGAGGGCGAGGTGGACTCCCCCGGCAAGATCCTTGCCGGGGCAGCCTCCACAGCCCCGACAAGAGCCTTGCCGGGGCAACTTGCCCGACGCCAGCAGAGCATGCCACCCTTGAGCCCACGGGTTCCAACACCACCAACCAACCACATTGGAACCAAGGCTCAGGAGGCACCTCTGTGGTGGCATGCAGATCTTCGTCAAGATCATAAACACACAAGATCAGATGAGGACAAGAAGACGACGATCCTCGGCGAGATCCTTGCCGAGGAAATCCACAAGACCCCCGGCAAGACCCTTGCCGGGGACGACCACGGTGCCGCGGCAAGACCCTTTCCGGGGCCCCGGCAAGGCCCTTGCCGAGGCCCCGGCAAGGCCCTTGCCGAAGACACTTACGGGGCCGCGGCCAGGCCCACGTCTGCCAAGACTAAACCGCCACTCCCATGCAGCTACTAGCTCAATCAATTGGGCAGGCACCTGCGTGGCAGCGTGTGGCCTCTACACCGACTCAGCTAGCACCTACGTGGTGGCATGCAGATCTTCGTGAAGACTCCACCACCGCGCCAGCCCAGCAGCCAGCCAACGTGGTGCTACAATGCCTCGTCAGCTCGGACGCGTGTCGCAGCCAGGTGAGGCGGCGTCAGCTGGGAAGAGCTTCCTTGTCGTCCCCGATAAATCAAGAGGGGCACGTCGGCAGCGCATTCAATGCATTTTTCCGACGGTGCCAGAGGATAGACTCATCCACTGTACACCTTTCCACCTCATGTGTGCCACGGTGGCAACCCCTTTTATCTATAAAAGGAGGCCCAAGGCGAATAGGAGAAGGATTCGGATCTTTTGGACTAGGGACACACCGTAGCTACTTCAAGAACTCAAGAACACTCAAATACATACACCAAAGTGGGACTAGGGTTTTACGCATCCTCGCGGCCCGAACCTGGGTAAACGATCCTTGTGCTGGCTCCTGGACCTGCTCTTTGCACAACCCCGCGTCCGCCAACCGTAGAAGGGATCCCAGTGATCCCATAGGTGTCGTTTCCACCGACATCTTTGGCACGCCAGGTAGGGGAAGCGCAGTTGTGAGAATCTGGTCTAGCAGTTAGTCTAGCAGTTCTTGATCACCATGGCTTCCAAGAAGAAGACGATCACGGCGATCGGTTCGTCGGGAGCCGAACGACCCGTACCAATGCGGGCGAGTGGCGAGGCGGCCGCGGACGGAAGCCGGGGCACGGCCCGTGAACACCCGCATCACTCCGGTAGTCAAAGCAGGGTGAGCGGCGTCGTTCGTGCGCGAGACGATGGTCCGCACGCCGCCAAATCCAAAGACGGAGCCGGGCCCCCTGCAGGTGGCGCGGGGCCCTCCAAGGGCGACGCCATGCCGCCAACGGGCGGCGCGGCGACTTCCAAGATACCCACGCCGGCGCCCACGACGTGCTCTTCCCAGGTTGTGCGCGACGAGCAGTGTCGCCGCGCTGGTGACCCTGGGCGCCGCCGTGGAAAGAGTCATGTGCCTCATTCACGGGACGTAGAAGACCAGCATGCGCACCGAGGCATCGGTGAAAATGGCGCACAGCGGCAAGGCCGTGATAGAGCTCCTTCTAACATGGTTAGAAGTCGGAGCGCGTCACGGTCCACGCAGCTTTCGCCGCCACCCACGCCAGCAGAAGCCTTGGCGCGCGCGCAGTTGCTCCTCGATTTTCCTCCAGCTGCGGAAAAGCTCGACGAGTGGAGAGCCACCATTCGAAGCCTTGTCGGCGTGGCCAACAAAGATGAGCCGCGGCCAGCAGGGCCCTCGGGCCGGCGCTCCGTCGAGCCACCACATGCCAGTGGTGGCAAGACTGGAGGTGATGCGGCCACGGTGCACTCTCCTCCCCCACGCCAGCCACCGCGGGTGTCGGTCCATCATGATGATGCTGGTGATAATATATCCATAGCATCGTCTGACCCATGGACCCACCGCGATCAGTGCCAAGTTCTTCGGGATCGAGCCCATGAAGACGCTCGAACCACCATCGAGCGCCGGCGCGATGCGCGCCACCAGTCAGATAGGCGGGCGGGGCCCAGTATGGACCACCCAGCTCCAGGAGGCCCTGGCGGCCTACCTTACGAGGTGGGTTGCCCAGCCTTTACCCGTGAGCTGCGGCAGTTCCAGTGGCCCTCCCACCGCACGTTCAAGCCCGACGTCGGCGAGAAGTACAACGCGACCCATCCGTCGGAGTTCCCCAGCATCTATACCATCGCCATGCAAGCAGCTGGGGCCCGCGATGACAAGGTGCTTGCCAATTACTTCCCGTTGGCACTTAAACCCAATGTTATGTCATGGTTGATGCACTTGTCGGCGAACTCCATTTCTTCTTGGTTGGATCTGTGTCATGAATTCGTTGGTGCCTTCACTGGAGGCCACCAAGCTCATGGCCAGGCAAGCGATTTGCATATCATTCCCCAGAAGGAAGGTGAAAACCTGCACAAGTACATACAGAGATTCAGCCGGGTACAGTACAACGTCCCAGATGTTCATCCCGCCGCCGTGATCAGCGTATTCCATCAGAATGTGCACAACCGCAAGATGCGTGAAGAGATGGCAATGAACAAGGTCAAGGATGTGGCCGAACTTTATATTCTGGCCGATAGATGCGCTCGGGCTGAAGAGGGAAGGAAGTACCCCGGCGAGGATGTCGGCGCGGAAACCGACTCTATAGACAAAGACACCGCCGCCCCGACGAAGAAGGGCCGACGTCACAACAGGAAGCGCAAGGGCAAGGCCGTGTGTAACGCCCCGAGACCAACGCTTCAGAAGACTTCCATATTTTTCGTGATCACCGTGTGTTTCTTTTGTGCTTGCTCTTTTATTTTTCATTGCATCATGTCATCATGCCATCATGTCATTAATTTTTAAAAACTCAACTAAGTAAATTGCATGGATCTTTGATCCATTTAAATCGAGGGAAATGCACATGGTGATTTCTCTTTATAACATATATCCTCCCAATATTATTAGGGAGCTATATTAAATTATTCCATTAATTGGAGTTCACCATAACACACTTGCAAATATCCCAATGCCTTTGTTATCTTAATTCTTGGTCTCCAACCTCGCCATATATTTTTCATCATATTCCGGAGCTCCACCAAAAATCCGAACATTTTTGGACCTTCCCAACCCTCACTTCCTATTCAAATCATTTGAATTCAAATCAAATGAGTTTGAATTTAAATCTTTTAATCATGGCATTTTCTATTTTCTCGGAACAAGCACATTTTTGTGAGTCCGGGAAAATTACCCGCATGCGCAAATTCTTTCCCTAGCCCTCTCTTTCTTTTCTTCTCTCTAATTCTTTTCTGCTAAAGAATAAGAGGGAGGAGAGAGCCTAGCCAGGCCTCTGGCCACTTCCTTCTCTACCGGGCCGGCCTCTAAGGCCCAGCCGCGCCCCGCTGTTAACCTAGCCCGATCCCCATCTCTCTCGCTCTTCTCTTGGTCTTTCTCTTCCCCTCCCCACGACTCCCCCAACCAACCCCGCCGCCGCGGACCTCCTCTCCCCAAGCCCACCGCCGGCGCCCCCTTGCCATCACCGCAGCCATGGACAGCGCCGCCCGAAACCCTAGCTCGGGCCGTGAGGGGGAGCATGGAAGTTCTCCTCCACAGCGCGACCCACCCGCGGCCAAGTAGGCGTCCGCGTGCAGATCCGCCTCCTCGTCGTGGCCTTGTGCCGGCCCCGAGCCCTAGGCCTCCGGCTTCTCTGGGCGCGGCGCAGGGGAGGGCTCCCTCTTGCCGGCCGTCGACACGGAGCCTCCACCTCGCCTCCCGCAGCAACTGCCTGGGGCCTCTTGTTTTGCTGCTCCTGGAGTCCCCTCCTCGCCTCCTCTGTCGAGCGGCTCGGAGGGAGATGCGGGCTCGTACGTGGCGTTGTTCCCGTGCCTGTGGAAGACGGCGACAGATCGTGCCTTCTTTCGACCTCACCGCCGCAGGCAAGGCATGGCTTCCTGCAGGGCATTGCTGACTTCTTCCTACGCCGGGGACGCCCGCAAGTTATCCATAGTATTTGTTCACTAATCAACGTCGCAACCCCTCCCTCGACCTAGAGCTGCATGCTCCACTGCCATCGTCCAAGCATGCCAAGTCCGGCGGAAGCAAGGAGAAGAAGAAGGACCAAGACCCGAGACCCATGTACGATTACGCAACGAACGGTGGAGTTACAGAAGCTACAAGTACCGCGACGACCCCGGGGACTGGATTCTGTCAAGTTCCTCTATGATATGTGTACCACTACTTCCACAACATGTCGTGTACGACTACCGTCGCTCGGATTCGCCAAGTCAACGTGTACGACTACCGTCGCTCGGTTTCGACAAGACAACGTGTACCACTACCGTCGACCCGCGAAGACCCCGTGGACATCAAGTTCCTTGTCGTGACCCCGAGCATCTACGGAACATGAACGACTACTTCCTCTCCGACTTGTGAACCACTACTTCCCTCAACGAACTTGATCCGTTTCAAAAGGCACGCTTCGAAGGTACAACCCGAGACGACGTCCGTGGAGCGAATGCTTTGTTGTTTGAGATGCTCGCGTTTGCACCGTGTCCCAGTTGTCGCTTGCGCGTTCCTTGTTTCCATGCCACCGACATGTGGGACACCCGGTAATCGGGATCACCCCACCATCTTTTGCATGTTTCGCACATCCGCACACTTGCTCTTTTGCACCGGTATCTCAATGAGTTATCGGATCATCAGAAGGTTGCCGTGGCATCATTTTCGGTTTCGTTGCCGTGGCACCCTTTTCTTCCACCACGGTGACAAATGCTTCATAACATGCTCATGTCAACATTTTCATAAAATTGCTTAAAACTTGCATTGTCATCCGCATCATGATAACAACATTTAAATGTTAAAAATTGTGTTTGTATTAAATTGCTAATTGACTGAGGATTTATCGGAATTATTGTTTGTTGTTCCGGCCTCATTTAAATTGCCTAGATAGTTAGTTTACTTATGCTTCACCTCTTGCCATGTTAATCAACATTTAATATTGTTGGGTACATAACCGAGAGAACTAAACAATTGATGTGGTGTTTCTTCAATATGCAACTTGTTGCATATTGAGCTCCATTTAATTTGTAGTATTGTTTGTTGCACTTTGCCATGCCATGCATATTTAAACCGGACATGCATCATACTTGACTGTGCATCATGCCATGTGTATGTGGTGGTTGTTTACTATGTTGTTTGTTTCTTTCCGGGTTGCTTCTCTCGTTAGCTTCGGTTTCTTTCCGGAGTTTTGAGGATTCGTTCGACTCCGTCTGTTTGTCTTCTTCATGGACTCGTTCTTCTTCCTAGCGGGATCTCAGGCAAGATGACCGTACCCTCGAAATCACTTCTATCTTTGCTTGCTAGTTGTTCGCTCTATTGCTATGCCGCGTTACCTGCCACTTGCTATCTTGCCTCCCAATTTGCCATGAAACCACCTCTAACCTTTGTCACCCTTCCTAGCAAACCGTTGTTTGGCTATGTTACCGCTTTTGCTCAGCACCTCTTATAGCGTTGCTAGTTGCAGGTGAAGATGAAGATTGCTCCATGTTGGATTATGTTTATGTTGGGATATCACAATATCTCTTATTTAATTAATGCATCTATATACTTGGTAAAGGGTGGAAGGCTCGGACTTATGCCTGGTGTTTTGTTCCACTCTTGCCGCCCTAGTTTCCGTCATACCGGTGTTATGTTCCTTGATTTTGCGTCCCTTACGCGGTTGGGTGATTTATGGGACCCCCTTGACAGTTCGCTTTGAATAAAACTCTTCCAGCAAGGCCCAACCTTGGTTTTACATTTGCCTCACCTAGCCTTTTTCCCTTGGGAGTCGCGCATCCCGAGGGTCATCTTTATTTTACCCCCCGGGCCAGTGCTTGTCTAAGTGTTGGTCCAAACTAGAGCACCGTGCGGGACCATCCCTTGGCAACTTGGGTTACGTCGGTACCTGTACGCTTCGCTTATCCGGTGTGTCCTGAGAACGAGATACATGCGACTCCTATCGGGATTGTCGACACATCGGGCGGCTTTGCTGGTTTTGTTTTACCATTGTCGAAATGTCTTGTAACCGGGATTCCGAGACTGATCGGGTCTTCCCGGGAGAAGGAATATCCTTCGTTGACCGTGAGAGCTTATAATGGGCTAAGTTGGGATACCCCTGCAGGGTATTATCTTTCGAAAGCCGTGCCCGCGGTTATGTGGCAGATGGGAATTTGTTAATATCCGGTTGTAGAGAACTTGACACTCGACTTAATTAAAACGCATCAACCGCATGTGTAGCCGTGATGGTCTCTTTTCGGCGGAGTCCGGGAAGTGGACACGGCTTTTGGGTTATGTTTGACGTAAGTAGGAGTTCAGGATCACTTCTTGATCATTACTAGTTGACGACCGTTCCGTTGCTCCTCTTCTCGCTCTTATTTGCGTATGTTAGCCACCATATATGCTAGTGCTTGCTGCAGCTCCACCTCATTACCCCATCCTTTCCTATAAGCTTAAATAGTCTTGATCTCGCGGGTGTGAGATTGCTGAGTCCTCGTGACTCACAGATACTTCCAAAACAGTTGCAGGTGCCGAGGATACCAGTGCAGGTGACGCAACTGAGCTCAAGTGGGAGCTCGATGAAGATCTTGTTCATTGTGTTGTTTCTTTTTCCTGTTGATCAGTAGTGGAGCCTAGTTGGGACGATCGGGGATCTAGTAGTTGGGTTGTCTTCTTTTCTTTTGGCTTTGACCGTAGTCGGTCTAATGTACTCTGATTGATGTATGATTTATTTATGTATTGTGTGAAGTGGCGATTGTAAGCCAACTCTTTATCCCATTCTTGTTCATTACATGGGATTGTGTGAAGATGACCCTTCTTGCGACAAAACCACAATGCGGTTATGCCTCTAAGTCGTGCCTCGACACGTGGGAGATATAGCCGCATCGTGGGTGTAACACCGTGCTTGCCGTCGAGGGATCCGACGACACCGGCGCTGCCAAGAAGGCCAAGGCAGACGACCCCGGCAAGGAGATTGCCGGGTGCGCCGCTTGCCGGGCCTTGGTAGCTGTCGACAAGCCGGGAACCTCCAACAAGCAGTATTGCAAGATCCACCGCACCAAGGGCCACGACCTCCAGAACTACCGACAAGTTGAGCTGCTTGCTGAAAAGCAAAAAGCCGAGTATGAGAGGCAGGACAAGGAGAAGGGTCGGGATGGTGCCGAAGGATCCGGCAAGAAGCGTGGCGGCCAAGGAGGCTGCCGCGGCAAGGATAACCAGCAAGAGAGGCCCGCTCGGGGCCGTGACAACAAGCAGGAAGACGATGATCATGACGAGGATGACGAGTCCGGCGAGCATGAGTTCCAGAAAGCTACGGAAGCCATGTGCGTCGATGGTGGCGCCTCGCTGCATACTTCTCGCCCCCAGCTCAAGCAGTGGGCGCATGAGATCACAGCAGCGGAGCCATCATTCGACGCTCAGAAGCCGCTGAAGTGGTCCAGCACGCCTATCATCTTTGACACCGAGGACCACCCTGATCGCACAACTGCGGTCGGGTGTTTGTCGTTGCTGGTTTCACCAACGATACGCAACCTCAAGGTGACCAAGATGCTGGTTGACGGCGGGGCCGGTCTGAACTTGATCTGGCCCGTTGTGATCAAAAGGCTGCAGATTCCTGATGGAGACCTTGAGGAGACGGGCACGTTTCAAGGGGTCAACCCGGGAAGGAGCCAGCCGAAGGGTAAGGTCATGTTGCCTGTGACGTTTGGAGGCGAGTTGAACTACAGGACGGAGAGGATTGTCTTTGATGTAGCCGAGATCCCCTTGCCCTACAACGGGATCCTCGGCCACCCGGCACTAGCCAAGTTCATGGCGGCGTCGCATTACGCCTACAACACGCTGAAGATGCCCGGGCCGATGACCATCATCACGTCCCCTCCGACAAGAAGGACGCGCTGATCTGCGGCAATCAACTCTACCGGGAAGCAGTTGCAGCAACAGCCGCCAAGGCACTTGCTCCTGCCGCTGAAGCCCCGGGGAGGAAGAAGACCGGCAAGACCTCTCGCACCCACTCCGGCAAGCGCACCTCTTCGGAGTGTGGTGCTCCTGTCGAGGACGTGCCAGAGAGCTCCACCGGCAAGAGCAATAAATCCAGAGCTGCACCACCAGAGACCAAGAAGGTGTCCGTCAAGGAGGATGGCACGGGAGGGGCTTTCACCATAAGCTCCACCCTCGACAGCAAATAGGAAGGCACGCTCATCACTTTCCTACGGGCGAATGTTGATGTGTTTGCATGGCAAGCATCCGACATCCCCGGTGTTCCCAGGGAGGTGATTGAGCACCATCTTGCTGTCTGCCCTCATGCGCGGCCCGTCAAGCAGAAGGTCAGGAAGCAGGCTCTAGAACAGCAAGAGTTCATCACAGAGGAGATCAGGAAGTTGGAAGCGGCAGGTTTGGTGAGAGGGGTGCTCCATCCGACGTGGTTGGCCAATCCGGTGGTGGTGCGCAAGGCAAATGGGAAGTGGAGACTGTGTATTGATTACAGAGATATCAATACGGCCTGTCCAAAGGACCCTTTCTCATTACCGCGCATCGACCAGATTGTTGACTCCACGGTCGGGTGTGACTTGTTATCATTCCTTGACGCTTACTCGGAATACCACCAGATCTTCATGGCGAAAGAAGAGGAAGAGAAGACAACATTCATCACCCCATGTGGTACGTATTGTTTCTTACGAATGCCTTTCGGGTTGAAGAGTGCTGGCTCAACGTTTGCAAGAGTAGTCCAAATTGGTTTCGAGCCCCAGCTACATAGAAATATGGAAGCTTATATGGATGACATAGTGGTCAAAACCAAGGACAGGGCAACACTCATACAAGACTTTGAAGAGACGTTTGCAAACCTGCGCAAGATCAACCTCAAGTTGAACCTTGAGAAGTGTGTCTTCGGCGTTCCGTCCGACAAACTTCTCAGGTTCTTTGTTTCACAGCGTGGGATCGAGGCAAACCCAGACAAGATCAAGGCTATCGAGCAAATTGAGGCGCCCAAGCGGATCAAGGATGTACGTCGGCTCACTGGCTGCGTTGCCGCCATGAGCAGATTCATCTCCAAGTCTGCCGAGCGCGCCCTCCCCTTTTTCAAAATCTTGAAAAGGCGGGACCAATGGAATGGACCCCAGAGGCCGAAGCAGCGCTACAGGATTTGAAGAAATACCTCTCCTCTACGTCGATACTAGTTGCGCCTAAACCACAAGAGCCATTGCTGCTATATCTAGCGGCAACGAATCAAGTGGTCAGCGCCACGCTAGTGGCACAGAGGGAGGTCAATGAAGAGGCAGTGGCAACGGCAGACTGGCGGATGGTGAGCCAGGACCCCCCCCGACAGGGCCTGGTACCGGCAAGGCAAGGCCCCCGGCAGAGTCTGACGCCATCGGGACGAGGCCCGTGCAACAAGATGAAGTGGTGCAGAAGAAGAAGATGATGCAGCACCCGGTTTACTTTGTCAGCTCCCTCGTGCAGGGGGCTAGGTCAAGGTACTCCGGCGTGCAGAAATTGCTCTTCAGCCTCCTTATGGCCTCGAGGAAGCTGTGTCATTACTTCCAAGCCCATGAAATCACCGTCGTCACCCGCCTCCCGTTGCAACGGATACTGCATAACCCAAACGCGGCCGGGAGGATCGTGGAGTGGGCCTTGGAACTGTCGAGCTTTGGTTTGAAGTTTGAAAGTACTTCGACAATCCAGAGCAGAGTCTTGGCAGAGTTCATTGTGGAGTGGACCTCAACGCCCGTCGAAGAGATCCAGGAGACCACTCTCCCCAGCAAGGAAACAAGTCGCAACTAGATTATGTACTTTGACGGGGCTTTCTCGCTGCAAGGCGCCGGTGCTGGTGTACTACTCGTGGCACCCACCGGAGAGCACTTCAAGTATGTAGTCCAGATGCACTTTCCTAGAGAGATGTCGACGAACAACACTGCTGAGTACGAGGGGTTGCTTGCCGGTCTCGGGATCGTGGCAGACCTCGGAATCAAGAAGCTCGTCGTCAGGGGTGATTCGCAGCTTGTCGTCAAGCAAGTTAACAAAGACTATCAAAGCCCGTTGATGGAGGCCTACATGAATGAGGTGAGGAAGCTGGAGGAGCGTTTTGACGGCATACAAGCGGAGCATGTTCCCCGAGTGGAGAACGACACCGCCGATTACTTGTCAAAGCACGCTGCACTCAAACTACCTATGGAACCACGTACTTTTGTGCTTTAGTTAACTCAACCATCCGTTGAACCATCAACGGAGCAGAATAAGTGAAGGAAATCAGGCCCCGGCAAGTACTTTCCCGCCGAGCCCCCAGGGGCCACCGGCAAGGATGTTACCGTGGACCCTGAGCCTACCGAGGGGCAACCGACTCCAGCAAGGCGTCAAGCCCTGGCCGTACAGACGGCCGCCCCCATGGCAGAGGAAATGCCTTTGGTCTTTGCCGTCGAGCCCCAGGCTCCGGCGTGGGCACAGCATACCGTCTGATACCTCCAAACAGGGGAACTCCCTGAGGAGCAGGAAGAAGCGGAGAAAGTAGCCCGTCGGTCTGCCATGTGTCAGTTGATCGACGATGTCCTGTACAGGAAAAGACCGAACGGTGTGAAATTGAAGTGCATCCCCCGGGAGGAAGGATTGGAGCTGTTGGCAGAGATACACGAAGGCATGTGGTTCCCATATAGGGTCGAGGGCCCTTGCCGGCAAGGCATTTCAGCAAGGTTTCTTCTGGCCCACTGCCCTCCAAGACGCAACGGCACTAGTCACCAAGTGTGAAGCGTGTCAGTTCCATTTGAAGAAGCTTCATCAACCAGCTCAAGCCCTTCAAACAATTCCTCTTTCCTGGCCATTTTCGGCCTGGGGGCTCGACATACTAGGCCCTTTCCCCCGCGCTGTCTGGGGCTTTAAGTACTTGTACGTTGCAATCGACAAGTTCACAAAGTGGCCGGAGGTGGAAGCAGTGAGGAAGGTGACAGCGCAGTCAGCCGTCAAGTTCTTCAAGGGGCTAGTCTACCGTTTTGGTGTGCCAAACAGAGTCATCACCGACAACGGCACGCAGTTCAGGAGTCACACCTTCATGCAATACATCCAAGACCTCGGCAGCAAGGTCTGTTTCGCTTCCGTGGCACACCCACGGAGCAACGACCAGGCAAAGAGGGCAAATGCTGAAGTACTGCGAGGCCTGAGGACAAAGACTTTTTACAGGCTGCACAAGAGCGAAAGGCGCTGGATTGATGAGTTGCCGGCGGTTCTTTGGTCAATCAGAACGACGCCAAATCGTGCCACCGGCCAGACACCCTTTGCCCTGGTATACGGGGCAGAAGCAGTTCTCCCCACGGAACTCACATACGGGTCACCTCGAGTGGTCTCTTATGACGAGCTTGAGCAAGAGCAATTGCGGCAAGATGACACAACGCTCCTTGAGGAAGATCGTCTTTGGGCGGTTGTGAGAGCAGCGCGCTACCAGCAAGCCTTGCGCCGCTATCATAGCCGCAAGGTTCATGCCCGAAGCTTTGAGGAAGGCGACCTTGTTCTTCGGCGCGTTCAATCGGCCAAGAATTCCAACAAGTTGACGCCAAAGTGGGAAGGCCCTTATCGGGTAATACGAGTCACCAGGCCCGGCGCAGTCCGCCTAGAGACCGAAGATGCTATTCCAGTGAGCAACTCCTGGAACATTGAACATCTTCGCAAGTTTTACCCACAAGGCGCGGTTTCCGCCCCCCCCGGCAAACCACCTTTTGTACAAGCCTTGCCGGCGAGGCATGTAACCCTCCGTACAAAGCCAGGCGCGGACCCTGAGCATAAATAAATGAAGCGCTGGCGCCCTAAGTTCTAGCATGCATGCTAGGTTAAGTCTCTCCCTCGGTTAGGGTTGATAGTGCTTAGCGGCGACTAACCCCTAGCATAGAGCTCGAGTGTGTGTCTCTCTGTTCCTTTCCATCCTCTTTGGTTTGCAGGGTACATGGACGTTTCTGCTGAGCTGTTTGGAAGGGAGAGAAAAAGTCGGCATTCCGGCCCCGGCAAGCCAAGGTTGCCGGGGGCTGCAGACGCAAGAATCCAACCACGGTAAGCCAAGACTGCCGAGGGCTGCAGATCCAGATAAGTCTTTCATCCCCAACTGTGCATTTCCATATGAAGTTGGGATGTGTGAAACCTCGTTTTACTCCTAGGCCGCCGTGCTCCCCCTTCTTTCTGTACCCAAGAACTATTCCCTGGGTCGGAACTGGGTCGTAGTCGCGGTGACAAGGAAATAAATGAAGGGCCTGACTCTACTTCGCCCCTGCCTCCGCCAAGAGCGTGAGAATGGTCGAACGAAGTAAGGGGACGGCAAGGCCTATTGCTGGGCGGCAATGTTTATCTTAAAAATAACAAGGATTCACTCCTTGGCATGAGCCTCGCTCACGCACAAAGAACCCGGCAAGCACCCTTTTTCATTAAAAACATCTCGTACAGGTATAGTTCATACGGAATGAAAAACATGAGCAAGGGGATTACAAGTTTTAAATTTAACAAATGTCCGCGGGCTTACAAACTAAAAAGAGATAAGATGCTCGTGATCCCTTTTTTGTCCCTCTCCTCAGAAGATGGAACGAGATAGGAGGGGGGCAAAAAGAGCGCCTAGGCGAGGTACGAGCAGCAGAAGACGCCAAGAGAGCATCCCGGTGCCGGGAGAGGAGCCGGAAGATGAGGCAGCGGGCCGACAATACGCGATGAAGGCATCGGTGCCCGCGTACTCCGACTTGACGGCCCGCCTTCTTCGTCTTCTCCTACCCTCCTACGCCAGCCGCCCAAGGAGGCGGCGGGGAACGCGCCGATGGGGAGCTTGACGAGGAAGGCCCTCGGTAGGGCGCGTGGCCGAGGGAGGGACAACGCGGTCAGTCGGAGTCGAGGTCGGTGTTGCCCCGCTCGTCGCCCTCGTCGTCGCTGTCGCTGTCATCCTTGTCACTCCCGCTTGAGGAAGAGTCTTCATCATCGGAGGACCTCTCCACGCAGCACTTTAGGCGAGTTCCAAGGTCCCCAAAGACCTTGATGGAGAGCAGGCCATTCTCCATTAATTTGAAGTAGAGAACGAGCCCCGCCGTTAGGCTGTGGACACGAGCAAAAGTTTTCCATCCACGGCGAAGGTACATGACACGAGGAGCGGGAAAGTCGACGTCGACCCGCGTGCCGCCATTCCTGCAGCCCCTCATATGCAACCTGAGGGTCTGTGGCGGGTCGAGCTCCATCTCCCGAGCGAATGGACTGGGGAGACGAAGACGACGACGCGGTGGCCGGCGCAGCCTGATGAAGAACTCACGGAGCTGGTCCCCGACGTGGCCCTCCATTGGGAGAGGCATCGCCGGCGGAGGCAAGGCCGGTGCACCGCCCCGTCCCCCTCTTCCTCGAGAGCCACGGCGACCTCGGCCTCGCCCCCTCCCCCTTCCCCTCGTAGCCAGCTCTGCCGCCGCAAGCTCTTGCGAAGGAGGGACGTGCTGTCGAGCAGAGACCCTCGCCGCCACCGTCGAAGGGCCGGCGCCTCCTCTCGCCATTGCAGATGGAAGGAAGGAGGCGAAGTGGAAGGAGATGGATGATGAGAGAATGCGGGATGCCATCCCCCTCCCCCTTCTTATAAAGGGGCGGGGTCGGGGCTCGGCCGCCCCACTCAGCCAATCCGGCCGTCGGGAGCGCAGGGAATCGAGACCGACCCGCTGCTCCAATCAGCGACGGCCCGGTTTCCCGCCTCCACCGCCTGCCACCTTGGGGGCATGGGGAACATGTGGCGAGCAAGCAGAAATTGAGGGGATGGGTGAGGTGGCCGTTCCCCACCCCGGGATCGTGGGGCGCAGACGCCTTGAAGACCGCGACCCGAGTCCCTCAGTAAATGAGCTGTGCCTCTGTGTTTTCCTCTTTTTAAGGGGAAGGCACGAGCCGCCTCTTTACTATGACGTGACGCATGCATGCGGGAACCGCCCCACGCATGACCCCCACGTCACGCACGACCCTCCACGACGCGCATTCATCGTGGGTCGTGGGGAAGCACAAGCAAACGAAGAAATTACTGCTATAAAAATCCCGCCCCGCCTGCTCGCGCACCTTTCTGGGCCCGGCCCAACAACGCGTTGCGCTTATGTGTGGCCCAGGCCCGGGGGCTCCTGTCGGTGTACAAAAGTAGGGGCACTCCTTTTTACCCCTTTACTTGTGCACGGGCAGCTAGAGCCACGCCCACGGCCACACTAAGTAGGGCAGAGGAGGGAAGCCAAGGGCACAAGACGGGCAGAGCAATGCCAAGACCAGAAACACAAAGAGCAAGAGGGCGAGGTGGACTCCCCTGGCAAGATCCTTGCAGGGGCACCCTCCCCAGCCCCGGCAAGAGCGTTGCCGGGGCAACTTGCACGACGCCAGTAGAGCGTGCCACCCTTGAGCCCACGGGTTCCAACACCACCAACAAACCACATTGGAACCAAGGCTCGGGAGGCACCTCTGTGGTAGCATGCAGATGAGGACCAGAAGACGATGATCCTCGGCGAGATCCTTGCCGAGGAAATCCACAAGACCCCCGGAAGACCCTTGCCGGGGACGACCACGGTGCCGCGGCAAGACCCTTGCCGGGGCCCCGGCAAGGCCCTTGCTGAAGACACTTACGGGGCCGCGGCCAGGCCCACGTCTGCCAAGACTACACCACCGCTCCTATGCAGCTGCTAGCTCAACCAGCTGGGCAGGCACCTGCGTGGTAGTGTGCGGCCTCTATGCCGACTGAGCTAGCACCTTCGTGGTGGCATGCAGATCTTCGTGAAGACTCCACCACCGCGCCAGCCCAGCAGCCAGCCAACATGGCGCTACAACGCCTCGTCAGCTCGGACGCGCGTCGCAGCCAGGCGAGGCGGCGACAGCTGGGACGAGCTTCCTTGCCGTCCCCGATAAAGCAAGAGGGGCACGTCGGCAGCGCATTAAATGCGTTTGTCCGACGGTGCTAGAGGATAGACTCATCCACAGTACACCTTTCCACCTCCTGTGTGCCACCATGGCAACCCCTTTTATCTATAAAAGGAGGCCCAAGGCGACCAGGAGAAGGATTCAGATCTTTTGGACTAGGGACACACCGCAGCTAGTTCAAGAACTCAAGAACACTCAAATACATACACCAAAGCAGGACTAGGGTTATACGCATCCTCGCGGCCCGAACCTAGGTAAACGATCCTTGTGCTGGCTCCTGGACCTGCTCTTTGCACAACCCCGTGCCCGCCAACCGTAGAAAGGATCCCAGTGATCCCATAGGTGTCGTTTCCACCGACACTCGCCATCGCACGAGAAAAGGGCGGTAATAGGGATTCCCAGTCCCGAACTAAAAAATGCTAATAATTAAACAAAACTCCCCCGGGACTATTGTTGGTTTGGACGGCACCCACTGTTTCGGACAAGCCGTGGAATGTGATTGTTGGTGGAGGGGGAGTAAACCTTTACTTTTATCGCTTGGGAACCGCCACTAGCGTGCTTAGCATGGAAGATATTAATAACTGATGGTCGTGAAGTAAATGAGAAGGGTGCATGCTACCTCTTGAGCATGCGTTGGTTTTCCCTTGAGGAGGAAAGGGTGATGCAGCAAAGTAGCATAAGTATTTCCCTCAGTTTTTGAGAACCAAGGTATCAATCCAGTAAGAGGCTACACGCAAGTCACCTAGTACCTGCACAAACAAATAAGAACCTTGCAACCAATGCAATAAAGGGGTTGTCAATCCCTTCACGGCCATTTGCAAAAGTGAGATTTGATAAAGATAATAAGATAATATTTTTGGTATTTTTGTTGTATAGATTGGAAAAGTAAAGATTGCAAAATAAACGGCGACATAAATAGCTAATTGACGGGAGACTAATATGATGTAAAATAGACTCGGGGGCCATAGGTTTCACTAGTGGCTTCTCACAAGATAGCATATTTTACGGTGGGTGAACAAATTACAGTCGAGCAATTGATAGAAAAGCGCATAGTTATGAGAATATCTAGGCATGATCATGAACATAGGAATCACGTCCGTGTTAAGTAGACCGAAACGATTCTGCATCTACTACTATTACTCCACACATCGACCGCTATCCAGCATGCATCTAGAGTATTAAGTTCATAAGAACAGAGTAACGCATTAGGCAAGTTGACATGATGTAGAGGGATAAACTCAAGCAATATGATATAAACCCCATCTTTTTATCCTCGATGGCAACAATACAATACGTGCCTTGCTGCCCCTACTGTCACTGGGAAAGGACACCGCAAGATTGAACCCAAAGCTAAGCACTTCTCCCATTGCAAGAAAGACCGATCTAGTTGGCCAAACTAAACCGATAATTCGAAGAGACTTGCAAAGATATCAAATCATGCATATAAGAATTCAGAGAAGAATCAAATATTGTTCATAGATAATCTTGATCATAAACCCACAATTCACTGGATCTCGACAAACACACCGCAAAAAGAATTACATCGAATAGATCTCCAAGAGAATCGAGGAGAACTTTGTATTGAGATCCAAAGAGAGAGAAGAAGCCATCTAGCTAATAACTATGGACCCGAAGGTCTGTGGTAAACTACTCACACATCATCGGAGAGGCTATGGTGTTGATGTAGAAGCCCTCCGTGATCAAATCCCCCTCCGGTAGATCGCCTGAAAAGGCCCCAAGATGGGATCTCACGGGTATGGAAGGTTGCTGCGGTGGAAAAAGTGTTTCGTGGCTCCCCTGGATGTTTTTAGGGTATGAGAGTATATATAGGCGAAAGAAGTAGGTCGGTTGAGCCACGAGGGGCCCACGAGGGTGGGGGCGCGCCTACCCCTGGGCGCGCCCTCCTGCCTCGTGGCTTCCTCGTTGCTTCCTTGACGTCCACTCCAAGTCTCCTGGATTGTGTTTGTTCCAAAAAAGATCCTCGCGAAGGTTTCATTCCGTTTGGATTCCGTTTGATATTCCTTTTCTGCGAAACACTGAAATAGGCAAAAAAACAACAACTGGCACTAGGCCTCCGGTTAATAGGTTAGTCCCAAAAATAATATAAAATAGCATATTAAAGCCCATTAAACATCCAAAACAGATAATATAATAGCATGGAACAATAAAAAATTCTAGATACATTGGAGACGTATCAGCATCCCCAAGCTTAATTCATGCTCGTCCTCGAGTAGGTAAATGATAAAAACAGAATTTTTGATGTGGAATGCTTCCTAACATAATTTCCAATGTAATTTTCTTTATTGTGGCATGAATGTTCAGATCCGAAAGATTCAAGACAAAAGTTTAATATTGACATAAAAATAATAATACTTCAAGCATACTAATAAAGTAATCATGTCTTCTCAAAATAGCATGGCCAAAGAAAGTTATCCCTACAAAATCATACAGTGTGGCTATGCTCTATCTTCACCACACAAAATATTTAAATCATGCACAGCCCCAATGACAAGCCAAGCAATTGTTTCATACTTTTGATGTTCTCAAACTTTTTCAATCTTCACGCAATACATGAGCGTGAGCCATGGACATAGCACTATAGGTGGAATTGAATGGTGGTTGTGAAGAAGACAAAAAGGATAAGATAGTCAACGGGCTATGGAGATGCCCATCAATAGTTATCAATGTGAGTGAGTAGGGATTGCCATGCAAAGGATGCACTAGAGCTATAAGTGTATGAAAGCTCAACAAGAAACTAAGTGGGTGTGCATCCAACTTGCTTGCTCATGAAGACCTAGGGCATTTTGAGGAAGCCCATCATTGGAATATACAAGCCAAGTTCTATAATGAGAAATTCCCACTAGTATATGAAAGTGACAACATAGGAGACTCTCTATCATGAAGATCATGGTGCTACTTTGAAGCACAAGTGTGGTAAAAGGATAGTAGCATTGTCCCTTCTCCCTTTTTCTCTCATTTTTTTTATTTGGGCCTTTCTCTCCTTTTTTATGGCCTCTTTTTTTCGTCCGGAGTCTCATCCTGACTTGTGGGGGAATCATAGTCTCCATCATCCTTTCCTCACTGGGACAATGCTCTAAAAAGGAAGATAATCACACTTTTATTTACTTACAACTCAAAAATTACAACTCGATGCTTAGAACAAAATATGACTCTATGTGAATGCCTCCGGCGGTGTACCAGATGTGCAATGAATCAAGAGTGACATGTATGAAAGGATTATGAAGGTGGCTTTGCCACAATTACAATGTCAACTACATGATCATGCAAAGCAATATGACAATGATGGAGCGTGTCATAATAAACGGAACGGTGGAAAGTTGCATGGCAATATATCTCGAAATGGCTATGGAAATGCCATAATAGGTAGGTATGGTGGCTGTTTTGAGGAAGGTAAATGATGGGTTTTTGATACCGGCGAGAGTTGCGCGGTACTAGAGAGGCTAGCAATGGTGGAAGGGTGAGAGTACGTATAATCCATGGACTCAACATTAGTCATAAAGAACTCACATACTTATTGCAAAAATCTATTAGTTATCGAAACAAAGTACTACGCGCATGCTCCTAGGGGGATAGATTGGTAGGAAAAGACCATCGCTCGTCCCCGACCGCCACTCATAAGGAAGACAATCAATAAATAAATCATGCTCCGACTTCATCACATAACGGTTCACCATACGTGCATGTTACGGGAATCACAAACTTTAACACAAGTATTTCTCAATTTCACAACTACTTAACTAGCATAACTCTAATATTACCATCTTCATATCTCAAAACAATTATCTAGTATCAAACATCTCATAGTATTCAATGCACTTTATATGAAAGTTTTTATTATATCCATCTTGGATGCCTATCATATTAGGACTAATTTTATAGCCAAAGCAAATTACCATGCTGTTCTAAGGGACTCTCAAAATAATATATGTGAAGCATGAGAGATCAATAATTTCTACAAAATAAAACCACCACCATGCTCTAAAAAGATATAAGTGAAGCACAAGGGCAAAATTATCTACCTCAAAAGATATAAGTGAAGCACATAGAGTATTCTAATAAATTCCGATTCATGTGTGTCTCTCTAAAGAGGTGTGTACATCAAGGATGATTGTGGCAAAATAAAAAGCAAAGACTCAAATCATACAAGACGCTCCAAGCAAAACACATATCATGTGGTGAATAAAAATATAGCCTCAAGTAAAGTTACCGATAGACGAAGACAAAAGAGGGGATGCCTTCTGGGGCATCCCCAAGATTAGGCTTTTGGTGTCCTTGAATTTACCTTGGGGTGCCTTGGGCATCCCCAAGCTTAGGCTCTTGCCACTCCTTGTTACAAAATCCATCAAATCTTTACCCAAAAACTTGAAAACTTCCCAACACAAAACTCAACAGAAAATGTCATGAGCTCCGTTACTATAAGAAATCAAATCATCACCTTAAGGTACTGTAATGAACTCATTATTTATTTATATTGGTGTTAAACATAATGTATTCCAACTTCTCTATGGTTCATACCCCCCGATACTAGCCATAGATTCAACAAAATAAGCAAACAACACACGAAAAACAGAATCTGTCAAAAACAGAACAGTCTGTAGTAATCTGTATCAAACGTATACTTATGTAACTCCAAAAATTCTGAAATAAATTGGTGGACGTGAGGAATTTATCTATTAATCATCTTCAAAAATAATCAACCTAATAGCACTCTCCAGTAAAAAATGGCAGCTAATCTCGTGAGCGTTAAAGTTTCTGTTTTTTACAGCAAGATCGCAAAGACTTCCCCCAAGTCTTCCCAAAAGGTTCTACTTGGCACAAACACTAATTTAAAACATAAAACCACATCTAAACAGAGGCTATATGAATTATTTATTACTAAACAGGGACAAAAATCAAGAAACAAAAATAAAATTGGGTTGCCTCCCAACAAGCGCTATCGTTTAACGCCCCTAGCTAGGCATAAAAGCAAGAATAGATCTAGGTATTGCCATCTTTGGTATTGGGAAAGAAAAGAGAAAATTGCTTATCTATAGAATTTATCTTTCTATTTTGAGAGAGCACGTGGCCATTAATGGTGGAAGAAAGATTAAGCACGTTGCGGAAATTTGCATCTAAGCTAGCTTTCATCACTTTGATAATTTCATTTTGATAGAAGCACAAAAGAGAGGTGCATTCCTTCTCACTCATGGGGTGCCCAAATATAGTTTTCATGTTTTCATAGGTATCTATGGCATCCCCCTCAAGAAAACCTTCTTCAAAAATAGAATCTAAAACTTTCTTGAAAGAAGAGGGTAGGCCAACATAAAAGCTTTTTATGTATATCTCAATTTGATATTGGGGCACATAGCTGGCTCAGATCCTTAATAGCCTATCCCAAGCATCTTTCAAAGACTCGTCAAGCAAATAACGAAAAATTCCGGGGTCATCCTCATCAAAATTATTCAAACTCTCATTCATAACCCCGGTAGGTCTTTCCATAGCATCAGTTTTTGTGAGCTTAGAAAGGACAGAGGGACTATCCAAAGTATTAACACCCGGGACAAAACCCTTAGCCCTTTTTGATTCGGCCACGGCGAAAGAAAGGCTAATGGAAAAGAGGCGAACAAAAGAAGAGGCGAATAAACCGGCAAAGGTGAAGTGGGGGAGAGGAAAACGAGAGGCAAATGGCAAATAATGTAATGCGAGGGATAAGACTTTGTGATGGGTACTTGGTATGTCTTGACTGGAGCGTAGATCTCCCCGGCAACGGCGCCAGAAATCCGCACGTTGGCGGGAGATCAAATCTTGACTTGACTTGGTGTAAACCTTGATACGTCTCCAACGTATCTATAATTTTTTATTGTTCCATGCTATTATATTATCTGTTTTGGATGTTTATGGGATTTATTAAACACTTTTATATTATTTTCGGAACTAACCTATTAACCCAGAGCCCAGTGCCAGTTTCTGTTTTTTCCCTTGTTTCAGTGTTTCGCAGAAAAGGAATATCAAACGGAGTCCAAACGGAATGAAACCTTCGGGAGAGTTATTTTTGGAACGGAAGCAATCCAGGAGACTTGGAGTATACGTCAGGGAAGCAACGAGGTGGCCACGAGGCAGGGAGGCGCCCCTGCCCCCCTGGGCGCGCCCCCACCCTCGTGGGCCCCTCGTGGCTCCCCTGACCGACTTCTTTCGCCTATATATCTCCATATACCCTAAAACCATCGGGGAACAGAATTGGTCGGGAGTTCCGCCGCCGCAAGCCTCTGTAGCCACCAAAAACCAATCGGGACCCTGTTCCGGCACCCTGCCGGAGGGGGGATCCCTCACCGGTGGCCATCTTCATCATCCCGGCGCTCTCCATGACGAGGAGGGAGTAGTTCACCCTCGGGGCTGAGGGTATGTACCAGTAGCTATGTGTTTGATCTCTCTCTCTCGTATTCTTGAGGTGATACTATCTTGATGCATCGCGAGCTTTGCTATTATAGTTGGATCTTATGATGTTTCTCCCCCTCTACTCTCTTGTAATGGATTGAGTTTTCCCTTTGAAGTTATCTTATCGGATTGAGTCTTTAAGGATTTGAGAACACTTGATGTATTTCTTGCATGTGCTTATTTGTGGTGACAATGGGATATCACGTGAGCTACTTGATGTATGTTTTGGTGATCAACTTGCGGGTTCAGTGACCTTGTGAACTTATGCATAGGGGTTGGCACACGTTTTCATCTTGACTCTCCGGTAGAAACTTTGGGGCAATCTTTGAAGTACTTTGTGTTGGTTGAATAGATGAATCTGAGATTGTGTGATGCATATTGTATAATCATACCCACGGATACTTGAGGTGACATTGGAGTATCTAGGTGACATTAGGGTTTTGGTTGATTTGTGTCTTAAGGTGTTATTCTAGTATAAACTCTATGACACATCGAACGGAAAGAATAGCTTCATGTTGTTTTACTATGGACTCTTGAATAGATCGATCAGAAAGGATAACTTTGAGGTGGTTTCGTACCCTACCATAATCTCTTCGTTTGTTCTCCACTATTAGTGACTTTGGAGTGACTCTTTGTTGCATGTTGAGGGATAGTTATATGATCCAATTATGTTATTATTGTTGAGAGAACTTGCACTAGTGAAAGTATGAACCCTAGGCCTTGTTTCCTAGCATTGCAATACCGTTTACGCTCACTTTTATTACATGTTACCTTGCTGTTTTTATAATTTCAGATTACAAAAACCTATATCTACCATCCATATTGCACTTGTATCACCATCTCTTTGCCGAACTAGTGCACCTATACAATTTACCATTGTATTGGGTGTGTTGGGGACACAAGAGACTCTTTGTTATTTGGTTGCAGGGTTGCTTGAGAGAGACCATCTACATCCTACGCCTCCCACGGATTGATAAACCTTAGGTCATCCACTTGAGGGAAATTTGCTACTGTCCTACAAACCTCTGCACTTGAAGGCCCAACAACGTCTACAAGAAGAAGGTTGTGTAGTAGACATCAAACCTCCCCGGCAACGGCGCCAGAAATCCTTCTTGCTACCTCTTGAGCATGCGTTGGTTTTCCCTTGAAGAGGAAAGGGTGATGCAGCAAAGTAGCGTAAGTATTTCCCTCAGTTTTTGAGAACGAAGGAATCAATCCACTAGGAGGCTTCACGCATGTCACCTAGTACCTGCACAAACAAATAAGAACCTTGCAACCAACACAATAAAGGGGTTGTCAATCCCTTCACGGCCACTTGCAAAAGTGAGATCTGATAAAGATAATAAGATAATATTTTTGGTATTTTTGTTGTATAGATTGGAAAAGTAAAGATTGCAAAATAAACGGCGACAGAAATAGCTAATTGATGGGAGACCTACCATAATCTCTTCGTTTGTTCTCCGCTATTAGTGACTTTGGAGTGACTCTTTGTTTCATGTTGAGGGATAGTTATATGATCTAATTATGTTATAATTGTTGTGAGAACTTGCACTAGTGAAAGTATGAACCCCAGGCCTTGTTTCCTAGCACTGCATTTCCGTTTACGCTCACTTTTATCATTAGTTACCTTGTTGTTTTTATATTTTTAGATTACAAAAACCTATATCTACCATTCATATTGCACTTGTATCACCTTCTCTTCGCCGAACTAGTGCACCTATACAATTTACCATTGTATTGGGTGTGTTTGGGACACAAGAGACTCTTTGTTATTTGGTTGCAGGGTTGCTTGAGAGAGACCATCTTCATCCTACGCCTCCCACGGATTGATAAACCTTAGGTCATCCACTGGAGGGAAATTTGCTACTGTCCTACAAACCTCTGCACTTGGAGGCCCAACAACGTCTACAAGAAGAAGGTTGTGTAGTAGACATCAAGCTCTTTTCTAGTGCCGTTGCTGGGGAGGTGAGTGCTTGAAGGTATATCTTTAGATCTTGCAATCGAATCTTTTTGTTTCTTCTTTTACCACTAGTTTAGTTTATAAAAGAAAATTACAAAAAATGGAACTGAGTTTGTCTCATACACTTCATCTTTTTAATATCTTTCGTAAGTATGATGAAAAGGAAAATTGTGCTCAAGTGCTAGAAGAAGAAGTCTATAAAATGTTTGGCACTAAATATTTGAATGATGAGCATGATTGCAATGTTGTTAGTATGAACTCTTTGAATATCCATAGTACTAATGATGATTGCACTAGTTATGATGAAAATGTCTCCTATAAACATGTCAATTTTTGTGGAGTGCATTGGGTTTTCAAGTACACACCAAATAGGGAAGATAGATATTGCAAGAGGCATAAGCATTTAGAAACTAAATTGTTTCAAGAAAGGCTAGATGTTTGTGCTGAAAATTTAAATTTTCTTGCCGTACTTGTGAACTTTGCAATGAACGGGGTCATTTAACTATCCGATGCAAATTGTTCCATGATCTAATTGTGTCCAAAAATTGTGATGACTTTATTTCCCTTGCACATTATAATGAACTTAGTTTGCTTATGGGTTACGAAGAAATGAAACGTATAACTAAGCATCTTCTAGAATTTGCCCGTTATAAACTTCTTGATTTTGATCTAGAGAAAATTTATATGTATTGTGCGGTGAATTGCATTGAAAATCCTTATATTGCCAATTACATAAAGACAAGAAAACAAATAGAAGATGAAGAGAATACTAATGAAAAGGAAGAGACTTCCCAATATCCTCCTATTATTTCTTATGATGAGTCAGGTAACAAGGAGGAGTCTTCTATTCAACCAATCTCATTAATAAGGAGCTCCAAAAAGCGGATTGAACCCACACATGATGTGGTGAAGAAGAAGAAAAGAAAAAGGAAGAGAGGTAAAAAGATATCTCTCCCAAATAATGTTGCTCCTATTATTGTTGTTCCTCATGAAAATGAATCAAAAATAATTGTGGAAGATGATGCACTTGATGATGATCTCGTTATGCCTATTGCTTGTTGTGATGATTATGATTGGGAAGATAATGATACTTCTTATGATCTTGAAAATCTTTTTGGCACTTGCTTGGAAGAATATAATAATAATGTTTGCTATATTATTGGTGCTATCCATACTATTAATGATGAGAGTGATTATGCTTATGATATGAAAAGGCCCAAGCTTGGGGATGCTATGTTTGATGAGAATGACATGTTTGAGAATATATTTGCTGAAATTAATGTTTGTCCCAAGCTTGGGGATGCTACGTTTAATGAAGATGATATTTTTAGTCTCCCAAGTTTTGATATGCAAATTTATAATGATGACAGCATGCCTCCTACTTATGATGACTATATTGATGAAAGTGGGTTTGGAAGAGTGTCAACTTTAGGAAGTAATAATCCCACTATTTTGGAGGATGTTGAATCTTATTATGACAATTATGAAAGTGGATTTGGAGAGGTCATGACTTTATTTAGTGATGAATCCACTATTTCGGAAGAGGTTTCAATTGATTATGATGAGAACAAAGTTGCTACTTATGATGATTATTGTGATGAAACTTATGCTATAAAAAGTAGTGATGATTATATTTATAAAACTTGTCATGATTATGATTACCCTTTTTCTGAACATTACTCTTTTAACGTGGAAACAATTTATAGTATTCGAGTCTCTTATGATACTCCCACTATTCCGAATGAGAAGAATTTTGCTTATGTGGAGAGTAATAAAATTTCTATGCTTGTAGATCATGAAAAGAATGCTTTAGGTGCTGGTTATATTGTTGAATTCATTCATGATGCTACTGAAAATTATTATGAGGGAGGAATATATGCTTGTAGGAATTGCAATAATATCAAGTTTCCTCTCTATGTGTTAAAAGTTTTGAAGTTATGCTTGTTTTGCCTTCCTATGCTAGTTGATTATTGTTCCCATAAGTTGTTTGCTCAAAAAATACGAATGCATAGGAAGTGGGTTAGACTTAAATGTGCTAGTCATATTCTTCATGATTCTCTCTTTATGTTTCAATTCTTATCTTTTATGTGAGCATCATTGAAATCATCATGCCTAGCTAGGGGCGTTAAACATTAGCGCTTGTTGGGAGGCAACCCAATTTTATTTTAGTTTCTTGCTTTTTGGTTCTGTTTAGGAATAAATAATCTATCTAGATTCTGTTTATATGTGGTTTTATGTTTTAATTAGTGTTTGTGCCAAGTAGAACCTTTGGGAAGATTTGGGTGAAGTCTTAATGATCTTGCTGTAAAAAAACAGAAACTTTAGCGCTCACGAGATTAGCTAAAACTTTTTACTGGAGAGTGATATTTAGTTGATTATTTTTGCAGATGATTACTAGACAAATTCCTCAGGTCCACCAATTTATTTCAGAATTTTTGGAGTTACAGAAGTATTCGAATGATACATATTCCTACAGACTGTTCTGTTTTTGACAGATTCTGTTTTCTATGTGATGTTTGCTTATTTTGATGAATCTATGAGTAGTATCGGAGGGTATGAACCATAGAGAAGTTGGAATACAGTAGATATTACACCAATATGAATTTATAATGAGTTCACAACAGTACCTAAGTGGTGATTAATTTTCTTATACTAACAGAGCTTACGAGTTTTCTGTTAAGTTTTGTGTTGTGAAGTCTTCAAGTTTTGGGTAAAGATTCGATGGACTATGGAATAAGGAGTGGCAAGAGCATAAGCTTGGGGATGCCCAAGGCACCCCAAGGTAATATTCAAGGATAACCAAGCGTCTAAGCTTGGGGATTCCCCGGAAGGCATCCCCTCTTTCGTCTTCATTCATCGGTAACTTTACTTGGAGCTATATTTTTATTCACCACATGATATGTGTTTTGCTTGGAGCGTCATTTTATTTTATTTTATTCAACTACTCTTTGATCTTCACTTATATCTTTCGGAGTAGTTTGTTGCTTGCTCTAGTGCTTCACTTATATCTCTTAGAGCATGGCGGTAGTTTTTTTTGAAGAAATAGATGAACTCTCATGCTTCACTTATATTATTTTGAGAGTCTTTAGAACAGCATTGTAATTTGCTTGGGTTATGAATTTAGTCCTAATATGATGGGCATCCAAGAGGGATATAATAAAAACTTTCATAATAAGGGCATTGAATACTAAGAGAAGTTTGATACTTGATAATTGTTTTGAGATATGAAGATGGTGATATTAGAGTCATGCTAGTTGAGTAGTTGTGAATTTGAGAAATACTTGTTCTAAAGTTTGTGATTCCCGTAGCATGCACTTATGGTGAACCGTTATGTGATGAAGTCGGAGCATGATTTATTTATTGATTGCCTTCCTTATGAGTGGCGGTCGGGGACGAGCGATGGTCTTTTCCTACCAATCTATCCCCCTAGGAGCATGCGCGTAGTACTTCGTTTCGATAACTAATAGATTTTTGCAATAAGTATATGAGTTCTTTATGACTAGTGTTGAGTCCATGGATTATACGCACTCTCATCCTTCCACCATTGCTAGCCTCTCTAATACCGCGCACCTTTCGCCGGTATCATACACCCACCATATACCTTCCTCAAAACAGCCACCATACCTACCTATTATGGCATTTCCATAGCCATTCCGAGATATATTGCCATGCAACTTTCCACTGTTCCGTTTATTATGACACACTCCATCATTGTCATATTGCTTTACATGATCATGTAGTTGACATTGTATTTGTGGCAAAGCTAGCGTTCATAAATCTTTCATACATGTCACTCATGAGTCATTGCACATCCCGGTACACCGCCGGAGGCATTCATATAGAGTCATATTTTGTTCTAAGTATCGAGTTGTAATTCTTGAGTTGTAAGTAAATAAAAGTGTGATGATCATCATTATTAGAGCATTGTCTCAGTGAGGAAAGGATGATGGAGACTATGATTCCCCGACAAGTCAGGATGAGACTCCGGACAAAAAAAGAAAAAAAAGAGGCCATAAAAAAAGGCCCAAACAAAAAAATTAAAAAATAGAGAAAACGAGAGAAGGGACAATGCTACTATCCTTTTACCACACTTGTGCTTCAAAGTAGCACCATGATCTTCATGATAGAGAGTCTCCTATGTTGTCTCTTTCATATACTAGTGGGAATCTTTCATTATAGAACTTCGCTTGCATATTCCAATGATGGGCTTCCTCAAAATGCCCTAGGTCTTCGTGAGCAAGCGAGTTGGATGCACACCCACTTAGTTTCTTTTGTTGTGCTTTCATACACTTATAGCTCTAGTGCATCCGTTGCATGGCAATCCCTACTCACTAACACTGATATCTATTGATGGGCATCTCCATAGCCTGTTGATACGCCTAGTTGATGTGAGACTATCTTCTCCTTTTTGTCTTCTCCACAACCACCATTCTATTCCACCCATAGTGCTATGTCCATGGCTCACGCTCATGTATTGCGTGAGGATTGAAGAAGTTTGAGCACATCAAAAGTATGAAACAATTGCTTGGCTTGTCATCGGGGTTGTGCATGATTAAATACTTTGTGTGATGAAGATAGAGCATAGCCAGACTATATGATTTTGTAGGGATAACTTCCTTTGGCCATGTTATTTTGAGAAGACATGATTACTTTGTTAGTATGCTTGAAGTATTATTATTTTCATGTCAATATTAAACTTTTGTCTTGAATCTTATGGATCTGAATATTCTTGCCACAATAAAGAAGATTACATGGATAAATATGTTAGGTAGCATTCCACATCAAAAATTCTGTTTTTATCATTTACCTGCTCGAGGACGAGCAGGAATTAAGCATGGGGATGCTGATACGTCTCCAACGTATCTATAATTTTTGATTGTTCCATGCTATTATATTATCTGTTTTGGATGTTTATGGGCTTTATTAAACACTTTTATATTATTTTTGGGACTAACCTATTAACCCAAAGCCCAGTGCCAGTTTCTGTTTTTTCACTTGTTTAAGTGTTTCGCAGAAAAGGAATATCAAAAGGAGTCCAAACGGAATGAAACCTTCGGGAGAGTTATTTCTGGAACGGAAGCAATCCAGGAGACTTGGAGTATATGTTAGGGAAGCAACAAGGTGGCCACGAGGCAGGGAGGCGCGCCTGCCCCCCTAGGCGCACCCCCACCCTCGCGGGCCCCTCATGGCTCCCCTGACCGACTTCTTTCACCTATATATCTCCATATACCCTAAAACCATCGGGGAACAGAATAGATCGGGAGTTCCGCCACCGCAAGCCTCTGTAGCCACCGAAAACCAATTGGGACCCTGTTCCGGTACCCTGCCGGAGGGGGGATCCCTCACCGGTGGCCATCTTCATCATCCCGGCGCTCTCCATGACGAGGAGGGAGTAGTTCACCCTCGGGGCTAAGGGTATGTACCAGTAGCTATGCGTTTGATCTCTCTCTCTCTCGTGTTCTTGAGGTGATACTATCTTGATGTATCGTGAGCTTTGCTATTATAGTTGGATCTTATGATGTTTCACCCCCTCTACTCTCTTGTAATGGACTGAGTTTTCCCTTTGAAGTTATCTTATCAGATTGAGTCTTTAAGGATTTGAGAACACTTGATGTATGCCTTGCATGTGCTTATCTGTGGTGACAATGGGATATCACGTGAGCTACTTGATGTATGTTTTGGTGATCAACTTGCGGGTTCAGTGACCTTGTGAACTTATGCATAGGGCTTGGCACACGTTTTCATCTTGACTCTCTGGTAGAAACTTTGGGGCACTCTTTGAAGTACTTTGTGTTGGTTGAATAGATGAATCTGAGATTGTGTGATGCATATTGTATAATCATACCCACGGATACTTGAGGTGACATTGGACTATCTAGGTGACATTAGGGTTTTGGTTGATTTGTGTCTTAAGGTGTTATTCTAGTACAAACTCTATGATAGATCGACCGGAAAGAATAGCTTCATGTTATTTTACTACGGACTCTTGAATAGATCGATCAGAAAGGATAACTTTGAGGTGCTTTCGTACCCTACCATAATCTCTTCGTTTGTTCTCCGCTATTAGTGACTTTGGAGTGACTCTTTGTTGCATGTTGAGGGATAGTTATATGATCCAACTATGTTATTATTGTAGAGAGAACATGCACTAGTGAAAGTATGAACCCTAGGCCTTGTTTCCTAGCATTGCAATACCATTTACGCTCACTTTTATTACTTGTTACCTTGCTGTTTTTATAATTTCAGATTAGAAAAACCTATATCTACCATCCATATTGCACTTGTATCACCATCTCTTCGCCGAACTAGTGCACCTATACAATTTACCATTGTATTGGGTGTGTTGGGGACACAAGAGACTCTTTGTTATTTTGTTGCAGGGTTGCTTGAGAGAGACCACCTTCATCCTACGCCTCCCACGGATTGATAAACCTTAGGTCATCCACTTGAGGGAAATTTGCTACTGTCCTACAAACCTCTGCACTTGGAGGCCCAACAACGTCTACAAGAAGAAGGTTGTTTAGTAGACATCAAACCTCCCCGGCAACGGCGCCAGAAATCCTTCTTGCTACCTCTTGAGCATGCGTTGGTTTTCCCTTGAAGAGGAAAGGGTGATGCAGCAAAGTAGCGTAAGTATTTCCCTCAGTTTTTGAGAACGAAGGAATCAATCCAGTAGGAGGCTACACGCAAGTCACCTAGTACCTGCACAAACAAATAAGAACCTTGCAACCAACACAATAAAGGGGTTGTCAATCCCTTCACGGCCACTTGCAAAAGTGAGATCTGATAAAGATAATAAGATAATATTTTTGGTATTTTTGTTGTATAGATTGGAAAAGTAAAGATTGCAAAATAAACGGCGACAGAAATAGATAATTGATGGGAGACCAATATGATGTAAAATAGACCCGGGGGCCATAGGTTTCACTAGTGGCTTCTCTCAAGATAGCATATTTTACGGTGGGTGAACAAATTACAGTCGAGCGATTGATAGAAAAGTGCATAGTTATGAGAATATCTAGGCATAATCATGAACATAGGCATCACGTCCATGTTAAGTAGACGGAAACGATTCTGCATCTACTACTATTACTCCACACATCGACTACTATCCAGCATGCATCTAGAGTATTAAGTTCATAAGAACAGAGTAACGCATTAGGCAAGATGACATGATGTAGAGGGATAAACTCAAGCAATATGATATAAACCCTATCTTTTTATCCTCGATGGCAACAATACAATACGTGCCTTGCTGCCCCTACTGTCACTGGGAAAGGACACCGCAAGATTGAACCCAAAGCTAAGCACTTCTCCCATTGCAAGAAAGACCGATCTAGTAGGCCAAACTAAACCAATAATTCGAAGAGACTTGCAAAGATATCAAATCATGCATATAAGAATTCAGAGAAGAATCAAATATTGTTCATAGATAATCTTGATCATAAACCCACAACTCATCGGATCTCGACAAACACACCGCAAAAAGAATTACATCGAATAGGTCTCCAAGAGAATCGAGGAGAACTTTGTATTGAGATCCAAAGAGAGAGAAGAAGCCATCTAGCTAATAACTATGGACCCGAAGGTCTGTGTTAAACTACTCACACATCATCGGAGAGGCTATGGTGTTGATCTAGAAGCCCTCCGTGATCGAATCCCCCTCCGGCAGATCGCCGGAAAAGGCCCCAAGATGGGATCTCACAGGTAAAGAAGGTTGCGGTGGTGGAAAAAGTGTTTCGTGGCTCCCCTGGATGTTTTCAGGGTATGAGAGTATATATAGGCGAAAGAACTAGGTCGGTTGAGCCACGAGGGTGGGGGGCGCGCCTACCCCCCTGGGCGCGCCCTCCTGCCTCGTGGCTTCCTCGTTGCTTCCTTGACGTCCACTCCAAGTCTCCTGGATTGCGTTTGTTCCAAAAAAGATCCTCGCAAAAGTTTCATTCCGTTTGGATTCCGTTTGATATTCCTTTTCTGCGAAACAGTGAAATAGGAAAAAACAGCAACTAGCACTGGGCCTCCGGTTAATAGGTTAGTCCCAAAAATAATATAAAATAGCATATTAAAGACCATTAAACATCCAAAACAGATAATATAATAGCATGGAACAATCAAAAATTATAGAGACGTTGGAGACATATCAGTGCATGTCTCAAAATATCATTTACCTCTGTTTTAAACTTGAGCTCTGGCACCTCTGCAAATCACTTCTTCCCTCTGCGAAGGGACTATCTATTTACTTTTATGTTGTGTCATCACCTTCTAAAACAAGCGCTAGAACCTGAGAGCACAACTGTCATGACTTATGCATTGTGTGTACCTAATGTTGGGTGCATCATGACTGGATCTTTTCTACCATGAATTACAATGTTTAGTCGCTGCTTGAACTTTGGAGGTGCTCTACATTTATGTTTCGCGGTCTCAGAAAGGGCTAGCGAGATACCACTATTGTCATATTATATCATGGTAGTTTTGATAACGTGTTGCCGTTTGAGATACCTTATTATTGCCCGCTAGTTGATGGTGTCATTGATATGAGTTAATATCATTTTTAAGAGTTATTGTCGGCATGGTTAGTTATAATGTTGGCAGAAAACTTGGGTGCTGTTTAAGCTTATTTATGCAAACAAGAGCAAAAGAGTTCGTAGAAGTTTTTCTTTTTCACTTTCAGTTTATCAACTGCATTGCTTGAGGACAAGCAAAGGTTTAAGCTTGGGGGAGTTGATACGTCTCCGACGTATCTACTTTTCCTAACGCTTTTCCTCTTGTTTTGGACTCTAATTTGCATGATTTGGATGAAACTAACCCCGGACTGACGTTGTTTTCAGCAGAACTGCCATGGTGTTGTTTTTGTGCAGAAATAAAGTTCTCGGAATGGAACGAAACTTTGCGAGGACTTTTTATACAATAAACAAGAATTTCTAGAGCCAAGACCCACCGGAGGAGGGTGATACGTGCATTTTGCATCATGTTTTCTTACTGTTATTTATAATGTTTTTATCCATAATAATGCTTTTTGGAGTAATTCTAATGCCTTTTCTCTCATAATTTGCAAGGTACACACAAAGAGGGAGAATTCCAGCAGCTGGAAATCTGGACCTGAAAAAGCTATGTCAGGCCACCTATTCTGCACAACTCCAAATGAGCTGCATCTCCACGAGGATTTTTTACGGAATATTTAAGAAATACTGGAGCCAATAAACAACAGAGGGGGGCCACCAGGTGGGCACAACCCACCTGGGTGCGCCAGGCCCCCCTGGCGCGCCCTGGTGGCTTGTGGCCTCCTCGGCCTACCTCCGGTGCCCATCTTCTGGTATATAAGTGATTTTGACCTAGAAAAAAATAAGGAGAAGGCTTTTGGGATGGAGCCCCCACGTCTCGAGGCGGAACTTGGGCAGGAGCACTTTTGCCCTCCGGCGGAGCGATTCTGTCGGGGGAACTTCCCTCTCGGAGGGGGAAATCTTCATCATCATCATCACCAACAACTCTCCCATATTGGGGAGGGCAATCTACATCAACATCTTCACCAGCACCATCTCATCTCAAACCCTAGTTCATCTCTTGTATTCAATCTTGTTACCAGAACTATAGATTGTTGCTAGGGGATGACTAGTAGTATTGATTACATCTTGTAGTTGATTACTATATGGTTTGTTTGGTGGAAGATTATATGTTCAGATCCATTATGCATATTAATACCCCTCTGATCATGAGCATGTTTATTGTTTGTGAGTAGTTACTTTCGTTCTTGAGGTCACTGGATATATCATGTTGCAAGTAATCATGTGAATTTGACATGTGTTCGATATTTTGATGGTATGTATGTTGTGATTCCCTTAGTGGTGTCATGTGAACGTCGACTACATACAATTCACCATATTTGGGCCTAGGGGAATGCATTGTGGAGTAGTAAATAGATGGTGGGTTGCGAGAGTGACTGAAACTTAAACCCTAGTTTATGCACTATTCCTTAAGGGACCGATTGGATCCTAGAGTTTAATGCTATGGTTAGAATTTATTCTTAATACTTTTCTCATAGTTGCGGATGCTTGTGGGAGGGTTAATCATAAGTAGGAGGTTTGTTAAATTAAGAACAGCACCTAAGCACCGGTCCACCCACATATCAAATTATCAAAGTAGCGAACACAAATCAAACCAACATGATGGAAGTGACTAGATGAAATTCCCGTGTACCCTCAAGAACGCATTGCTTATTATAAGAGACCGTTTTGGCCTATCCTTTGCCTCAAAAGGATTGGGCTACCTTTATTCATACTTGTTACTATTATTGTTACTTGCTCGTTACAAATTATCTTGCTATCAAACTACTCTGCTACTTACAATTTCAGCACTTGCACACATTACCTTACTGAAAACTACTTGTCATTTGCTTCTGCTCCTCGTTGAGTTCGACACTCTTACTTATCGAAAAGAGCTACAATTGATCCCCTATACTTGTGGGTCATCAAGGCTATTTTCTGGCGCCGTTGCCGGGGAGTGAAGCGCCTTTGGTAACTGGAATTCGGTAAGGAAACATTATATAGTGTGCTGAAATTTATTGTCAATTGTTACTATGGAAAACAATCCTTTTAGGGGTTTGTTCGGGGTATCTTCACCTCGTCTGGAACCACAATTAATTGCCCCTCAACCTACTGCACCTACTGAAAATATTGAATATGAAATTCCTTCAGGTATGATAGAACAACTGCTAGCTAATCCTTATGCAGGAGATGGAACAGAACATCTTGATATGCACTAGATATATGTAGAACAAATTTGTGGATTGTTCAAGCTTGTAGGTTTACCCGGAGCTAAGATGATGAGAAAGGTTTTCCCTTTATCTTTGAAGGGAAAAGCATCGGCATGGTATAGGCTATGCGATGATATTGGATCATGGAATTGGAATCGTTTGAAATTGGAGTTCCACCAAAAATTGTATCCTATGCATCTAGTTCATCGTGATCGGAATTATATATATAATTTTTGGCCTCGTGAAGGAGAAAGTATCGCTCTAGCTTGGGGGAGGCTTAAGTCAATGTTATATTCATGCCCCAATCATGAGCTCTGAAGAGAAATTATTATTCAGAACTTTTATGCTCGGCTTTCTCGTAATGATCAAACCATGCTGGATACTTCTTGTGCTGGTTCTTTTATGAAGAAAACTATTGAATACCGGTGGGATCTTTTGGAAAGAATTAAACGCAACTCTGAATATTGGGAACTCGACGAAGGTAAAGAGTCAGGTATAAAGCTTAAGTATGATTGTGTTAAATCTTTTATGGATACCGATGCTTTTCAAAAGTTTAGCACTAAATATGGACTTGATCTGAGATAGTAGCCTCCTTTTGTGAATCATTTGCTACTCATGTTGAACTTCCTAAAGAGAAGTGGTTTAAATATCACCCACCTATTAAACAAGAAATTAAACAACCGGTACCAGTTAAACAAGAAACTATACTCTATAATGTTGATCCAGTTGTTCCTACTGCTTATATTGAGAAACCATCTTTTCCTGTTAGGATAAAGGAACATGCTAAAGTTTCAACTGTGGTTAACAAAAGCTTTGTTAGAACACCTAAACCTGATGAACAAATTAAAGTAGAACCTAGCATTGCTATGGTTAAAGATCTCTTAGAAGAAGACATAGATGGGCATGTTATTTACTTTTGTGCAGAAGCTGCTAGAATTGCTAAACCCGAAAAAGGGATAAAAATAGACCAGTTGTTGGCCTGCCTGTCATTTCAGTTAAAATAGGAGATCACTGTTATCATGGTTTATGTGACATGGGTGCTAGTGTGAGTGCTATTCCTTACAAGTTATATCAAGAAATTAGGGAAGACATAGCACCTACAGAGTTAGAAGACATAGATGTTACTATTAAACTTGCAAATAGAGACACCATATCACCTTGTGGGATTATTAGAGATGTTGAAGTCTTGTGCGGGAAAATAAAATACCCTACTAATTTTCTTGTTCTTGGTTCCCCACAAGATGACTTTTGTCCTATTATCTTTGGTAGAACTTTCTGGAACATAGTTAATGCTAAGATAGATTGCCAGAAACAAACTGTGGGTGTTAGTTTTGGTGATGAGTCTCATGAGTTTAATTTTTCCAAGTTTAGTAGAAACCATCATGAAAAAGAATTGCCTAGTAAGGATGAATTAATTGGTCTTTCTTCTATTGCTGTGCCACCTACTGATCCTTTAGAGCAATACCTGCTAGACCATGAAAATGATTTACATATGCATGAAAGAAATGAAATAGATAATATTTTCTTTGAACAACGTCCTCTACTTAAACACAATTTGCCTATTGAAATTCTAGGAGGTCCTCCTCCACCTCAAGGTGATCCTGTGTTTGAATTAAAACAATTGCCAGATACTTTGAAATATGCTTATCTTGATGAAAAGAAAATATATCCTGTTATTATCAGTGCTAGAACATGAAGAAGAAAGATTATTGAAAGTTCTAAGGAAGCATCGAGATGCTATTGAATGTACTCTTGACGATTTAAAGGGCATTAGTCCCACTCTATCTCAGCACAAAATTAATATGGAACCTGATGCTAAACCAGTTGTTGATCATCAACGTCGACTAAATCCGAAGATGAAAGAGGTGGTAAGAACGGAAATATTAAAACTTCTAGGAGCAGGTACAATCTATCCTATAGCTGATAGTAGATGGGTAAGTCATGTTCATTGTGTCCCTAAGAAAGGAGGTATAACTATTGTTCCTAATGATAAGAATGAACTTATTCCACAAAGAATTGTTACAGGCTATAGAATGGTAATTGATTTTAGAAAATTAAATAAAGCTACTAGAAAATATCATTACCCTTTGCCTTTTATTGATCAAATGCTTGAAAGATTATCTAAGCACACACATTTTTGCTTCCTTGATGGATATTCTGGCTTTTCACAAATACCTGTTTCTCAACCTGATCAAGAAAAGACCACTTTTACTTGTCCTTTTGGAACGTATGCTTACAGACGTATGCCTTTCGGTTTATGTAATACACCTGCTACCTTTCAAAGATGCATGATGGCTATATTCTCTGACTTTTGTGAAAAGATTGTTGAGGTTTTCATGGATGACTTCTCTGTTTAGGGAAGTCTTTTGATGATTGTTTAAGCAATCTTGATCGAGTTTTGCAGAGATGTGAACAAACAAATCTTGTCTTGAATTGGGAGAAGTGCCACTTTATGGTTAATGAAGGCATTGTCTTGGGTCATAAAATTTCTGAAAGAGGTATTGAAGTGGACCAAGCTAAGGTTGATGCTATTGAGAAAATTCCGTATCCTAAGGACATCAAAGGTATTCGTAGTTTCCTAGGTCATGCTGGTTTCTATAGGAGGTTTATCAAGGACTTTTCTAAAATTTCTAGGCCTCTTACTAATCTTTTGCAAAAAGGATATTCCTTTTATTTTTGATGATGATTGTCTTGAAGCCTTTGAAACACTCAAGAAAGCTTTAATTACTGCACCTATAGTTCAACCACCTGATTGGAATTTGCCTTTTGAAATATGTGTGATGCTAGTGATTATGTTGTGGGTGCTGTTCTAGGACAAAGAGTTGATAAGAAATTGAATGTTATTCATTATGCTAGTAAAACTCTAGACAGTGCTCAAAGAAATTATGCTACTACTGAAAAAGAATTCTTAGCAGTGGCGTTTGCTTGTGATAAATTTAAACCTTATATTGTTGATTCAAAAGTAACTGTTCACACAGACCATGCTGCTATTAAATATCTTATGGAAAAGAAAGATGCTAAACCTAGACTTATTCATTTGGTTCTCTTGTTACAAGAATTTGATTTGCATATTATTGATAGAAAAGGAGCTGAGAACCCCGTAGCTGATAACTTGTCTAGGCTTGAAAATGTGCTTGATGACCCACTTCTTATTGATGATAGTTTTCCTGATGAGCAGTTAGCTGCAATAAATGTTGCTAATAGTACTCCTTGGTATGCTGACTATGCTAATTACATTGTTGCTAAATATTTGCCACCTAGGTTTACATACCAACAAAAGAAAAAATTCTTCTATGATTTAAGACATTACTTTTGGGATGACCCACATCTTTATAAAGAAGGAGTATATGGTATTATTAGGTGTTGTGTACCTGAGCATGAACAGGGACAAATCCTACGGAAGGTCACTCCGAGGCTTATGGAGGGCACCATGATGGAGATAGAACTGCTCACAAGGTATTGCAATCCAAATTTTATTGGCGTACTCTCTTCAAGGATGCCTGTAAGTTTGTCTCATGTTGTGATGAATGCCAAAGAATAGGTAATGCCCATGAATTATTCACTTGCTGTTGAACCATTTGATGTTTGGGGATTTGATTACAGGGGACCTTTTCCTTCCTCTAATGGGTATACACATATTTTGGTTGCTGTTGATTATGTTACTAAATGGGTAGAAGCTATTCCAACTAGTAGTGCTGATTGCTACCTCTTGAGCACTGCGTTGGTTTTTCCCTTGAAGAGGAAAGGGTGATGCAGCAAACTAGCGTAAGTATTTCCCTCAGTTTTGAGAACCAAGGTATCAATCCAGTAGGAGGCCACGCTCAAGTCCCTCGCACCTACATAAACAAATAAGAACCTCGCAACCAACACAATAAAGGGGTTGTCAATCCCTTCACGGTCACTTACGAAAGTGAGATCTGATAGATATGATAAGATAATATTTTTGGTATTTTTATAATAAAGATGCAAAGTAAAATAAAAGGCAATAAAAATAGCTAAGTGTTGGAAGATTAATATGATGGAAAATAGACCCGAGGGCCATAGGTTTCACTAGTGGCTTCTCTCAAGAGCATAAGTATTACGGCGGGTGAACAAATTACTGTTGAGCAATTGATAGAATTGAGCATAGTTATGAGAACATCTAGGTATGATCATGTATATAGGCATCACGTCCGTGACAAGTAGACCGACTCCTGCCTGCATCTACTACTATTACTCCACACATCGACCGCTATCCAGCATGCATCTAGAGTATTAAGTTCAAAAGAACAGAGTAATGCTTTAAGTAAGATGACACGATGTAGAGGGATAAACTCGTGCAATGTGATATAAACCCCATCTTGTTGAGGATATAGACCTTAGAGTCACCCGCCAGGAGGGGCCGGGTTACTCATATGGTCATTGTCAGAAGCCCGGCGCCAAGCTTGAAGACGGTGGGCCAAAGATGGGCTTAAGACCCGGATATGGCTTAAGGCTCGTAGTTGCAATCATTGTTATGGTAGAACTTGTAGTGTAAGGTAAGAATAGTTGAGAGTCCGAGCCGGACACTCTTATGAGCCGGCCGGGACTCTGAGAGCTGCAGGGCGTCCGCCTCCCTATATAAAGGGACGACCCGGCAGCGGTTTAAGGACGAGAACAATCTGATCGAGAGCCAGGCATAGCAGTTAAGCTCCCTGGTCATCGAAACCCTAATCAATACCACCTCAACTGGACGTAGGCTTTTACCTTCACCGCAAGGGGCCGAACCAGTATAAACCCTCGTGTTCCTTGTCCCGCTTAACCCCTTCAAGCTTCCTAGCTGCGATGGCTCCACGACTAAGTCCTAGCTCGAGGACATCTGCCGTGACAATTCCACGACAGTTGGCGCCCACCGTGGGGCCAGCGCACGGTGGATTTGAGTTCTTGAAGGGCAGCTTCGAAGGGCTCAAGGGATACGCTGTGGGCCGGATGACCAAGAGTCGTCGCCGCAGGCTCTATATCGACGATGCAAACTGGGACCCCGACGCCGGCTCAATTGAGTACGGGTACCGGGTCCCCTTCGGCGGAATTCATGTTTTCATTGGCAAGATTGGTGAGCCGGGCCCTGAGCCGGATCTCTGCGCCGATCTCATCGAGACGGCTCAGCGTGCACGACCCGCCCGGGCCCGGCCTGCCTTACGGCACGCTTTTGTGGGATGTATCCATGGAGGGCCCTCTGATCAATCTGGATCTGGTGATGAGGCGGCCGCCGGCTCTGACGGCGAGTCGTCCACCGATGAGTCAAACTCGTTGTATCAACTTCAAGATGGCAGGTTCATGGGTTGTTCCGATGGTGGCAGTATTCCGGACCCGTTTGAGCCGCCAAGTCAGGTTGGAGTCTATATGGCCGGTGCGCAGCCTGTTCAGAACCCCGCTGCTGGAGCGGGAAACCCGGTGCCTTCTCCGGCTCAGGTACTAATGGATCTCACGGACAAGATGACGGCGCTGTTAACCGCTACGGTTGACCCGGCAGATCAAGCTCAGCATGATGCGGAGGTGGCGCAGTTAAAATTGGATCTAGTGAAAGCTAAGGAGGATCTGGCAGCAGAGGGGATCAGGATGGCTGCGGAAAGGGCGGCTCTCGACGCCCAAACCCAGTTGATTCAAGCGCAGTACTTCCGGCTCACGATGGATCAAAACGCGTCCAATGAGGTCCTGAGAAGCAGGCATCAAAAGGTCCAATCTCAACTCCCTCCGGTTTACGATCCGCGAAACCTCTTCAACACGCCAGGTGCAGGGTCTAGTAACCCGCCAGGGGTCATAGTTCCTGGGTCTGGGACCCCTATTCAGCCACAAGTGATGGGGCCTCCCCAGGTGCCCCCTGCCCCGCCTCAGTACATACCAATACCCCCGGGTCATTATAATAACCCGCTGGAGAACATGGTCGCCGCGGCGGCACGGCTGGCGGCTCTCCCAGTTGACGGCGACTCTCCGACGGCTATTGAAACCCGTCGGGTCAGGGAACTCCTTCAGACAGCACTGGCGCAGCAAGAGGCGTATTCCTACAGCCGAGACAGGATCCACTCGACCCCTCGTCCAGGCCGGAGCCCCAGTTACAGCAGACACATGGTCTCAACGACCGGTTCAAGTAACGTCCGACGCCATGACCCGCCCCCTGGCCATGGCCTGTTCATAACGGAGCCTTTCACGCGGCAGACCAGGACAGAGCGTGGCAAGAGGCGGAGCAGGTGCCTCAATTGATGGCTTACCAGACCCCCCGGCTTATCCGACGACTTCCGTCGACGTGGGTATCCCTACCAGGACTGGGGGTGTCCCTTGTTTAGTGCCAGCTATCCGCAATGATCGTCTACCCAAGGACTTCAAAGGCCCTAGGAAGGTGCCTAATTACACAGCAGACTTACAACCTGCAGCCTGGATCGAGAGTTATGAGATGGCTATGGAGCTGCTGGAGGTCAGTGAGGCGGCCATGGCTAAGTATTTCACCATGATGTTAGATGGGACTGCCCGCACTTGGTTGAAAGGGCTACCACCGAATTCCATTGGGTCTTGGGCTGAGCTGAAAGCCCGGTTCATCCAAAACTTCAAGGATACCTGTAGGCAATCTATGTCAATTGTAGATTTCACTAACTGCAAGCAGCAGGAGGGTGAGTCTACGACACATTGGGTTCGCCGGGTTAAGGAGATAATACATTCCTCGGATAAGATGGACGCCGGCTCTGCGGTCTTAATGTTGGAGCAGAATTGTCGTTTTGTGCCCCTAAAGATGAAACTCGGGCGGCTTAATCGTGACTGCAATGATATGGGTACGCTGATGGCGGCTCTTGTCAAGTACGCCGATTCTGATGGTACCAAGGACCCCGCTTCAGATGATGAAAGGACAGGGAAGGGAAAGAAGAACGGCAATGGCAAGGGTCCTCAGCATAACCCGGGGAACCAAGGAGGAGGCAAGCGCAAGGCCGACGGCAGCCTAGAGTTTGTGGCCAACGCCAGCTCACAAGGGAATAACCAGCGACGTAAGGGGAGGCCCCCTCCCCGAGGCGGCGGGTCGGGTCCGACGCTGGAGCAGTTGTTGAATGAGCCCTGTCCAAGGCATGGCTCTAGAGAGAAGCCAGCGACTCATCTATGGAAGGATTGTGCAATCATGAAGGCCTTTAAGAATTACAAAGGCCCGGGTGGCGGCTCAGGCGCCGACGGTTTTCATGGCCCGGGCGGCGGCTCAAATTCCAATCCTCCGAACGGTCAAGGGGGCTTTAATCAGCAGTCTGGCCAGAGTCATCAACAGCAGTAGGGGGGTTATCAGACCAATCCCAAGCAGCTTAGCGGTGGACAGTACCATGTATTCACCACCAGTCTGTGTAAGCGAGAACAGAAGCTTCATAAGAGGGCCGTGAATGCTGTTGAGCCGGCGGTTCCACGCTACTTGCGGTGGTCTGAGGAGCCTATAGTGTGGAGTAGAGAGGATCACCCTCCCCGGGTAGACAATCCGGGTCACTTGGCTTTAGTGGTGGCTCCTC
Source organism: Aegilops tauschii subsp. strangulata (assembly GCF_002575655.3). NCBI lineage: Eukaryota > Viridiplantae > Streptophyta > Magnoliopsida > Poales > Poaceae > Aegilops > Aegilops tauschii. The sequence continues at coordinate 117,491,944 of NC_053038.3, read as the reverse complement.
AGGTGGGAGGATATAAGTTCACTAAGGTGCTCATGGATGGAGGCAGCAGCATCAACATCCTCTATTATGAGACTTTTCGCCGTATGGGGTTGGTTGATAAGAACCTCAGCCAGTCAAACACTATCTTCCATGGTGTGGTACCTGGTAAGTCGGCTTATCCAGTCGGCAAGATCGAGTTGGAAGTGGCCTTCGGAGATGAAAACAACTACAGGGTGGAAAAATTGACCTTTGAGGTGGTCAAGATAAGAAGTCCGTACCATGCTATATTTGGGCGGTCGGCTTACGCCAAATTCGTGGCACGGCCGTGTTATGTTTACTTACAGCTCAAGATGCCGGGTCATAATGGGACCATTACGGTTCACGGCAGCCGGAAGGTGGCCTTGGAATGTGAGGAAGGCGATGCAGCTTATGCAGAATTTGTTTGCGCAACAGAGGAGTTGAAATTTTACAAGGACAAACCCCACTGATATGACCTCTTTGAAAAAGCCGACTACGGAGCATGAGCCGGCAATGAAATTTAAGTCGGCTGATGAGACTAAACTCGTTGATTTCACTCCAGGAGATTCATCTCAGCAGTTTAGCATCAGTGCCAACCTGGATCCAAAATAGGAAAGCACGCTCATCGAGTTCATCCGTGAGAATAGGGACATCTTCGCATGGAAACCTTCGGACATGCCAGGTGTACCTAGAGAACTCGCTGAGCACACTCTCAATGTCGATCCGAAATTTAAGCCGGTCAGGCAGATCCTTCGGCGGTTCAATGAGGAGCGGCGGAAAGCTATTGGTGAAGAGGTGGCCCGGCTCTTGGCGGCCGGGTTTATTGTTGAAGTCTTTCACCTGGAGTGGTTGGCTAACCTGGTGCTCGTGCTCAAGAAGAACGGCACTTGGCGGATGTGTGTGGATTATACGGACTTAAACAAGGCATGTCCGGCTGATCCTTTTGCCCTCCCCCATATTGATCAAATTATTGATGCTACGGCAGGTTGTGCGCGCTTAAGTTTCTTGGATGCTTATTCCGGATATCATCAGATTAAAATGGCAGTTAAGGACCAGGAGAAGACGGCGTTCATCACTCCCTTTGGAGCCTTCTGCTATGTGTCTATGCCCTTTGGACTCAAGTGTGCACAGGCAACTTACCAGCGTTGTGTACAGAACTGCCTTCATAAACAGATTGGGCGCAATGTTCATGCTTATGTGGACGATATTGTGATCAAGTCCATAAAAGAGGAAACCCTGATAGATGATTTAAGGGAAACCTTTGATAATCTCCGGGTCTACAAGATGATGCTTAACCCGGCCAAGTGTGTTTTTGGTGCCCCTGCAGGCAAACTTTTGGGTTTCTTTGTTTTTGACAGAGGCATTGAAGCTAACCCGGAGAAGATCAAAGCCATCACCTCCCTAGCTAAGCCGGCGTGTATAAATGATGTTCAGCGCTTGGCGGGTCGCATCGCTGCTTTAAGCCGGTTTATAAGCCGTTTGGGTGAGAAGGCCATGCCATTATATCAGTTGATGAAGAAAACTGATAACTTTGTCTGGAATGATGCAGCTAATACCGCTTTTGAGGATTTGAAGAAGCAGCTGGCAGAGCCCCCAGTCCTTGCTGCTCCGGTTGATAAGGAGCCCTTATTACTGTACGTGGCGGCGAACACACGAGCCGTCAGCGTGGCTGTGGTGGTGGAACGCAAGGAAGAGGGTAAGGAGCATCCGGTTCAGCGGCCGGTTTATTATGTCAGCGAAGTGCTTATCGAGTCCAAACAGCGGTATCCACATTGGCAGAAACTTGTTTATGGTGTGTTCATGGCAAGCCGGAAGCTTAAGCATTATTTCCAGGGCCATCCCATAACCGTGGTCAGTTCTGCCCCTCTTGGTGATATCATTCAAAATAGAGAGGCCACAGGGAGAGTGGCTAAGTGGGCTATCGAGCTCGGACCTCATGGTCTCAAATATGTGCCACGCACTGCTGTTAAATCTCAGGCCTTGGTGGATTTCATCAATGATTGGACAGAGTCACAAGTGCCCGAGCAAAAGCCGGATAACACATATTGGACTATTCACTTCGATGGGTCCAGGCAGTTGGAGGGCTCGGGGGCTGGAGTTGTATTGGCTTCCCCTAAAGGTGACAAGTTCCATTATGTGCTACAATTGATGTTTCCTTGCACTAACAATGCGGCTGAGTACGAGGCTTTGCTCCACGGTCTTCGGATGGCTAAGGAGATGAGCTTGAGCTGGGTCAGGTGTTTCGGTGACTCAGACTTGGTGGCTCAACAAGTATCAGGCAAGTGGGACTCTAAGGACCCTCTCATGGCGGCTTATCGCTGCGAAGTTGATGCCATTGCTGGGCACTTTCAGGGCTACCAAGTAGAGCACATTGATCGTAGGAAGAACGAGGCGGCTGATGCTTTAAGCCGGCTAGGCTCTCAGCGAAAGCCGGTGCCGCCTAATACTTTCATGGATGTCCTGTATACTCCTTCTATTAAGCTGCCTACAGAGGAAAACCTGGCTGTCCCCGACCCGGAGGCACGACTGGTGGCGGCTCTCCATATCATACCAGACTGGACAATGCCCTATCTGGCTTACATGACCCGGGGCGAGTTACCTGAGGATGAAACTTTGGCCAGGCAAATAACCCGGCGGGCTAAGTCAATGATCGTTATCAATGGTGAGTTGCACCACCGCAGTGTTACGGGAGCGTTTCAGCGTTGTGTTTCCCCTGAGGAAGGTCAAGAGATCTTGCGTGAGATCCATGAAGGGGATTGCGGCCATCACGCTGGCTCAAAGTCTCTTGTGGCCAAGGCTTTTCGTCATGGTTTTTATTGGTTGACGGCTCATGCTGATGCAGAGGACTTGGTCAGTAAGTGTGATGGTTGCCAAAGGTTCTCGCGACGGGCTCATGTACCGGCTCAAGAGCTGAGGATGATCCCAATTACTTGGCCCTTTGCGGTCTGGGGGCTTGATATGGTTGGGCCTTTCAAAAGGTCCAAGGATAAGAAGACCCACCTTTTGGTGGCGGTTGACAAGTTTGCCAAGTGGGTTGAAGCGGAGCCAGTTAGCAAGTGCGATGCAGCCACGGCGGTTCAGTTTATGAAAAAGGTGATCTTTCGCTTTGGTTTTCCGCACAGCATTATCACTGACAATGGCACCAATCTCTCCAAAGGCGCCATGGAAGAGTTTTGTCAACGAGAGCATATCCGACTTGATGTTTCCTCAGTGGCTCATCCTCAATCCAATGGTCAAGCTGAGAGAGCTAGTCAGGAGATTCTGAAGGGCATCAAGCCTCGGCTTTTGGTCCGTTTGCAACGGACGCCGGGTTGTTGGGTGGAGGAGTTGCCCTCCGTGTTATGGAGCATCAACACTACTCCTAACAGGTCTACAGGTTTTACGCCTTTCTTCATGGTTTATGGGGCGGAGGCAGTCCTCCCCAGTGACATCCGTCATGACTCACCTCGAGTGGCGGCTTATGTTGAGACGGATAATGAACAGGCGCGCCAAGATGCTCTTGACTTGTTAGACGAACAGCGTGATGTGGCAGCAGCCCGTTCGGCCATTTACCAACAAGACCTGCGCCATTATCATAGCCGCCTGGTTAAATCCCGGGTCTTCCAGGAAGGCGATCTCGTGCTCCGGCTCATCCAGGATCAAACAGATACACACAAGCTGTCCCCGCCTTGGGAAGGGCCCTTTGTGGTCAGCAAGAACTTGCACAACGGGTCCTATTACCTCATTGACATTCGGGAGCGCAAAGATTCACGTAAGTCAGAGGAAGAGACCTGTCGGCCGTGGAACATAGCTCAGCTTCGGCCTTACTACACTTGAGCCACCGGCTCTCGTAATGTACATATTTCTCTCAGCCATGTATATATTATGATAAGCAATAAAGCAGGACCTCTGTCCTTTTTCCTCCTCCAAAGATGTACGTGTTGTTTTTCATCACAAGATTACATGATAACTTAAAGGAGGATCCAGCTTATGATCGTGTTCGAATCTAGCTATAAGCAATAAGGTCACTTGGGGGCTTCCTGTTCAAACATGGGTCGTATTCGAACCAAAGAGAACATAGCTGTCGATACCCATTTGATTGGCAAAGTGCCGAGCTCATTGGGAGGTTTTCTTTGGTCATATTTGAATCATAGTTTAACCCCTTTGAGAACCGACGTGGATCGTATTCGAATCAGCGTCGTTAAACAATTCTTAAAATCACTTGGGGGCTTCCTGTTCAAACATGGGTCGTATTCGAACCGAAGAGAACATAGCTGTCGGTACCCTCTTGATTGGCATCGCCACACCCACTGGGGGCTATATGATCGCATTCGAATCCTAGCATAACCCCTTTGGGCCGGGTCTCTGGTCGTATTCGAACCGGAAGCCCCTAAGTTCCTCTGCTTTATAGCAAGTTCCGTCTGTTTATTTCCAAGTGTGAACGGCCGGGTCTCATTTTGCCGGCTTAACTTTGGTTTACAGTATTAGCTGAACACAATGGGTGTTTTTAAGACGGGTAAACCGGAATTGCGGTGCCAACTTTCCTACCCAGGTTATCTAAGCCGGAAGTATGCTTGCAGGCCGCTAACCACCTCGAGGCTTGTGATTTGTCTTTCTCTGCAGGATAGTTACAGGCAACTATTTTGAGAGTAAGGAAAACAAATGATTAATTATGACCCGGAGAAACATAAAGGAGACAATTTCAGCAGACTTCAGCATTCAAGGCGTGCACGATGGCACGACAAAGATAAAGTATTGGTTCTACTCTATTACAAGACTCATTGAGTCCAAAATGATGAGGCATTGTTTGCTAAGCCGCCAGTCGAGTTACGACGCTTGTTGAGTTGAAGTCTCCGGCTCGTTCCTATCTTCTCCTCCGGCTAATCCCAAGACCTGGAAAGTTGATGACTTTCAGTCGATGCCGCTGAGAGCTTCGAATTGGGCTTCCTCGTCAATTAACCCGGCCGGGTCAATCTCCGGGGCGAAGGTGTGCTGACGAGCCGGCGGGATCAAGTTGAGGGCTTTATAGCGCGGAGTAGGGATCCTCTGATTTTCTGTATCGTAGCCCGGCTGATATTTAGTCAGATCTGTATCATTGCCAATCAGAGTGGCCACCGGGCGTACGGCCTTCACGCAAGCTGCGAAGTCCTTCTGATCGAAAGCGGAGCCATCTTCCTTCAGGCTTGGATAGCCAAGGGCTATGTCCGCCGGGTCTAACTCCGGCAGGAACGCCTTGGCCCGGCTCAGCGCGGCGATCGCTCCGGCTCTTGCAGAGGCCCGTCGCAGCTCTTGGATCCGTTGAGGCAGAACAGCGAGCCGACGAAGGACTTCTGCCAGGTGAGTCGGCACCTCGTTGGATAGGGCCACCACAGCTAAGGCACGCTGTGACCCGGTGTAGAGCTGCTCCACCAGGGTATACACGGCCTTCAGCTTGGTTACCACGCTCTGGTTGAGGTTGGCACTTCTGGGACCTGTTTAACAGAATCAGATAAGTCGCCGACAAGGATGAATTATGAGATATAAAAATTCTAAACTTGATGAAAGCCGGTGAGGCGACTTACCGAAGATTGCGGCCACCATCTGGGACACCTGGCGCTTTAGGCCGGAGAGCTCGGTGGTCTTCTCGGAGAGAGCCTTCTCCGCCTGTTCAGCCCGGTTCACCAATGCGGCCTTCTCTTCGGCCCACGCCTTCCGCTCAGCGTCAAACTCCGTCTTCAGCTTCTCTTGAGCGGCGATGCTAGACACAAATTTGGCATTTGCCTTCCGGGTCTCCATCTCTTGCATCTTCAGCCGGTTCTTGAGATCCGCCATGTCAGCCTCTAGCTTCTTGCCAGCAGCCTGCATAAATTTCCGGGTTATGACATGAACAGTTACTGTATAAATTTCAAGTCCCAAGCGTTTTCCAAGCAAAGACACTTGGCACTTGGGGGCTAATGCATATTGAACGTTGCTATCTACAAATGGCCGGTTCAATTGGGTAAGCCGGAACCTAAGTCTACAACATATTCAATCATAAAGTTGTCGACTTGGGGGCTAGCATGGTAAAGGTAACTATGCAGTAAGTACGAGGACAGCAGAATGATACCTCAGATTTCTGCTGGATCTGGTTCACCATGGCAACCTCTGCGTCCCGGCTCTTATGCACTTGGCTGATGTAGCCAGAGACGAGCTCTCCAATGCTCAGGTTGGCGTAGTCGGAGAGGTCCAGGTTCACCCGGTGGGGCTGCAGCAACTCCCCCTTAGCGGAGCACTTGGCCAGTGCGGTAGGTCTCCCCGGCTCAACAAATTCTGTCCGGGTGATTACCACGTCCGGATCATTTGCTGGTTGAGCCGAGCCGGAGGCCTCCGGGTTAGCAGAAAATTCGGCAGCTGCCTTGTTAGTTGGAGCGGCGGCTTCGGGAGCGGAGGCAGCTGGCGGTTCTTGCTCTGCTGCCTCCGGCTCAGGCAACTCCGGCTCTTCGATTGGCTTGGCCTTCTTCGCCCTCTTGGTGAGTTTGGCTTGGGCACTGAAAGGGCAGAAACGTTAAGCACAAAAGGGTAAGTAAAGACAAGTATAACATGAGATGGTTATCATTACCCGGGGGCGGTCTTGAAAGCCGGAAGACTCGACTGCATAGAGTCGCCCGAAGAGGGGGAGGTCTCCTGATAATTTGAGTCAGAAGAATTGAGTGGCTGACGGATAACACCCGCCAACGGATGAAAAGGGTACAAGTGGGAAATAACCTCAGTTCGGCGCTTCCTCGATGCGTCAGGTAACCCGGCGGAGAGGTCGGTGTCCTTGTTGGTCCGGGTGTGACGCCGGCTCTCATGAACCTGTCGCTTCAAAATAAATTGAGGATCTTGATAAGCTAAAGGATGTGAAAAGCTTACTTTCCGGGTTACCCTTCGGACTTTCAGCCTTGGCAAGGGCTCCAAGTCGGAGGAAAGTGACATTACCTCTTCAACCACCGGATTACTGGCTCCGGTGTCATCCTGTTGATGAACAAGTGTTGGTAAGGCGGACAAGAAATAAACAATAAATGCAGCAAAGAGCTTACAGGTTCAGGGGTTACCTCTGACTCGGAGCTGTCGCTTAATTGCATCAGCTCTGAAGCAGTTGGCCTACTTCCCTTCTTGCGGGGAGCGGTTTTCTTGGCGGCTTTCTTCGCCTTTCTGGCCTTCTTGGCCGCTTTTCGTGGTCATATTTGACCCGCCAGAACTTGTCATCAGCCTGAAGGAATACAATGAGGTTTTCTTAAAATAATTTAGATGAAAGTTATGTACAGATAAGATGTTTAGATCAGCGGCTTACCGCTGGGGCTGGGTTGGTCTTGCAGAAGGGGGCTAACCCGGTCCTTCCGCAGTCTGCCAGACTCTCATTCAAGAGAGCCTTGGTCATCTCCTCTGCAACGTCTTCAGGAAGATCATTGCGGCTGTGTCTCTGAGGGTCGTCCTTTCGGCCCGTGTACTCACACATTAAGCCGGGGCGGCAGCTCAGTGGGATCACCCGCCACGAGATCCAGACCCGGACCAGATCGATTCCATTCAGACCATTGCCCAGGAGAGCCTTGATCTTGTTGATAGTGGGGAGCAGAGGTTGGCGCTCCGCTGGAGTCAGCTTGTCTGACAGTAGGTGAGTCGGCTCCAGACGTGAGGGGCGAAAGCCGGGCAACGGACTTTCATCAGCCGGCGACGTGTCTTGGCAGTAAAACCACGTCAGATTCCAGTCCTTGGGGTGGCTGGGCGGCTCTGCGTAAGGGAAAAGGCAGTCCCTTCGCCGCTGAATGGAGATGCCACCTAGCTCTAGACTTGGCCCATTGGCGCACTCATTCTGACGGTTCAAGTAGAAAAGCTCTCTGAAGAGCAGCAGACTAGGTTCTTCTCCAAGGTAAACCTCACAGAACACTTGGAAGTTGCAGATATTAGACACTGAGTTGGGTCCTATGTCCTGAGGCCGCAGGTCGAAGAAATTCAGGACGTCTCTGAAAAACTTTGAGCCGGGCGGTGCGAAGCCCCGGCTCATATGATCCGCAAAATCACTACCTCCCCGTCCTTTGGCTGTGGTCTCTCTTCTGACGGGTCAGGGGCACGGTAGGACATGACATCCTTCTTGGGCAGATATCCAGACTTGACAAAATCTGCTAGGGTCTCATTGGTGACATTGGACCTCATCCAGTTGCAAGTAATGGAGGCTTTGGGAGCTTTGGGAGGCATGGTGAAAGTCGGCAGTCTATGATAAAAGGAAAAACGTCCGGGTCAATTATAAGCCAGAAGAAATCTACAGTTCAATGTCAAGGTGGCGGTTTATGAAGGGGACTAATGGTATACACCTAAGTGCATCGGGCTATTTAAGCCGCCGAGGGATTGAGAGTAATTTGATTGTCTACAGGCCTTATAACAGCTAAGCCGGAAATTTTTATGGCACATGGTTTTCTTTAAGCCGGAAGGTTCTATGGCGCGTGGTTTCTTTAAACCGGGAATGTAAACCGCCGAGATTCAATGATTGCAGTTTTTTACTAAGTGTGGTAAAACAGGTTTCACACATCGCAGTAAATATTTTGGATCAAAATGGTCGGGCAAAAGAAAAGTTTCTAGACCTAGAAACAGACGCGAGGAGGTTCTTGAGCTCGAACAAGGCTCTTATGCAGTAAAAAGAGGGCTATTTGCATGTGAAATGGGTCTTAAACATCTACCGCAGTGAGTCTATACAGAGCTAAGATCAAAAAGGGGCAGTAAAATTCAAATCTACTTAGGGCCGTGATGAACTACGAAGAACAGAGGAAGAACTATGAAGCCCTAGTGCGGATCTGCCCTATGGAGTAGCGAGGACTCACCGGAGCTGAAGAGGAGCGGAGGTGGCCGCCGTTTGTCTGGACCGAGTCAGGGTGATGCAGCGGCCAAGGTTGACGAAGACCGTGGGCGCGACGGCGGCGGCAGTAGCAGAGCTCGGGCAGGGAAGCAGTGGCGCGAGGAAGAAGATGAAGGAGAGAGAAGTGGCTGAAAGCCCGTCGGGCCGGCCTATTTATAAGGCGAGCTCATAAGTGGGTGCGAGAATCAAGGAGACCACGGCGTGGTTATCTCCCCACGAAACGCCTCGATTTTCGGGATGACAGTAAAAGTAAAGATCCGTTGCGAATCTGGCGGAGTAAAAAACGGGCTTAATGGAAGATGACGTCACAGCGGATTACCCGGAGTCCAGAGGATGATGTCATGCCGGGTTATGGCCTTCACACAATTGTAAGCCGGAGTTTTTCTGTCGAAGGAATGGAAGATTGACATGAGCCGGCTCAAATCAATCTGGGGCCTAATGTTGAGGATATAGACCTTAGAGTCACCCGCCAGGAGGGGCCGGGTTACTCATATGGTCATTGCCAGAAGCCCGGCGCCAAGCTTGAAGACGGTGGGCCAAAGATGGGCTTAAGACCCGGATATGGCTTAAGGCTCGTAGTTGCAATCATTGTTATGGTAGAACTTGTAGTGTAAGGTAAGAATAGTTGAGAGTCCGAGCCGGACACTCTTATGAGCCGGCCGGGACTCTGAGAGCTACAGGGCGTCCGCCTCCCTATATAAAGGGACGACCCGGCAGCGGTTTAAGGACGAGAACAATCTGATCAAGAGCCAGGCATAGCAGTTAAGCTCCCTGGTCATCTAAACCCTAATCAATACCACCTCAACTGGACGTAGGCTTTTACCTTCACCGCAAGGGGCCGAACCAGTATAAACCCTCGTGTTCCTTGTCCCTCTTAACCCCTTCAAGCTTCCTAGCTGCGATGGCTCCACGACTAAGTCCTAGCTCGAGGACATCTGCCGTGACAATTCCACAACACATCTTGTTATCCTCGATGGCAACAATACAATATGTGCCTTGCTGCTCCTGCTGTCACTGGGAAAGGACACCGCAAGATTGAACCCAAAGCTAAACACTTCTCCCATTGCAAGAAAGATCAATCTAGTAGGCCAAACCAAACTGATAATTCGAAGAGACTTGCAAAGATAACCAATCATACATAAAAGAATTCAGAGGAGATTCAAATATTGTTCATAGATAAACTTGATCATAAACCCACAATTCATCGGTCTCAACAAACACACCGCAAAAAGAAGAGTTACATCAAATAGATCTCCACGAGAATCGTGGAGAACTTTGTATTGAGATCCAAAGAGAGAAGAAGCCATCTAGCTAATAACTATGGACCCAAAGGTCTGAGGTAAACTACTCACACATCATCGGAGAGGCTATGGTGTTGATGTAGAAGCCCTCCTTGATCAATGCCCCCTCCGGCAGGACGCCGGAAAAGGCCCCAAGATGGGATCTCATGGGTACAGAAGGTTGCGGCGGTGGAATTAGGTTTTCGTGGATGCCTCTGGTGGTTTGGGGGTACGTAGGTATATATAGGAGGAAGAAGTACGTTGGTGGAGCAACATGGGCCCCACGAGGGTGGAGGGCGCGCCTGGGGGGTAGGCGCGCCCCCTGCCTCGCGCTCTCCTGGTTGATTTCTTGACGTGGACTCCAAGTCCTGTGGATCACGTTTGTTCTGAAAATCACGTTCCCGAAGGTTTCATTCCGTTTGGACTCCGTTTGATATTCTTTTTCTGCGAAACTCTAAAATAGGCAAAAAACAGCAATTTAGGTTGGGCCTCCGGTTAATAGGTTAGTCCCAAAAATAATATAAAAGTGTATAATAAAGCCCATTAAACATCCAAAACAGAATATAATATAGCATGGAGGAATAAAAAATTATAGATATGTTGGAGACGTATCACTGATCACAACACCTCTATTAAAATGCTTAAGGAAGTTATTTTCCCAATGTTTGGAGTCCCTAGATATTTAATGACTGATGGTGGTTCACACTTTATTCATGGTGCTTTCCGTAAAATGCTTGCTAAGTATGATGTTAACCATAGAATTGCATCACCCTATCATCCTCAGTCTAGTGGTCAAGTTGAACTTAGCAATAGAGAAATAAAATTAATTTTGCAAAAGACTGTTAATAGGTCCAGGAAGAATTGGTCTAAGAAATTAGATGATGCACTTTGGGCTTATAGAACAACATATAAAAATCCTATGGGTATGTCTCCTTATAAAATGGTTTATGGAAAAGCTTGTCATTTGCCTCCTGAGTTAGAACATAAAGCATACTGGGCAATTAAAGAACTCAACTATGATTTAAAACTTGCTGGTGAAAAGAGGTTATTTGATATTAGCTCATTAGATGAATGGAGAACCCAAGCTTATGAAAATGCAAAGTTATTCAAAGAAAAGGTTAAAAGATGGCATGACAAAAGAATCCAAAAGCGTGAGTTTAAAGTCGGAGAATATGTTCTTTTGTACAACTCTCGTTTTAGTTTTTTTGCAGGGAAACTCCTCTCGAAATGGGAAGGCCCATATGTCATCGAGGAGGTTTACCGGTCTGGAACCATCAAAATAAATAATTCCGAAGGTACTAACCCAAAGGTTGTCAATGGGCAATGAATAAAGCATTATATCTCGGGTATGCCTATTAATGTTGAAAGAAATATTATCCGAACTTTGACACCGGAAGAGCACATAAAAGAGTCTTTCCGGAACACTCCAGAATCGTCAGAATAAGGAGGTACGTGATACGGTAAGTAAACACACTCCGAAAAATCTGCAAAAATATTTTTTGTCAGTTTTGGAATATTTTAAAATTTTGGAAATAAAGAAACTTCCAGGAAGCGTCCCCTGGTGGGCACAAGACACCAGGGCGCGCCAGGCTGGTTGTGCCCACCTGGGACACTTTCCGTACTCCGTTTTTCTTCCATATGCTTGTCCTCCAAGATAAGAAATCTATATATACTTCCCGAACCTGTTAACCACCGTATCGCGGAGAAAATCCTTTGTTCTCTTTTCTTGCTGTTTCTGGTCAGATTTGTCAAGCCAGGCATCATGTCACATGGAAGAAGATGTTTGGCTGATGAAGATCGAGATGAAGAGGGAGGAGCCCACAGATGCTATCAAGGGAGACAAGGGCAAGGAAACTACCGTAGACCCATCCCCAGTGGCAACACAAGCACTGTCGGCCGAGGAGGAGGAGGAAGATATCCTTAAACCCTATCTTACTCACCTTACTCCTGCTGAGATTGAAGCTTTCCGTGTCTTTGAAATAGTTCGCATACAAAATAAGTATCTCACTCGCGAAAATATTCTTCATCAAGAGCATATCACCTATCTCCGGAGCGTCATCCGTCGGCTGCAGGATCTCTTGACCCTTAAAGACAAGATCGCTTCCTCACCACCATCACCTTCTTCACCACCAAAGGAGAATTGAGTATCGGGTATGGGCACTCCCCTTGGCTTCCGCGAAGCTTGGGGGAGGTGCCCCGGTGTCGTATCATCCCACTATCTTTTTGCTTTTACTTATCTTAGTTCAATATTTGCTTATATGAATAAAGTTTAGTTCGATCTTTTCTTCTTTGAGAGTTTGCTTAGTGATCTATCATTGTTATCGTGTGCAAGTTATATAATAAAGTTAGTTCGAGTTTTTTACTTTCTTTACTTCCATGTTGCAAATAAAGAAAAGAAAAAGAGAAAGAAAGAAAACAAAAGAAAGGAAATAAATCCATAAGATCATATACTAATCCTGTGGTAGGTGATAGCACCACATAAGGAAAAGCATAAGTAAGAAAATTTTATTAGAGATTGACAAACATAGCATTGGTCAGTGATGCAACTCATGAAAGAATTAATAAGGGAAGGGAAGATTCACATATAAATATACTATCCTAGAAATATTTTGTGATTGCGAGCCCTCATCAAAATATTATATGCCAAAATTGTTGATGTTGGACAAGGAAGACAACGTGATGGTTTATGTATGTTTATATTCACATAGAAGGCATATTGTCATAGATCCTTTAACATGTGGTGCTTGCCCCTATCTTTGCTAGCCAAAAAATTCCGCACTAAGTAGAGATACTACGTGTGCATCCAAAAACCCTTAAACCCAAATCTTTTTCGAGTGTCCACCATACCTACCTAGGGATTGAACAAGATCCCTCAAGTAAGTTGTCATCGGTGCAAAAAGGCAATAAAAATTGCTTCTAAATATGTGAGATCATTTAGTGTAAGAGAAAATTGAGCGTTCTACGAACTTGGATGACAAAGAATAAAAGCGACAGACTGCATAATAAAGGTTGTCATCTTAAGGGGCAATACAACATGACGTTCTCTTGCACTAAGGGATTGAGCATGCAAACAAATAAGCGCATGGCAACCTCTGCTTCCCTCTGCGAAGGGCCTACCTTTTACTTTTATGTATTTACTTTTATGCAAAGAGTCAAAGTTTTCCTTCTATTCCTTTTTATTTTCTCCTTTGGCAAGCATCATGTGGTGAGGAAAGATCTAGGCACATATGTCTAGTTGAATATAGATAGCATGAGTTATTATTGTTGACATCACCCTTGAGGTGAGTATGTTGGGAGGCGAAACTATAAGCCCTATCTTTCTGTGTGTCCGGTTGAAACGTTTTGCTCATGGGTATGAGGTGAGTGTTAGCAATCATAGAAGACTATATGATGGTTGAGTATGTGGACTTGCTTAAAAGGCTCCGACACGTGACCCTTCCTGAAAATATGATGAATTGTAGTTGCAAAGTTGACTGAGTACATAGTTCGTTGGTTTCTAATAGAGTTTTTGCTTTATACTTCGATTGTGTGATGAACTATTACTTATTCATGAGAAGTGTATGATAAAAGTTCTATGATGAAAGTCCTATGTTTAATTTTGTTGCTGTTATAATAAACATGATGCTTCTATGTCCGTATTTTTGTTTTTATCGACACCTCTCAAAGCATGTGGACATGTTTTTCGATTTCGGTTTTTGCTTGAGGACAAGCGAGGTCTAAGCTTGGGGGAGTTGATACGTCCATTTTGCATCATGTTTTCTTACTGTTATTTATAATGTTTTTATCCATAATAATGCTATTTGGAGTAATTCTAATGCCTTTTCTCCCATAATTTGCAAGGTACACACAAAGAGTGAGAATTCCGGCAGCTGGAAATCTGGACCTGAAAAAGCTACGTCAGGCCACCTATTCTGCACAACTCCAAATGAGCTGAAACTCCACAAGGATTTTTTATGGAATATTTAAGAAATACTGGAGCCAATAAACACCAGAGGGGGCCACCAGGTGGGCACAACCCACCTGGGCGCGCCAGGCCCCCTGGCGCGCCCTGGTGGGTTGTGGCCTCCTCGGCCCACCTCCAGTGCCCATCTTCTGGTACATAAGTGATTTTGACCTAGAAAAAATAAGGAGAAGGCTTTCGGGACAGAGCGCCGCCGTCTCGAGGCGGAACTTGGGCAGGAGCACTTTTGCCCTCCCGCGGAGCGATTCTGCCGGGGGAACTTCCCTCCCGGAGGGGGAAATCGTCGTCATCATCATCACCAATAACTCTCCCATCATGGGGAGGGCAATCTCCATCAACGTCTTCACCAGCACCATCTCATCTCAAACCCTAGTTCATCTCTTGTATTCAATCTTGTTACCGGAACTATAGATTGTTGCTAGGGGGTGACTAGTAGTGTTGATTACATCTTGTAGTTGATTACTATATGGTTTATTTGGTGGAAGATTATATGTTTAGATCCATTATGCATATTAATACCCCTCTGATCATGAGCATGTTTATTGTTTGTGATTAGTTAATTTTGTTCTTGAGGTCACGGGATAAATCATGTTGCAAGTAATCATGTGAATTTGATATGTGTTTGATATTTTGATGGTATGTATGTTGTGATTCCCTTAGTGGTGTCATGTGAACGTCGACTACATGACACTTCACCATATTTGGGCCTAAGGGAATGCATTGTGGAGTAGTAAATAGATGGTGGGTTGCGAGAGTGACAGAAAGTTAAACCCTAGTTTATGCACTATTCCGTAAGGGACCGATTGGATCCTAGAGTTTAATGCTATGGTTAGAATTTATTCTTAATACTTTTCTCATAGTTGCGGAAGCTTGCGAGAGGGTTAATCATAAGTAGGAGGTTTGTTCAAGTAAGAACAGCACCTAAGCACCGGTCCACCCACATATCAAATTATCAAAGTAGCGAACACAAATCAAACCAACATGATGAAAGTGACTAGATGAAATTCCCGTGTACCCTCAAGAACGCTTTGCTTATTATAAGAACCATTTTGGCCTGTCCTTTGCCTCAAAAGGATTGGGCTACCTTGCTGCATACTTGTTACTATTATTGTTACTTGCTCGTTACAAATTATCTTGCTATCAAACTACTCTCTGATGTCGCTTGAAGCTACGTCGGTATTTCCCCAAAGAGGAAGGGATGATGCAGCACAGCGGCGGTAGGTATTTCCCTCAGATATGAAACCAAGGTTTTCGAACCAGTAGGAGAACCAAGCAACACAACGTAAACATCCCCTGCACACAAATAACAACACCTCGCAACCCGACGTGTTAAAGGGGTTGTCAATCCCTTTCGGGGTAAGGCGCCAGAAATTGCGTGTTGACGGGAAAAAGTTGTAATAGATTGAAATAATATATCGCAAGTAAAATAAAGTGCAGCAAGGTATTTTTGTATTTTTTGGTTTAATAGATCTGAATAAAAAGAGCAAATAAAATAGATCGCAAGGCAAATATATGAGAAAGAAGACCCGGGGGCCGTAGGTTTGACTAGTGGCTTCTCTCGAGAAAGATAGCAAACAGTGGGTAAACAAATTACTGTTGGGCAATTGATAGAACCTCAAATAATTATGACGATATCCAGGCAATGATCATTACATAGGCATCACGTCCAAGATTAGTAGACCGACTCCTGCCTGCATCTACTACTATTACTCCACACATCGACCGCTATCTAGCATGCATCTAGTGTATTAAGTTCATGGAAAAATGGAGTAATGCAATAAGAACGATGACATGATGTAGACAAGATCCGTTTATCTATGGCGGTAGATATAGATCCCGTCTTTTTATCCTTAGTAGCAACAATACAAACGTGTCAGTTCCCTTTCTGTCACTGGGATCGAGCACCGTAAGATCGAACCCACTACCGGGCACCTCTTCCCATTGCAAGATAAATATCAAGTTGGCCAAACAAAACCCAAATATCAAAGAAGAAATACAAAGCTATAGGAGATCATGCATATAAGAGATCAAAGAAACTCAAATAACTTTCATGGATATAAAAAGATATAACTGATCATAAACTCGAAGTTCATCAGATCCGAACAAACACATCGCAAAAGAGTTACATCATATGGATCTCCAAGAGACCATTGTATTGAGAATTCAGCGAGAGAGAGAAAGCCATCTAGCTACTAACTACGGACCCGAAGGTCTACAAAGAACTACTCACGCATCATCGGAGAGGCACCAATGGAAGTGGTGAACCCCTCCGTGATGGTGTCTAGATTGGATCTGGTGGTTCTGGACTCTACGGCGGCTCGATGAATATTTCGTCGACGCTTCTAGGGTTCTGGGATTTTGGGGGTATTTATAGAGCAAAGAGGCGGTCCGGGGGGCACCTGAGGTGGGCACAACCCACCAGGGCGCGCCTGGGCCTCCTGGCGCGCCCTGGTAGGTTGTGCCCCCCTCAGGGCACCCCCCCCCAGGTGCAACCAGGGCCCATTGCCTTCCTTCTCGCCCATAAAAAATCATCGTGGAGTTTCGTGGCATTTGGACTCCGTTTGATAATGATTTCTTGCGATGTAAAAAACATGGGAAAAACAGCAGCTGGCACTTGGCACTATGTCGACAGGTTAGTACCAAAAAATGATATAAAATGACTATAAAATGATTATAAAACATCCAAGATTGAAAACAGCATGGAACAATCAAAAATTATAGATACGTTGGAGACGTATCACTCTGCTACTTAGAATTTCAGCACTTGCAGACATTACCTTACTGAAAACTACTTGTCATTTCCTTCTGCTCCTCATTGGGTTCGACACTCTTACTTATCGAAAAGAGCTACAATTGATCCCCTATACTTGCGGGTCATCATGGGGCACCTGGGTGGGCACAACCCACCAGAGCGCGCCCCCCTCCTGGTGCGCCCAGGTGGGTTGTCCCCACCTGGCGGCCCCACTAACCCTGAAACCGACGCTATAAAATCACATTATTCCAAAAAAAATAAGGGAGAAAGAATTATCGCGATCCACGAGACGGAGCCGCCGTCACCTCCTGTTATTCGTCGGGAGGCCAGATCTGGAGTCCGTTGGGGCTCCAGAGAGGGGGATCTTCGTTCTTCATCATCACCAACCCTTCTCTATCGCCAATTCCATGATGCTCCCCACCGGGAGTGAGTAATTCCTTCGTAGGCTCGCTGGTCGGTGAGGAGTTGTCTGAGATTCATCATGTAGTCGACTTAGTTTTGTTAGGGCTTGATCCCTAGTATCCACTATGTTCTAAGATTGATGTTGCTATGACTTTGCTATGCTTAATGCTTGTCACTTTGGGCCCGGGTGCCATGAACTTAGATCTGAACCTTTTATGTTATCACAATTATATCCATGTTTTAGATCCAATCTTGCAAGTTATAGTCACCTACTACGTGTTATGATCCGGCAACCCCGGAGTGACAATGGTCAGGACCACTCCCGATGATGACTATAGTTTGAGGAGTTCATGTATGCACTATGTGTTAATGCTTTGTTCCGGTTCTCTATTAAAAGGAGGCCTTAATATCCCTTAGTTTCCAATATGGACCCCGCTGCCAGGAGAGGGTAGGACAAAAGATGTCATGCAAGTTCTTTCCATAAGCACGTATGACTATTTACGGAATACATGCCTACATTATATTGACGAACTAGAGCTAGTGCCGTGTCACCCTAGGTTATAACTGTCTCATGATGAATATCATCCAACAAGTCACCGATCCAATGCCTATGAATTTATCTTATATTGTTCTTGCTAAGTTACTACTGTTATCCTTACTGTTGCACTTGCTACAAAATTACTGATATCACTGTTACTGTTACTGTTGCTACTGATCACTTTGCTGTAGATAGTTAATCTCCAGATGTGGTTGAATTGACAACTCAGCTGCTAATACCTTCAAATATTCTTTGGCTCCCCTTGTGTCGAATCTATAAATTTGGGTTGAATACTCTACCCTCGAAAACTGTTGTGATCCCCTATACTTGTAGGTTATCAGACACACTCTCCCCCTCTTGTTGCTATGCATCTCCTAGATAGATCTTGTGTGATCATAGGAAATCTTTTGAAATTGCATGCTACGTTCCCCAACAGTGGCATCCAAGCCAGGTCTATGCGTAGATGATATGCACGAGTAGAACACAAAGAGTTGTGGGCAATAATAGTCGTACTACTTACCACCAACGTCTTATTTTGATTCGGCGGAATTGTTGGATGAAGTGGCCCGGACCAACCTTACATGACCACGTTCATGAGACCGGTTCCACCGATAGACATGCAACTTGTTTTGCATAAAGGTGGCTAGCGGGTGTCTATTTCTCCAACTTTAGTTGAATCGAATTTGACTAGGGCCGGTCCTTGTTGAAGGTTAAAACAGCACCAACTTGACAAACTATCGTTGTGGTTTTGATGCGTAGGTAAGAACGGTTCTTGCTAGAAGCCCGTAGCAGCCACGTAAAACTTGCAACAACAAAGTAGAGGACGTCTAACTTGTTTTTGCTGGGCATGTTGTGATGTGATATGGTCAAGACATGATGTGATATAAGTTATCGGCAACTGGCAGGAGCCTTATGGTTGTCGCTTTATTGTATGAAATGCAATCGCCATGTAATTGCTTTACTTTATCACTATGCGGTAGCGATAGTTCACTGGTGCGCGTCGGTGCTATACAAATGGTTTTTAACCCCTTTCTGCGATGGCATTTGGAACCGTCGCCAAGTGAGTGTGGGTGATAGGGGGTCCTTCCCACACGACCCAGAAATCGTCGGGGATAGGCCCTCCTGGGACCCAGGCTGGGGTCGTGTGCGATCGGGCGAGGCACCGAAACCCAATCATTTCCGTAGGTATGTACATCCCACACGGTAATCCGAGAAAAACATCTTCGTAGGTATGTACATCCCACACGGTGAATCCCAGAAAAACATTTCCGTTCGTATATATATCACACACAGTCAATCCAAGGAATACATTTCCGTTCTTATTTACATCCCACACAGTCAATCCAGGGAAAATGTTTCCGTTCGTATGTACATCCCACACAGTTTTATGTATACGTTCGTGTGTGAAAGGTGTAACTATCACACACGCTCTGCCTTGGTTAACTGTTTGCTTTCATTAACTACATCACACACGATTTGATGTAGAAAACTGTGTGGCATTGGGCTATCCATCACAAGCGCTTTTACTACCAGAACCATTTGCAAAGTTCCATGACCGTCTGTTCTCTTTTTATTTTTGCCTGTAATTTATTATTCGAATTGGAAATTTTGAAATATGAAACGTGCAATTCAAATTCTCAGCACAATGGTTCAACAATGAATCCATAAATAAAATTGCCAGTACAATATGTTCAGTAATTACAGGATTAGGCAGCAATTAACTATGATGAACCACAATATTTAAAGGCCATAAAGGTGAAAAGACAAGTGTAAATAATTTTGAATGCCGACGGTGTTGAAGAAGCGGAATGCCCATAATGTGCCTTCTTGCATGCCATATGCACGAACCACTTTTTTCCAACCCCTTGTGACGATCGCCCGCCCATCCTTCACTGCCTTCAGGAAGACTTCTAGAGCATTATCATGGTAGCATGAATTATATACTTCAACCTTAGTTGCCTCCACTCCGGACATGTAGTTTGCAAGGTAATCATCAGTAAATAGCTTCGGAAACCACTGAAAAGAGAAAAATATCAGATACTGAGGTCTAATAGAGTAACTTGTTGTGGGCAGGGGGAAAGGCAACACATTACTGACCATCCTAAAGTTCACTGTTGTCTTCGACAAAGTGTAAATAAAGAGCTTAATTCCAATCACCCGTTTCTTTCACCTAACAATCTTTCTTAGTTTCCTCACTTGACGCTTGTTCATGAATATCTCATTGCCCCATACGCAAAAGGGATCGAAGCGTGGATCAGTACCGCTCATATATGTACCTACAAGCAACCAGTAAATGTTAGAAGATAAACTGAGATTGCACAAATGATGTAAAATAAAACTACCTATGTTCCTAAGTACAAGTATTTTTTTGAGATTTCAATATGAACTACATACGGATGTATATAGAGTTATAGATATAGTTTAGATTAGAATCTAGATTCACTCATTTTGCTCCTTATGTAGTCTATATTGGAATCTCTAAAAATACTTATATTTAGGAATAGATGGTGTATAAGACATGTGATGCAGCTAACCTCAACGGCAAACAACAGCATCGCCCATTGTAGCCCTGTGTAAATACATGGAAAGCCAATGTTAACTACAACAGGGTTAACATCCACCAAAAATAGCAAATGGTAATAAACCGACAGCATCTGTAGCGATATCTTCGTTTTGAAAGAGTAGCACGGTAGCAAAGGGACGGATTAAAAAATGGACACAACTGTTAATTGCAACAGGCTTAATAACATCCTAATTCATATTTTGTAAGTTTGTAGCCATTGAAATACAAATCTTTAAAAATGGATACAACTGTTAATTGCAACAGGCTTAATGGCCATTGAAACCGGTACTGATAAAAATGCAATTGGCAGAGTTAAACATCACAGGGCAGGTGCTGCCAGAGCAGATAATGGCCCAGTTGTCTATAAAAAAGTAGGGAAAATAGCTAAAACGTGTTAGGCATGTTTACTACAGCATGCTTAATACATCGACCATACAAAACATAGCCATTAATTGCAACTAGTATTGGTAAGATTGAACTGGTGAGTACATACTTGGTAAGTCCTGAGAGGTAGTTGCTGGGGCACTTCATCTTGGCCAGAGCCCGCCCAAAGTCAGCGGCGGCAGAGGCGAGCTGTTCCTCCGGGTCAAAGCATGGATCAGTGCCACTGACATGTGTACCTACAGGCAACCAGTAAATGGTAGAAGTTAAACTGCAATTGCACAAATGATGTGAAATACTGTAAGACATGTGATGCAGCTAACCTCGACGGCAAACAACAGCATCGACCGTTATGACCCTGCGTAAGTACATGGACAAGCATGTTAAGTAC
This sequence comes from Aegilops tauschii subsp. strangulata, assembly GCF_002575655.3. Taxonomy (NCBI): domain Eukaryota; kingdom Viridiplantae; phylum Streptophyta; class Magnoliopsida; order Poales; family Poaceae; genus Aegilops; species Aegilops tauschii. The sequence continues at coordinate 117,470,852 of NC_053038.3, read as the reverse complement.
AACAGGGTTAGCATCCACCAAAAATAGCAAATGAGCAGCATCTCTAGTATATCTTCATTGCAGAGAGTAGCATGGTAGCAAATGGACAGATTAAAAAATGGATACAACTGTTAATGCAACAGGCTTAACAGCATCCCAAGTCATGTTTTGTAAGTTTGTAGCCATTGAAATACAACTGTTTAAAAATGGATTCAACTGTTAATTGCAATAGGCTTAATAGACATTGAAACCGGTACTGATAAAAATGCAATTGGCATAGAAACATCACAAGGAAGGTGCTGCCAGAGCAGAGAATTGCCCAGATGTCTATAAAAAGGTAGGGAAAGTAGCAAAAATGTGTTAGGTATGTTTACTAGAACATGCTTAGTACATCGACCGTACAGAACATAGCCATTAATTGCAACTGGTATTGGTAAGATTGAACTGGTGAGTACATACTTGGTAAGTCCTGAGAGGTAGTTGTTGGGGCACTTCATCTTGGCCAGAGCCCGCCCAAAGTCAGTGGCGGCGGAGGCGAGCTGTTCCTCTGGGTCGTAGCATGGATCAGTGCCGCTGACATGTGTACCTACAGGCAACCAGTAAATGGTAGAAGTTAAACTGCAATTGCACAAATTATGTGAAGTACTGTAAGACATGGGATGCAGCTCACCTCGACGGCAAACAAAAGCATCGGTCGTTATGACCCTGCGTAAGTACATGGATAGGCATGTTAAGTACAACAGGGTTAGCATCCACTAAAAATAGCAAATGAGCAGCATCTCTAGTGATATCCTGAGTCATGTATTGTAAGTTCGTTGCTGGTATTGGTGAAATTGAGCTAGACACGGTAATATTTGAACATCCCACAGTGTGCAGTACTGAAATAAACAAGGCACGAACATGCTTAATACATCAGCCATACAAATCATAGCCGTTGCAAGTGGTATTGGTAAGATTTAGCTGGTCAGATCTTACCTATTAAGTCCTGGGGGTAGTCGCTAGGGGACTTCATCTGGGCCAGAGCCTGCACCATGTCGGCAGCGGCGGCGGAGGCGAGGTGTTCCTCCGGGTCAACACGCACAGCGGCCATCGCGCCATGGACCGCCATCAGCTCCTGACGGGGGGGTGTGGATTTGGAGGCATGAGGATGTTTCGCAGGCACCATTTAAGCAATCAGGCCGGGGCGTGATAGAGATCGGTGGGTTACCTGACTGGATCCTAGCAGAACATAGATGTGGTTGAAGCTATGGTTGCGGCGGCGGCGGTTTGAGATGCCGGTAGGGGGAGGCGTGAGGGGGGGATACTGAGGGTGGGGATGATGTTGGAGGAATAAATTCTGAAATCGCGCGCCTAATGAAAATTTTGCTGCGAAATTTGAAACTTTGGCGGGGGCAACACACAACACAGACGAAGCGCGTAAAATACCCGTGTGCGAGAAAAAAGAAAGTTGGCAGATCCCGTCTCCAAAAAAATGTCACGTGTACTTAATTTTTTCGGTCAATGGTACGCCTGGTTTATTAGGAAACATCGCACAGGTAACTAACTTATGGGTCATTAACGCAAAAAACGCAGACGGGTACGGCATAGAAACCGTGTGTTTTGTGATCTTCTAATGATTAACGCAAAAGGACGCACACGGGCACACATGCTAATCAATGCTCAAAGCCCTCAAAGGATGCTCTTACCGACATTGTAAGTTAATACTACAAACTCAAAGTACTACTGGTAATTTGCTCTAATACTACAAACTTAAACTACTTCTCGCATGCTGGCCAGACACCGGCGTTCTCCTTCCCGGCCTTGTAGGCGGTAGCCCACCGTGCTTCGATCTCCGCCATGCTCTCCTCACCACGGCGTGCGGCCTCTTTTTTCTTGCAGCGTCGGGACTCTCTTTTCTTGACTGCTTTCTGCCTTTTCCACTCCTTCTGTGCGGCTTTGGCTGCCTCTAGATCCACCACCCATTCGGCCATGGCAGCCTCAAAGTCCGCCCATGTAACTGTCTGGCCGCCGGTGGCGATGAACTCGGCGCGGCGAGATGCCATCGCTTCCTTACCATGTGTGCGGTCGTGGGCGGCGAAGAACGCGACGTGGCGGGATGCCATCGCTTCCTTACCAGTTACTGTGCGTCGTGGTGCCATGGACGATGCCTGGAGAGAGCTCTGGGACGGAGGGGCCGGGCAGCCGTACAGTGCGGTGGTATTCAAGAGCTCAACGACAAACGACAACAGAAATTTGGCTTCCCTTACAATTTTGCTCGTTCATTATCGCACACGGTTCATCTCCGTCGCTTCCGGAAACAGTGTGCGCTGAGCCTATTGTGTGTTGCGTTATGATTGGCCAGAACCCCAGCCACGTGGATCGCGCATGTGCACCGTAGGATGCACCGCGATCGAACGGCAATCCATGTCCCTCACATCACACCCGTGCACCTGTAGCTGGATTGGATTTATATGCGCTAAATGCCTAGAAAATGCACATAATCCCCTAAATATGGTAAATGAGCCTGGAAAAATGCCAAATTTGAACATGGTGATTTGCAGGGTGTATGTTCGTCGTAGAAAAAAACTCCAGGGCAAAGAACGAAGAAAATTTGGATTCCCCTTCAATCTTGGGGATTTCCCTCTCGAAAGCGTGGAACTTCCTCGGTGATGGTTCGATTTATGAAGGGCGTGCATGACGACATAAGCCAAACCTTCTCAAATTTTTACCAGGGCATGGTGAGGTCATACCATGGCACCATGCCAGGCGTCATGTTTTTTAAGCATTTATTCCATTTTTTTTCTATGGTTGAAAACCCAACAGACAAACATTTGTGGTTGACTATCGCCACACATTTCATCAAAATATCTGTCCATTCCTTGTAAAAGGCATGAGAATTTACTAAATGGCACGAGCATGATTTTCCAGGCCGTTCTTGTGGACCCTTTCATGCACAGATTGTTTGAACTTGAATTATGTGCATTAATGCCTAGAAAATGCACATAATCCCCTAAATATGGCAAATGAACCCGGAAAAGTGCCAAATTTGAAAACGGTGATTTGCAGGTTGTATGTTCATCGTAGAAAAAACTCGTGGACAAAGGACAAAGGAAATTTGGACCCCCCCCTTCAATTTTGGTGATTTCCCCCTCGAAACCATGAAACTTCCTCGGTGATGGTTTGATTTTATGAAAGGCGTGCATCACGACATAAGGAAAAAATTCTCCAATTTTTACCAGGGCATGGTGAGGCCATACCATGGCACCACGCCAGGCGTCATGTTTTCCAACCATGCGTTTCATTTTTTGTATAGTTGTTAACCCAGTAAACGATGCATTTATGGTTGACTATTGCCACACATTTGCTTGAAATATCTGCCCATTCCTTGTCAAAGGCATGAGAATGTACTAAATAACATGAGCATGGTTTTCCAGACCATTCTTGTGCACCTTTTCATGCACCGATTGTTCGAATTTGAATTATGTCCATTGATGCTTAGAAAATGCACATAATCCCCTAAATATGGTAAATGAGCCCGGGAAAATGTCAAATTTGAACACGTTGCATTTGAGGCGGTATGTCGATCGTTGGAAAAAAATTGAATGACAAACTAGGACGGAAATTTGGATTCCCCTTCAATCTTGGGGATTTCCCTCTCGAAAGCATGGAACTTCCTCGGTGATGGTTCGATTTATGAAGGGCGTGCATGACGACATAAGCCAAACCTTCTCAAATTTTTACCAGGGCATGGTGAGGTCATACCATGGCACCATGCCAGGCGTTATGTTTTTAAGCATTTTTTTCATTTTTTCTATAGTTGAAAACCCGACAAACAAACATTTGTGGTTGACTATTATGCCACACATTTCATCGAAATATTTGTCCATTTCTTGTAAAAGGCGTGAGAATTTACTAAATAGCACGGGCATGGTTTTCCAGGCCATTCCTGTGGACCCTTTCATGCACCGATTGTTTGAACTTGAATTATGTGCATTAATGCCTTGGAAATGCACATAATCCCCTAAATATGGCAAATGAACCCGGAAAAGTGCCAAATTTGAACACGGTGATTTGCAGGTTGTATGTTCATCATAGAAAAAACTCGTGGATAAAGGACAAAGGAAATTTGGACCCCCCCCTTCAATCTTGGTGATTTCCCCCTCGAAACCATGAAACTTCCTCGGTGATGGTTCATTTTATGAAAGGCGTGCATGACGACATTTTTACCAGGGCACGGTGAGGTCATACCATGGCACCACACCAGGCGTCATGTTTTCCAAGCATGTATTTCATTTTTGTATAGTTGTTACCCCAGTAAACGACGCGTTTATGGTTGACTATTGCCACACATTTCCTTGAAATATCTGCCCATTCCTTGTAAAAGGCATGAGAATGTACTAAATAGCACGAGCATGGTTTTCCAGACCGTTCTTGTGCACCTTTTCATGCACCGATTGTTCGAATTTGAGTTATGTGCATAATTAATGCCTATAAAATGCACATAATCCCCTAAATATGGTAAATGAGTTCGAAAAAATGTCAAATTTGAACACGTTGAATTTGAGGCGGTATGTTGATCGTTGGAAAAAAACTGAATGACAAACTAGGACGGAAATTTGGATTCCCCTTCAATCTTGGTGATTTCCCTCTCGAAAGCATTGAACTTCCTCGGTGATGGTTCGATTTATGAAGGGCGTGCATGACGACATAAATCAAACCTTCTTAGCTTTTAACCAGGGCACGGTGAGGCCATACCATGGCACCATGCCAGCCGTCATGTTTTTCAAGCACATATTTCATTGTTCTATATATAGTTGATAACCCAGTAAATGACGTGTTTGTGGTTGACTATTGCCACGCATTCCATTGAAATCTCTACCCATTCCTTGTAAAAGGCTTGAGAAATTACTAAATACCATGAGTATGGTTTTTCCAGACCGTTCTTGTCCACCCTTTCATGCACCGATTGTTTGAATTTGAATTATGTGCATTAATGCCTACAAAATGCACATAATCCCCTAAATATTGTGAATGAACCCGGAAAAGTGTCAAATTTGAACATGGTGATTAGCAGGGTTTATGTTCATCATAGAAAAAAACTCATGGATGAAGGACAAAGGAAATTTGGATTCACATTCAATCTCGGCGATTTACTATCGCACACGATTCATCTCCGTCGCCTCTGCGAACCGTGTGTGTTCACTCACACATGCAAAAGGAAAAAAGAAAACCCTTGCCCACTTCGTCCCCACTCACTCACCGTGGACTCCTCCACAACTCTGCACCCTAAGCTCGACGGCTGTTGGCGGCAGGCGTAGGTCGCGCTCCAAACGGCACCGGATTTCGCCACTACCGCTTTCCACCGCCTATCTGCACCAACATTCTAGACTCTGGTCGACTGGGGTTTTCTGCGGGATTGGGCCGGGGATTTTTCTCATGGAGAAGGTAATCATCTTAATTAGCAAAATATTCATTCATCTCTTATCACAGTCCGTCCGTCGCTGTTAATCAACCAGCGGAATTCACTGTGGAATCATTTTTGTTCTAGCTGATTCGTGGGTGTTCATTCATGTGTCCACAGTGTGAGCACGAATCGGGCAACTGTGGTTGTGGCCAGTCGAAAACGAAGTTCTATCTCACCATTCCGGATGGCTTCAGGGAGCGCTCGGTATGTTCAATCTCAACCTACCATGGTCGGCATGGCCTAAATTTGTGAACATATACCGTCTGTTGCTACATTATCTATATATTTACATCAAATCTTTGTTACATTATCTATTTTTAATTCTATATTTTTGTACTTTGCTTTAATCTATATATGGATCTGTTCTATCAGTTACTCCCATATTTGCATCTTGCTCTGTTACTTCAATATATCTAATTTACGATCTTAATTTTCATTTCAAGCAGTACATCCCTTGCTTTGCAAGAACAGGAGTAGAAGGAAATCTTGGGCTTTACTTTGCTGATGACTCCCAGGATGTCATAATGACAACGCAGCATGGATTTACAATGACGCTTAGCGGAAAACTTGATAAAGATGGTCACTCCTATTTTAATGCGGACCTTCGGAGAAAAATGTCTAAGTGTTATGAACTGAAAGCTAGCAATAAAATTCTAGTACGTGCACCACAGCCTGGTCTAATTAACATGGATGTTTACTTCCCCAACGTCATCAGCCGATCAAAGTCTCATCGAGGTTAGTGTCCTTTCAACTTTCTCCATGCTGTCATATTACTATTTAAGCAACCAATTGATCACTATTTAAGCAACCAATTGTGATATCATATTCTGACCATGTTCCTAGGCAGTAACAAATTCTATTTACCAATTTATGCGCACTATATATTCTTCTGCCATGTTCTGAATAAATAATACCTTTCCACCTTTTAAGCAGGATATCTTGGATGCATAATCAACGATCTGTATGTTACTAAGCGTACCAAATTTCACTGGAAGGACTTGAAGCATGTCATAAACTTTGTTGATAATCTGACAGAGATAGCACAGCGTATGAACGCTGGATTTTGGATGGGATTAATTAGACCTATGGTGCACACACTGAACAAGACCAATTGTGTGCACAAAACGCTGGTAAAAAAAGTCTTATTTTAATGTTGATGCTCATAAACTATATATATCTTCAACGATACGTTACAATTGTTTTTTATTCTACATGTCAACAGAAATTCCCCCTGTAGCAGTTCCTGGATTGATTTCCCGGCGTGGTCGAATTACACTTGTGCCTGCTAATAACGCCAAAGTGATTGCAAGGTACTGCATTTCCCACAAAAATGAACCATTCAAATTAACAAGTTCTCGCTTCTCGTGGCAATGCATCCATATTGGAAAATTGGAGACACTGTTCTACTCATGCTCTACCAAGGCACAGGAGGGCTCTTCCTTTTCATTGACGAGATGTCGAGTCGCCGTGATCAAGCTGCTTCCAATGGATAGTTGTGGTTGTTGGCCCTCAGCCTCTTAAAATGTGCTAGCTGTTACTATATATGTTAAGTATGTAGATATGGACCATATGGTTGTTGGCCCTAAGCCTCTTAAAATGTGATAGTTGTTACTATGTTAAGTATGTACATATGGACTATATGGTTGTCAAAATTGTGTTACGAAGATCCTCCTTTTGTCGAATAGTGTAACCACTATATATATGTTACTCAAATGCTGTTACCCAAGTTCATAAATTTTCATGGAAAGTATTAGTATCGTACACAGTTCATTGAGTTTAAGCGTGTGCCTGATGTCCAGAAGGCATTTGCATATTAACTATCCATATTGCAAATTCACACACATGTTAACATAAGGAAACGTATGTGTAACATACTAATCATCTCACACGAGTACTCGCAGACGCATCGTGTGCGATACTCCGCCACCGCAAGCAACTAGTTTGCATTTTTCAAAGTTTTTTGTACGCACAGAATCGCACACGAAGTAACTGTATTGACCGCCTGTGTTGTAATTTCTCATCGCAAACAGTTCATCCGAGTCGGATGTTTGCCACGTATCACACACATCTTGTTTACACAACTCGTTTGTGTTCTTTTGGCTCATCGCAAATAGTTCATCCATGTGAACTGTATGCCGCATATCACACACATCTTGTTAAGTTGAACCATTTCTGTTGTGTTCCCTAATCGAAAACAGTTCGTCCGAGTTAACCGTATGCCGTACATCGCACACACATTGATATGGCCGCCTGTTTCTATTGTTCTACCTCATCGCAAACAGTTCGAATGGATTAACCGTGTGTCCTGCATTGCACACACATTGTTATGGTTGCCCGTTTCTGTTGTTCTGCCTCATCGCAGACAGTTTGAATGGATTAACTGTGTGTCCTGCATCACACACGCAACTAAAATCTGAACCGTGGCTCCGCCATCGCAAATGTTTTGCACCCTTTTTGACGGTTTTTACACCACTGTTTGCGATTATTGCATCGCACACAGTTTCGGCAAAAGGTCTCTGATCGTAATGTCGCGTTAGCAGTATCCTATAGCAGTGGTTGTAGAAGCAATAGTTTGCAAGACTACAACGACGCTACAATGGAGATCAAGGTGTCAAGCCGGTGACGATGGAGATCATGACGGTGCTTTGGAGATGGAGATCAAAGGCACAAGATGATGATGGCCATATCATGTCACATATTTTGATTGCATGTGATGTTTATCTTTTTATGCATATTATTTTTCTTAGTACGGCGGTAGGATTATAAGATGATCCCTCACTAAATTTCAAGGTATAAGTGTTCTCCCTGAGTATGCACCATTGCTACAGTTCGTCGTGCCGAGGCACCACGTGATGATCGGGTGTGATAAGCTCTACGTTCCCATACAACGGGTGCAAGACAGTTTTGCACGTGCAGAATACTCGGGTTAAACTTGACGAGCCTAGCATATGCAGATATGGCCTCGGAACACTGAGACTGAAAGGTCGAACGTGAATCATATAGTAGATATGATCAACATAGAGATCTTCACCATTGAAAACTACTCCATCTCACGTGATGATCGGACATTGTTTAGTTGATATGGATCACGTGATCATTTAGATGACTAGAGGGATGTCTATCTAAGTGGGAGTTCTTAAGTAATATGATTAATTGAACTTTAATTTATCATGAACTTAGTCCTGATAGTTTTTGCATATCTATGTTGTTGTAGATCAATGGCCCGTGCTACCGTTCCCTTGAATTTTAATGCGTTCCTAGAGAAAGCTAAGTTGAAATATGATGGTAGCAACTACACGGACTGGGTCCGTGACTTGAGGATTATCCACATTGCTGCACAGAAGAATTACGTCCTGGAACCACCACTAGGTGCAAGGCCTGCTGCTGCAGCAACTCCGGACGTTATGAACGTCTGGCAAGCTAAAGCTGATGACTACTTGATAGTTCAGTGTGTCATGCTTTACGTCTTAGTATCGGGACTTCAAAGACGTTTTGAACGTCATGGAGCATATGAGATGTTCCAGGAGTTGAAGTTAATATTTCAAGCAAATGCCCGAGTTGAGAGATATGAAGTCTCCAACAAGTTCTATAGCTGCAAGATGGAGGAGAATAGTTCTGTCAGTGAACACATAATCAGAATGTCTGGGTACCATAACCACTTGACTCAGCTGGGAGTTAATCTTCCTGATGATAGTGTCATTGACAGAGTTCTTCAATCACTGCCACCAAGCTATAAAGGCTTCGTGATGAACTATAATATGCAAGGGATGGAAAAGACAATCCCCGAGCTCTTCGCAATGCTAAAGGCTGCGGAGGTAGAAATCAAGAAGGAGCATCAAATTGATAGTTAACAAGACCACTAGTTTCAAGAAAAAAAGGCAAAGGGAAGAAGGGGAACTTCAAGAAGAATAGCAAGCAAGTTGCTGCTCCCGGGAAGAAGCCCAAGTCTAGACCTAAGCCTGAAACTGAGTGCTTCTACTGCAAAGGGACTGGTCACTGGAAGCGGAACTACCCCAAGTATTTTGCGGATAAGAAGGATGGCAAAGTGAAAGGTATATTTGATATACATGTTATTGATGTGTACCTTACTAATGCTCGTAGTAGCGCCTAGGTATTTGATACTGGTTATGTTGCACATATTTGCAACTCGAAACAGGGGCTACAGATTGAACAAAGATTGGCTAAGGACGAGGTGGCGATGCACGTCGGAAATGGTTCCAAGGTCGATGTGATCACCATCAGCACGCTACCTCTACATCTACCTTCGGGATTAGTTTTAGACCTGAATAACTGTTATTTGGTGCCAGACTTGAGCATGAACATTATATCTAGATCTTGTTTGATGCGAGATGGTTATTCATTTAAATCAGAGAATAATGGTTGTTCTATTTATATGAGTAATATCTTTTATGGTCATGCACCCTTGATGAGTAGTCTATTTTTGTTGAATCTCGATCGTAGTGATACACATATTCATAATATTGAAGCCAAAAGATGCAAAGTTAATAATGATAGTGCAACTTATTTGTGGCACTGCCATTTAGGTCATATTGGTGTAAAGCACATGAAGAAACTCCATGCTGATGGGCTTTTGGAATCACTTGATTATGAATCACTTGATGCTTGCAAACCATGCCTCATGGGCAACATGACTAAGACTCCGTTCTCCGGAACAATGGAGCGAGCCACTGACTTGTTGGAAATAATACATACTGATGTATGCGGTCCGATGAGTGTTGAGGCTCGCGGCGGGTATCGTTATTTTCTGACCTTCACAGATGATTTGAGCAGATATGGGTATATCTACTTAATGAAACATAAGTCTGAGACATTTGAAAACTTCAAAGAATTTCAGAGTGAAGTGGAAAATCATCATAATAAGAAAATAAAGTTTCTATGATCTGATCGTGAAGGCGAATATTTGAGTTACGAGTTTGGTCTTCATTTGAAACAATGTGGAATCGTTTCGCAACTCACGTCACCTGGAACACCACAGCGTAATGGTGTGTCCGAATGTCGTAACCATACTTTATTAGATATGGTGCGATCTATGATGTCTCTTACCTATTTACCACTATCGTTTTGGCGTTATGCTTTAGAGACGGCTGCATTCACGTTAAATAGGGCACCATCTAAATCCGATGAGACGACACCATATGAGCTGTGGTTTGGCAAGAAACCTAAGCTATCGTTTCTTAAAGTTTGGGGTTGCGATGCTTATGTGAAAAGGCTTCACCCAAATCGGAGAAATGCTTCTTCATAGGATACCCAAAGGAAACTATTGGGTACACCTTCTATCATAGATCCGAAGGCAAGATATTCGTTACTAAGAATGGATCCTTTCTAGAGAAGGAATTTCTCTCAAAAGAAGTGAGTAGGAGGAAAGTAGAACTTGATGAGGTAGTTGTACCTTCTCTCGAATTGGAAAGTAGTTCATCACAGAAATCAGTTCCAGTGAAGCCTACACCAACTAGTGAGGAAGTTAATGATGATGATCATGAAACTTCAGATCAAGTTACTACCAAACCTCCTAGGTCAACTAGAGTATGTTCCGAACCAGAGTGGTACGGTAATCCTGTTCTGGAAGTCATGTTACTAGACCATGATGAACCTACGAACTATGAGGAAGCGATGATGAGCCCATATTCCGCGAAATGGCTTGAGGCCTTGAAATCTGAGATGGGATCCATGTATGAGAACAAAGTATGGACTTTGGTTGACTTGCCCGATGATCGGCAAGCCATAGAGAATAAATGGATCTTCAAGAAGGAGACTGACGCTGACGGTAATGTTACTGTCTACAAAGCTCGACTTGTTGCGAAAGGTTTTCGACAAGTTCAAGGAGTTGACTACGATGAGACCTTCTCACCCATAGCGATGCTTAAGTCTGTCCGAATCATGTTAGCAATTGCCGCATTTTATGATTATGAAATTTGGCAAATGGATGTCAAAACTGCATTCCTTAATGAATTTCTTAAAGAAGAGTTGTATATGATGCAACCAGAAGGTTTTGTCGATCCTAAAGGTGCTAATAAAGTGTGTAAGCTCCAGCGATCCATTTATGGACTGGTGCAAGCATCTCGGAGTTGGAATGTACGCTTTGATAGTGTGATCAAAGCATATGGTTTTATACAGACTTTTGGAGAAGCCTGTATTTACAAGAAAGTGAGTGGGAGCTTAGTAGCATTTCTAGTATTATATGTGGATGACATATTGTCGATTGGAAATGATATGGAATTTTTGGATAGCATAAAAGGATACTTGAATAAGAATTTTTCAATGAAAGACCTCGGTGAAGCTCCTTATATATTGGGTATCAAGATCTATAGAGATAGATCAAGACGCTTAATTGGACTTTCACAAAGCACATACCTTGATAAAATTTTGAAGAAGTTCAAAATGGATCAGACAAAGAAAGGGTTCTTGCCTGTGTTACAAGGTGTGAAGTTGAGTCAGACTCAATGCCCGACCACTACATAAGATAGAGAGAAAATGAAAGTCATTCCCTATGCCTCAGCCATAGGTTCTATCATGTATGCAATGCTGTGTACCAGACCTGATGTGTGCCTTGCTATAGCAGGGAGGTACCAAAGTAATCCAGGAGTGGATCACTGGACAACGGTGAAGAACATCCTGAAATACCTAAAAAGGACTAAGGATATGTTTCTCGTTTATGGAGGTGACAAAGAGCTTGTCATAAATGGTTACGTCGATGCAAGCTTTGACACTGATCCGGATGACTCTAAGTCGCAAACCGGATATGTATCTATATTGAATGGTGGAGCTATAAGTTGGTGTAGTTCCAAGCAGAGCGTCGTGGTGGGATCTACGTGTGAAGCGGAGTACATAGCTGCTTCGGAAGCAGCAAATGAAGGAGTCTGGATGAAGGAGTTCATATCCGATCTAGGTGTAATACCTAGTGCGTCGGGTCCACTCAAAATCTTTTGTGACAATACTGGAGCAATTGCCTTAGCGAAGGAATCCAGATTTCACAAGAGAACCGAACACATCAAGAGACGCTTCAACTCCATCCGCGATCAAGTCAAGGAGGGAGACATAGAGATTTGCAAAATACATACGGATCTGAATGTTGCACGCCCGTTGACTAAGCCTCTTCCACGAGCAAAACATGATCAGCACCAAGACTCCATGGGTGTTAGAATCATTACAATGTAATCTAGATTATTGACTCTAGTGCAAGTGGGAGACTGAAGGAAATATGCCCTAGAGGCAATAATAAAGTTGTTATTTATATTTCCTTATATCATGATAAATGTTTATTATTCATTCTAGAATTGTATTAACCGGAAACTTAGTACATGTGTGAATACATAGACAAAACAGAGTGTCCCTAGTATGCCTCTACTTGACTAGCTCGTTAATCAAAGATGGTTAAGTTTCCTGACCATAGACATGTGTTGTCATTTCATGAACGGGATCACATCATTAGAGAATGATGTGATGGACAAGACCCATCTGTTAGCTTAGCATAGTGATCGTTAAGTTTTATTGCTATTGCTTTCTTCATAACTTATACATATTCCTCTGACTATGTGATTATGCAACTCCCAAATACCGAAGGAACACCTTGTGTGCTATCAAACGTCACAACGTAACTGGGTGATTATAAAGATGCTCTAAAGGTGTCTCCGAAGGTGTTTGTTGCGTTGGCATAGATCAAGATTACGATTTGTCCCTCCGAGTATCGGAGAGGTATCTCTGGGCCCTCTCGGTAATGCACATCACTATAAGCCTTGAAAGCAATGTGACTAATGAGTTAGTTATGGGATGATGCATTACGGAACGAGTAAAGAGACTTGCCGGAAACGAGATTGAACTAGGTATGATGATACCGACGATCGAATCTTGGGCAAGTAACATACCGATGACAAAGGGAATAAGGTATGTTGTCATTACGGTACGACGGATAAAGATCTTCGTAGAATATGTGGGAACCAATATGAGCATCCAGGTTCCTCTATTGGTTATTGACCGGAGAGGTGTCTCGGTCATGTCTACATAGTTGTCAAACCCGTAGGGTCCGCACGCTTAACGTTCGATGGCGATTTTGTATTATATGAGTTATGTGATTTGGTGACCAAATGTTTTTCGGAGTCCCGTATGAGATCACGAACATGACGAGGGGTCTCGAAATGGTCGAGAGGTAAAGATTCATATATAGGACGATGATATTCGGACACCGGAAGTATTCTGGGGTACCGGGTACATATCGGGTCACCGGAAGGGGTTCCGCCCCCCCCCCCCGGGGGGGGACCTATATGGGCCTAATGGGCCAAGAGGGGGACAGACCAGCCCCTAAGGGGATGGTGCGAGAGGGGGAAGAGAGAAGGAAGGGGAGGGATTCAGCCTCCCCCTTCCCTCCTCCCTCCTCCTTCCTTCCCCCTCTGGATGAATATGGAAGGGGGAGGCCGAATTGGGAGGCGCCCAAGTAGGATTCCTCCTACTTGGGGTGCCCCCTTGGCTGCCTCTCCTCCCCTCCAACCTACATATACGTGGGGGGCACCGCTAGAACACACACCAACAATTGTTAGCCGTGTGCGGCGCCCCCCTCCACAGTTTACGCCTCCGGTCATATTCACGTAGTGCTTAGGCGAAGCCCTGCGCGGATCATTTCACCATCACCGTCACCACGCCGTCGTGCTGACGGAACTCTCCCTCGACACTTTGCTGGATCAAGAGTTCGAGGGACGTCATCGGTCTGAACGTGTGTAGAACTCGGAGGTGCCGTATGTTCGGTGCTTGATCGGTCGAAACGAGAAGAAGTTCGACTACATCAACCGTGTTGTCAAACGCTTCCGCTTCTGGTCTACGTGGGTACGTGGACACACTCTCCCCCTCTCATTGCTATGCATCTCCTAGATAGATCTTGCGTGAGCGTTGGAATTTTTTTGAATTGCATGCTACGTTCCCAACAATTACAGTGTCCATCATCTAGACACAAGCGTGATAAGGATCACAGGTATACCCGGATACGGAAACGAGAAAATAGAACGAAGCCGGTAACAAGGATAACTTGGTATAGTGATGAAGGTGTTGGTTCACAAGGGTATCAATAAAAGTTTCGCTCATGTTTTGTAACGTATCATGAAGCAAAGGAAATTGTATGCAAAAACAAAATGTTTGCTTGATAAAGATATTTGTGGATATGTGGGAGTTACATTGGGTTTGTAAATCCCGATGTTAATTGCTGATCGGAAGGTCTTCCAGGTCATGTCCACATATCACCAAACCTATAGGGTTGCATGCTTAACGACTAGTGGTTTTTAGGCGAACTAGAAAGCATAGGAGAAAGAGAGAAGGGCATCGAAAGTGTTCTGGTCAATCCTGAAGTGTTCCTTATGTTCATATAATTCTATACGTAGTTCAGACACGTCTCCATCGAGTCTATACACCGAAATCCGAACTTTGGCTCGTGTATCCACCATCACAGATCGGATTGATGCGAGAGACGGACGGTCAATCTCATCCCGCAAACTCCGATCTGAACTCATCTCCTGGAGAATGAATAGAAACAACATGAATTTTACAATCAATCCAACCTATGATCCTCGCTTGAACTCGACGTCTCCTTTGTAGTACACGGATCTGTGACAGTGACCCAAATTTCACCGCTAGCAAAGATTTTGCTAGCAACAGTCACAGACTCGTGGATCTGAACCCTACAACCCTTTTTACACGCCTTCCCTTCAACATTTTTCACACCGTCACCGCGAATGGGGAAGGATGTGAGGAATTTTACACGATATCCAAACCTCCAGCCTCCACTGCTTGATTCTCCGCCAAGGATCAAACCAGATGCTCTGATACCTTCGCGAGGCATGGATTTCAGATCACTGCTCACTCACTCCCGAATCTGGGAAAGAACACTAAAATCTGATGATAAATCAGGAAATTCTATAGTTGAATTACCTAAAAGATACCCCAATTACATAGTACGTTAGCTAAACCCTAGGCTACCTAAGAGTAGGTGTCAATTGGTAGCGACTGCAGGACAAGGGATCAGCCTTATAAGTAGTGCCGTCCGGAATTCAGCTGGAAAGGACTTTAACAGCGCAATGAATTTAAAAGGAACAATGCTTAAGTTTCAACCAGGCGGTAAGAAAACGGCGAGGCAATCCTTAACTTGCGTCGTCTTCATCGATCACCTTGTGGCTTCAGTTCAGCACGGGTTTGGGTCATACGCGGAAGCAACCTGGTGGATGGATTCACGCTTCAAAGACACTAGACGCACACACACGTACAACACCTAGGCTGATTGATTCCACCGTCGCTAGAATTCTGATAGGCGTAAGTACAGTAACAGACATGACCAACATGAGCAAAGCTAAAGTGCACAGCCTGAAGAATCATCCACAAATAGCACCACCAACATGAACGACACTGGCAACGCAACAGCCGCAGTGACAACCCCACAAGCACATTTTGAGCGATTCTCCGCAACACATTTCAGTTTTCAAAGACATGCAGCGACCATGGTACACTGGAAACAAACTTGTGCCAGACTTTCTAAGTAACATCTGAAACTGACTACCAGGTTTTCTAACTACATTGTCGCGAGGCCTAACAGAAGATAACACGGTAGGGCAAGTACATTAGCCATGAGGCAGTTTTGGCTAACAGCTTACAGCAACCTTCATCCCATGGAAACCAAACGGATCCATCAGAAGATACATCTGTATGTCACATGGTCGACGGTGAGCTCGCTGTCATATGTGAATTTCACCACGGTTCCCTTGCCAAGGCCATAGTAGCGCGCAACAGCATCGGTCTCTAGCATGCGAGGCAACTGAAAGATATACAAACAATTTTAGCAAAGTGATGTACACATGGTTTATGGCAAAATGAGGCACCAATACTAGAATAAAATCCAAGCGCAAGAAAGGTAACAACAAATTGGTTTGGCCTTTTGAGGCATGTCAAAAAGAGAATGCAGTACCGCCCTGCAATGACTATTAACCATATCATGGGCAGATAAGCACATTTTGAATTCAAGATTTTGTTTCCCAGCTTGTAAGGAGCTTGAAATATAACTGAAAACAACACGTGGATAGGTGAGGAGAATTTCACATTGCAACTACACAAGTTCTCTTGTCATTTTTAGTGAGAGCGTGGAATACTAAACACCCCAATTCTTTACAAAATAATCAGGAAATATCGAAGGATCATCTGTTTAAAGTTTTAACACCATCAATTTTTGTCTCAATGAAAACTGTAAAATGCTATTTCCGGAACAGACCTTGTCTTAAAGCTAGTGATCTTTCTCATCCGGCAAAACAAAAGGATAAGAAAGAAACTCCAGGATCTGGAGTCAAATATTTCAATGAAATAGTAACATATTTTGACTGCACTTCACTTTAAATGTGCTTGGCTCGTAAGTTAATCATAGTAAATAAATCACACATATTACCCACAAAAGCATTCACTGGATAGTTACCCCAATTGTGAATACATATATCTTTTAGAACACTATCACATAGTCCATCCTAGAAATCAGTAACAAATTTTACAGTACTATCAGCAAATTATAGACAGACATACCTGTGAATCCACCACATTGTACTGCTTCAGGAGCTTCGCTTTTTCTTCTGCAGTCAGCACTTCATGCTTGGGCTTCAGGACATGCTTAGTAATGTTCACCAGTAACTCTGTGATCTACCATAGGAGAGCAGAGCACATAAGTTCGCAAATGTAAACTGTAGAATGTTAAATTGTTAGCATATCGTGTAAAACAGTAAAGCATCAACCATACACGACTTAAGTCACGAAACTATATGAATACAGATTTGAGATTAAGAGCATAACTAGCAGAAACACACATGCTTAATATGCTGAGCAATACAAGTGTACACCACAGGGCCGGCTCTGGGCCTAGGCTGGAGGGGCAACAGCCTAAGGCCCAGGCTGTCCAGGGGGTCCAGCAGGGCAAATAGACTTTTTTTTTGCGAAATAGACATTACTCCCTCCGTTCCTAAATATAAGGTGTATTATGTTGTGCACGTTAACAACGCACAGATTAGAGGGGAATTCGGGACACAAATACCCCTAACTCGCTCGGCAAATACCTGGCATGAGCCACGCATGGCATGCATATCTCCAACAATTCCGGATGGCCATATGGCATGCAACGTTAAAAAAATCAATCACGAACTGTAATTAATTGCCAAGAGGAAGCATACTGGGAACAACTACACCAATAATTAGCTCTAACGTGCCACAGTTGGGAGGCAGGGGTGGAGCAATAATGGAAATCCTGGGGGGAAACATAAAGACACCTTATAATATGGAATTTTAGTGAAAAACAAATACACCTTATATAATGGAACAGAAGGAGTACTTGATACGTTGGCCAGCCGGCAGTCTTGGCCCGTGAAGGAAAGAACGCAGCCTAGTAGGAAAGAAAACGCCATTTCGACAGCCCACGATAAAAATAAACGCGATCGGCAACTGCGGCATGGGCGCACGGCATCATGAGGTTACTTTTCTCGATCTCACCTTCAGCCGCCGTGTGCGAATGTGTGAATGAGCCGGGGGGCGCGTTCCTCCCTCCTCTGGAGCTTCCGACCGTCGTTGATTCCAGTGTGAGGTGATGCCGTGACACCTTTTGATTCAATGGGTTAACGCATGTGGTTTAACTACTCATCTCCTTGCGTGCAGAACTTGCTCGCTGCCTATTGGACGAAATGGCGACCACTTGCAGCGAGCGGCAAGAATCGAATCAGAGCAGCACCCCTCAACGTCCAGCTGTGCTTGTTCTTGCTTCCCGCGAACGAGCCGCGCTCACCAATGCGCTCTCCAGCGAGTGGCGCAGCCTCTGGATGATAATGCCAGCACATGCCTCGTCGCTGCTTTTTCAGAGGTTTCCCTCCCTCGTGGCTTCTTTCCGCCGTAAGAATGTGTGGTTGAAATTTAACTCTTAATACTTTGCAAATGAAAATAGACATGTATATATACCTACATGCACATACATATATATGGCCTTAAGGGCCAAGTCGTCGACTTCGCCCTAGGGCCCTCCAAATTATAGAGCTGGCCCTGGTACACCACTATGGTCAGGATAACACGGAATTAACACTCATGCCACTGTAGTAACAAGTTACCTACCTATCCTAATGGTATGGCATTGTACTTACAAGCTACAACACAAATTGCCATTATCTTTGCTTGCAGAATGTGAATTTTGGAATACAGTGTTCAAATTTAGAACAGGCCACCAACAGATTAGAGGAAACTAACCTGGAATACATCTACTTTGAATTTGAACATCTCCTTGATGGACTCCCTAGCTCTAGATGTTATTTTGCTCTGCAAAATCAGAATCAGGCAAGACAAGTTCTCTTCTTTGATTCGGACATACACCTCCCGGATGGCTGCGATTTTGACGGGCTCAGGTGGGCAGAACACAATTCGCACCTGTGTTAACCACGTTGTTAGAGTGGATCAGCTCCTCCCTCGCAAAAATACGAAAGGGGATTGGGAAAAAGAGGCACCTTGTTGGACTCGTCGGAGGCGAGGGTTGTGGAAAAGGAGAGGCGCTCGATCTCGGGCGTCTCGGACCACCACGCGCGGAACTCCGGGAGGGTGCGGGCGAGCTCGTCCTCCGGTACGCTGTACCCGCGGTCCCGCAGCATCTCCAGCGCCGTGCGGCGCGCCAGGAACAGGCGCTGGCTCTCCACGCCGGCGGCGCAGCCGAGGTCGACCATGGACGAAACGCAGCCGGCGACCTCGGGGGCGTAGTCGACGGCCATTGCCGCGTGGGCGGCGTTGGAGGCGGCGGAGCTCTCCCCTGAGTCCATGGCGAGCGACGATTGCTGAGGGGCGAATTGATTCATTTCTTTCCTTGTGCTCTGGTGGCAGGAAATTGGGGTTTTGGGTGTAGGGAAAAGCAAACGAGCCTTGCGCCCTTGCCACTCTCACCCTCTCCTAGTCACGTGGTGCGTTTTTTCCTTTTCTTTTTCTAGCAATGGGGAGGCCCCCACCTGAATGCAGTAAAAAAAAGGTAAGTCTCTATTTTTAATAGAGCAGTTGGTGGTCTCCGCCGATCAATTTTCGTTTCATCTATCATGGATTTTTTTGTCCCACCTTTGCTGGTTTTTTTTCTAAGATTTTTTTCATCCCCTCCCCCACTTCATCGGTTTATATCTCTACTCCTAATGGACGAGTTGGTTGAATAGTCCCACCACTTTCGTCTGGTTTTTTTTCGTCTCCTCCCCCCACCATCTCTCCCACGTTAAAACTGAATCGCGTCTGATCCTCTTTCCATTTATTCGTGCTTGCTTTGGCAGGTGTCGATCCAATTCAATCATGTAAATATTAGGTAACTAAGAATTCAGAAATAATACCATATACATGAGATCAACTTCCAAACATATCACCTCTCTCTCCGATTTATTTTTGCTACCGATCCTCTTCCATACTTAGCTCCTTTGATCCACAAATTCTACAACATTTTGACTATATGTTGCAAAACTGACGGTAGATACGAATATAAGCGATGCGGCATATCTCTTACTCCTAAAGGAGGAGTTCGTACGTCGATTCGTTTCGTTCGTTCGACACCCCCTTCCACGATCAATCCCTCCTCACGTACGCTATCCCACCCCTCTCTGGTTTGGTAAGGCAATCGATTATCAATTATGATAAAAAAAACCTACGAATAAAAACCGATTCCTTTCTTCCAAGGCTTATGCATAAGAATCAGAACGCAATCCTCTCGCCCGGTTAATCTCGGGAAACTAGGAGTGCGCCTACCCTTAGCACGCTTGAGATGGCGGAGCAATCGGCACCCTCGCCGGCCCTGATTGACGCGGAGAGGAAGGAAGGCCTACGTCACCAAGGGCGCCCGCCTCGCGCTCTCCCATATGCCGAGTGGCTGGGTAGAGAAGGAGTAGGAGGCAGGGGAGGCGCTGGGAGCCTGGTGCAGATCACGCTCAAAGTCGCCGGGAACCAATGCAGCAAGCGACTTGCCAGCTAAGGTGAAACTCCGGCGCGACGGGAGGGGGGGGTCGGGATGCAACTACTTTCCAGGCCATGGAGTCGATCGACGGCACCAGGCTACGTGGCCAAGCGCTCCGCCACAACTACACCAGCTTCTTCTGCCTCGGAACCGAGAGGCGCACAAACTACTGGCGCACTGGCATGTCCCCGGCCATCCATCTACTTCCACGACAAGCTTATGATCAGTGTGCCCTCGCTAAGCCTTAATTTGTCACGCCATGTTGCCATGTGCCATCTCTAGGTATCTCACACCGTGCCTTGTTTTCATTGGACTGATTGTTATGCATTGGCAGGGAAACTGGGACAACTCGATCTCACAAGGAGCCATGTCGGTGTGTACGAGAACTTCATGAGCCACATCGGCGCCGGTGTGTTCGGAGCCCGTTAGCGTGGGGCGTGTGCACGTGGTGTTTACACGAGCGACATGATGTTCGAGAAGGTGCTATGGGCCGGATGCACTCAACATGGATAGGGTAGAGCGAGGGCACCTACTGTCGTTCCCCATCAGCATGTTAGAGTTTTGTTGAGGTGACCTACCTACAGACTGACGACTGATGTGGGAGGAAGCCGGCCATACTTCCGGCCATGCATCCTGAATTCCTGACCACTTTAGTCTGTTCTTCT
Organism: Aegilops tauschii subsp. strangulata; assembly: GCF_002575655.3. NCBI lineage: Eukaryota > Viridiplantae > Streptophyta > Magnoliopsida > Poales > Poaceae > Aegilops > Aegilops tauschii. The sequence continues at coordinate 117,449,791 of NC_053038.3, read as the reverse complement.
GTCATCTATGTCTGTTCATGAGAATTATATTAGACGTTCTCACAAGCCTGCTAAATATTGTTAGCCGGTGGATACTCAGTTCAAAAATGCATTCCATGTGTTGAAGTAGCATGCCACAAAGAGTGCGCAAGCTCATAAGAGGACCTGGTGTGCTATCTAAAGAATGAAATCCAACTTCAATAAAATACGATGTTGCAACCCAACGGAATCTCCCTATTCTTAGGTGCTTCAAACAACTTGGCTGCTGCAGCTCCTCCTAAAGTTTCTGCTGTTGTTACAAGGATTTTCTTTTATCAGCATACCTGTACACATGCACGTTTACTATATTTGATTTGTTAGTATTGGGTTGTTCTAGATTCACTTTGTCAATATTAAGTTAATCTTGATTGATCTTGACCTCTCAACAAGTGACTTATCTAGCATGCAGAAAGAAACATCCTGCATATGCCAGTTTAATATCCTCGTACAATGATCTATGTTACACTTATTTTTCATGACAGTTGATGATAGACATGTGGACTAACTTAACATGCCTTAGACTTATTATTTTTTCTGCTGTGGTGGCCTATTTTTGTTGCCGTGGCATATGTTTCTTCCACGGGAAACATGTTTCGTTGTCATGGTTGCATTTCTCTGACTCGGCGACTAGTTTCTGCTGCAATTGAGCCTTTTCTTCCATTGTATGGTACGTACTCCCTATGTAAAGAAATATAAGAATGTTTAGATCACTACTTTAGTGATCCAAGCGATCTTATATTTCTTTATGGAGGGAGTAGCCTTTTTCTATCATGACAAACAATTTTGGCTGTTATGTCGAAATTTTATTAGTGTATCTCACGTTGCAATGCATGGGCAATTGTTTACTGTCTGCATCTCTTACTTTTAAACTTGCTGCATATACAATTATACACCATTAGAATCTTTTTCTACAATGTATTTATTTATTCAACATGCTCAGTTATGCTTCTTTCAAAATCCAATTGTAGAATGCAGCAAAGCCATTTAGACCTTCGCTGTAGTATTATTCTTGTCTTATGACTCATGACATATTGATATGTGATCCCATGGCATAGCATATATGGTACCGTGTTTGTCACATCTGGTGGTAGTTCTGATTGTTGTGGTAGATTATGAGATAAGACCAAGCGCTTCTGCAACTCGGTTGCAGATTAGATGGGAACATGAAGACTTGTGTCATGCTATGGAGCATGTTTGATTAAAAGGAGTAAGTCAACTGCAGCTCGATTCTTATATTTTATTTAGATAAAATGTTGTTCCTTACGAATCATGTTTTCTACAAATGCAGCATAGTTGCTTCAATATATTAAGCGGGGACAAAGTTTGTTACAAGAGTTTTACATAGTTGACAGAAGAGACGTTCGTTGGGATACATGGGTAGGGACTTCGTGAAAGGCGGACTCCATTTAATCCTTTCCAGCTGCTTACTGAACACCAAGCCCTATTTGGTATTCTTATTGATTGTTATATAGGTGAAGGAAATCGAGCAAGAAGCTTCCTTTCAACATGGTATGTCAAGGGATGAATATCCGAAGCAAACCACAACAACTTTTCCGTTCTTTTTCATTTCCCGTGGACAAGGAATGTTGGCTGAAATAGATAGGGCAAGGGATGTGGCAGCAGCCATATAAGGTTTTCTCTATGGCACTTCTCTGTTCTCTTTCAGTTTTTTTGGACAACCATGTTGCATCTTATAGATTACCGATCAAGATGTAAATATATCATTTGTTTCTACATTACTAAAATTTGTTGAGAATTGATAAAGTTACATCTGAAGAATTGGAGCAATTATGGCACTGAGTTGCGGAGATAGTAGGTGTAGGACATGTAATAATGGTCAAAATTCATGCACTAAATTCTGGACAGGAAAGCATCAGGCCTTCTTTGTAATTGCAACTGATTGCTTCTTCAGTAAATGCCAAAATAAGCTGCACCTTTGTGGTGTTCAGAAGTTAAGATAATTTCAGGTTAGTAGTCTTTGGCAATCAGATTGAACAAGTGACATTATAGAATTACGCTACCACTTAGGATTTGCATCATTTATTATCTTATCAGGAAACTAATTATAGTGTCAAATGTCACCCTTTGTACTTCCATTGTCTCAATGTCTCCTCATAGGTATGCTGCTAAGCTAGCATTGGTGGAGTGGATCAACATGGCTTTTGCAGCATTGACCTGCTAGGGGTGCCTTAAAGGTATGAAACTTAAGGGTCCTGATAGATTTTAATTTTGTAGTGGCCTCATTGTGCTAGAATTAGTGAACTGCTAGCATCTGTTGCATGTGAATGTGAGATTTGTTTCTCTATCCTGTAGGTGCTTCAAGAAAATTTGAACAGATCTCATCCACGCCGATCATTTCAGGTTGATCAATTTTGTTTATGTTGTGATTGTGGTAAATATTCCTTCCCGTTGGCCACGTATCTCACTTGTGTTGGTCCCTAGAATAAGTTAATGTTTAGGTTCCAAATTTTCGATGTGCTATCAATGGACTTTACATGGCTTCTCGCAAAATAAAAAATAAAATAGACTCATATGGCTCGAGTTAGTTTGCTTGGGAGGATTCTATCATAGATTATAATAGCCAGTGGATACCACGAAAACACTAGGTTAAAAGCATACTGCATTAGAAGAAAAATATTTACATAGGCTATCTAATGTTAGAGATCCATGCCTCTAATTATTTGTATTTATGTATTCTGGCTCTATGGATACCAGGAGCATTAGTTATTTTAAAGTACTGGATTTATAAACTTTTATCTAGATATTGCATATGCAAATATCAACTAATTATAAATGCCATTCATGATCGTGAACAATCTTACCAGATGACTATTTTCATGGCCTTCAGAGAAGTGATATCCTAGAAGTTGAGCGCAACTGGAGGGGCCAGTCCTTTTGAGCCAAGAAAAGTAGATGTCGCATGTCCAAGCTATGAATAGTAGATGGGAAAGGGTTGAAATATTTTATGTTGCCATGGTTCCTAAATGGTAGGATGTATTGTATGTGTTTTGTTGCAGTACTTGCTAAATGGTGCAGTAACCTGTATTGTTTCAAGTGCCTAATTTCATGTGTAATAATTTGCCAGGGAGTTGCATAATGCATTCAAGTTTCTTGTACCATCTTGGAACAAGGGAACAAAATCTTACATGTGATGTATTTAATTAATGGATAATAACAATGGGCATGCTTACATGAGATGATTGGTCTTAATAAGCATTAAAAGGCATCCATGAACCATCTATCATTTCTAACGTGATACACAATAAAGAGTTCTATGTTTTTTTTACCATTTTCTTTATTTATTTTTCATTAGATCTGATACTATATGTTATTTAATTGCAATTTTCTCTCGAAATACATTGCAAGTGAAGTGGATTTAAATTGTATTTTATGTTATTGGCTATCTTTCCTATACATGTGTAATTTGATATGCAATCAGTGACAACCAACCCGCAATGAATAGGAAGGTATAGCGCTGCTATGGATAACCAGTATCGAATACTGGATAATATCAACAAAAGAACGTTCTCAATTTTTGAGGCCCGTGGCAACGCACGGGCACTCTACTAGTTTGCCCTAGGGCGTGAGGAAAGATATTGGCACAATGACATGGCGTCGACCTTCTGGTTTTTTCCTCTAAATCTAGCGTTTTAGAGTCTGCAGTCATGTACAATGCTCTGAATGGTTACATGTGTGGAATGGCTTCGCTAGTCGCTACGGAACACCGACGAGTGTTTGGAGTCCTCTTACAGAGAACGGAGAGAGTAACCGATGGCCAAATATTGCTGTCGAGATTGAGTGGAATTGTAATCTCCCAAATATCGTTTATGGAGGCGGGCGTGGTGAGCTGTAGAGCGGACCAAACTTGCATGGACTCAGGGCAGGTGAGGAAGATGTGCGCAGCAGCCTCCAAGGGTTCACGACACCTGGTACAAATGATGTCGGGGACGATGATCTTGCGGAAGAGGTTTGCTTTGGAGTTGAGGCGGTCCTTGAAGAGTAGCCAGTCGAAGACCTTGACCCTAATGGGGACGCGTGAACCCAAATGAGGAGGGTGTTGGTGTCGTAGTCGGGCAGTCCGATAAGGAGATGGTAGGAATTCTTGGTGGAGAATGGAAGTCCATGAGAGAGGTATCTGTCGTCGGTGAAATCCTGCAACAAAGACAACACAAACAACAAGCTCAGCAGAAACAACCGTGGTAGGGAGATTTCACAGGTTAGTTAGCAATCAGTTTTGCTAGACTTGCAAAACTAAAGTGGTGGGATTGGTGGAGTGTGAGTATAGGTGGGGGAGGCTAGGATGGATGGGTAGGTGGTGAATCCACCTACCATGACAAAAGAAGGTGGATTGACCATTGTTTGTGAAGGCAAAAGAATATATTTTATAGGGGGGGAGAGAGTTGTGTTTACAACCTTCCAAAAGGAGGGATTGGAGCAGCGGCAATGACACCAATAAACCCACGGGAGGTCCAGGATTTGTAGTAGTTTGAAAGTGGATTTCTTTCTTTTTCTGCTTCTTTTGCATGTATAAATTTTGATAAAACATCCATCCGTAAAAAGGGCAATTTCCAACTTTGTAAAATGGTAGAAGGATCCAAGGCACGTAACTCTAAGAGAACCAAGCAATCATGTGAGGGGTGAGGGAGTTCTGAATTAGGGGGTCCTCGGGTGTCTGGGCTATTTGATATGGGCTAGACTAATGGGCCGTGAAGATACAAGCAGAAGACTTTCCCCCGTGTCCGGGTAGGACTCCTATATGCGTGGAAGGCAAGTTTGGTGTCCGGATATGTTATTTCCTTCCTTCACAAACTGACTTTGTACACCCCTAAACCTCTCCGGTGTGTATATAAACCGGAGGGTTTAGTTCGTAGAGGCTATCAGAATTCTCATAGGCTAGACAGTTAGGGTTTAGCCATTACGATCTCGAGGTAGATCAACTCTTGTAAACCCTATACTCATCAAATACAATCAAGCAGGACATAGGGTTTTGCCTCCATTAAGAGGGCCCGAACCTGGGTAAACATTGTGTCCCACTTGTCCCTTGTTACCATCAATCCTCGGACGCACAGTTCGGGACCCCCTACCCGAGATTTGCCGGTTTTGACACCGACATTGGTGCTTTCATTTAGAGTTCCATTGTGTTGTCGATAGAAGGATCGATGGCTCGCCTTGTCATCAATAATGATATCACTTCGGGAAGGAACCTAGCTTCTGGACATGTCCTCCAGCTCGGCGGTTTCACCGTGGGCACCCACACGGCCTTTAAGCCGACGGCGCCCCCCGCGATCCCTAAACATCCCCTCCGCATCAGCCTCAAACACTCCAAAAAGATGGATCCGACGGACGTCTCATCCTTGAACGAGCTGCTAGATCGCACCGCCGCCCTGGGGCATGCAACGGATTATGATCGGATCGGGCTCAAGCCCGATCAGAGGGAAATCAACTCCCCGCCGATCACCCCAGTGCTCTCCATGACGAGGAGGGAGTAGTTCACCCTCGGGGCTAAGGGTATGTACCAGTAGCTATGTGTTTGATCTCTCTCTCTCTCTTTCTCTCTCTCTTTCTCTCTCTCTCCCTCTCTCGTGTTCTTGATTTGGCACGATCTTGATGTACCGCGAGCTTTGCTATTATAGTTAGATCTTATGATGTTTCTCCCCCTCTACCTTCTTGTAATGGATTGAGTTTTCCCTTTGAAGTTATCTTATCGGATTGGGACTTTAAGAATTTGAGAACACTTGATGTATGTCTTGCATGTGCTTATCTGTGGTGACAATGGGATATTCACGTGATCTACTTGATGTAGGTTTTGGTGATCAACTTGTGGGTTCAGTGACCTTGTGAACTTATGGATAGGGGTTGGCACACGTTTTCGTCTTGACTCTCTGGTAGAAACTTAGGGGCACTCTTTGAAGTTCTTTGTGTTGGTTTGAATGGACGAATGTGAGATTGTGTGATGCATATCGTATAAGCAAACCCGCGGATACTTGTGGTGACATTGGAGTATCTAGGTGACATTAGGGTTTTGGTTGATGTGTGTATAAGGTGTTATTTTAGTACGAACTCTAGGGCTGTTTGTGACACTTATAGGAATAGCCCAATAGATCGATCAGAAAGAATAACTTTGAGGTGGTTTCGTACCCTACAATAATCGCTTCGTTTGTTCTCCGCTATTAGTGACTTTGGAGTGACTCTTTGTTGCATGTTGAGGGATTGTTATATGATCTAATTATGTTATCATTGTTGAGAGAACTTGCACTAGTGAAAGTATGAACCCTAGGCCTTGTTTCGAAGCATTGCAATACCGTTTTCGCTCACTTTTGTTACTTGCTACCTTGCTGTTTTTATATTTTCAAATTACAAAAACCTATATCTACTATCCATATTGCACTTGTATCACCATCTCTTCGCCGAACTAGTGCACCTATACAATTTACCATTGTATTGGGTGTGTTGGGGACACAAGAGACTCTTTGTTATTTGGTTGCAGGGTTGTTTGAGAGAGACCATCTTCATCCTACGCCTCCCACGGATTGATAAACCTTAGGTCATCCACTTGAGGGAAATTTGCTACTATGCTGCAAAACTCTACGCTTGGAGGCCCAACACGAGTCTACAAGAAGAAGGTTGCCGGGGAGGTTAGTGCTTGAAGGAATATCTTTAGATCTTGCAATCGAATCTTTTAGTTTCTTGTTTTATCACTAGTTTAGTTTATAAAATAAAAGTACAAAAAAATTGAATTGAGGTTGCCTCATATGCTTCATCTTTTTAATATCTTTCGTGAAAATGATGGCAAGGAAAATTGTGCTCAAGTATTAGAGGAAGAAGTCTATAAAATGTTTGGCACTAAATCTTTGAATGATGAGCATGATTGCAATGTTGTTAGTGTGAATTCTTTGAATATCCATGATGCTAATGATATGCAAAGCTACAAGCTTGGGGATGCTAAGTTTGATGAATATGATATTTTTAGTCCCCCATGTTTGGATGAGCAAATTTATTATGACGATAGCATGCCTCCTATTTATGATGATTATGTTGATGAAAGTGGGTTTGGAAGAGTGTCAACTTTAGTTAATGATCCCACTATTTTGGAGGGTGTTGAATCTTATAATATTTATGAAAGTGGATTTGGAGAGGTCATGACTTTATTTAGTGATGAATCCACTATTTCGGAAGAGGTTCTAATTGATTATGAGAACAAAGTTGCTATCTATGATGATTATTGTGATGACATGTATGCTATAAAGAATAATGATAACCATGAAACTTGTCATCATGATTTTAATTTCAATTGGATTATGCCTCACATGATAGTTATTTTGCTGAGTTTGCTCCCACTACTATTCATGAGAATAAATTTGCTTATGTGGAGAGTAATAAAAATTCTATGCTTATGTATCATGAAAAGAATGCTTTATGTGATGGTTATATTGTTGAATTCATTCATGATGCTACTGAAAATTACTATGAGGGAGGAATATATTCTTGTAGGAATTGCAATAATATCAAGTTTCCTCTCTATGTGTTGAAAATCTTGAAGTTATGCTTGTTTTACCTTCCTATGCTAGTTGATTCTTGCTCCCATAAGTTGTTTGGTCAAAAAAATCCCTGTGCATAGGAAGTGGGTTAGACTTAAATGTGCTAGTCATATTCTTCATGATGCTCTCTTTATGTTTCAATTCTTATCTTCTATGTGAGCATCATTGAAATCATCATGCCTAGCTAAAAAGGCATTAAAGAAAAGCGCTTGTTGGGAGACAACCCAATATTTATACCTACTGTTTTGATGTGTTCACATGATTATGATACTGTAGTAATCATGTTTTATAGCTTCTTTTTCAATAAAGTGCCAAGTAAGACCTTTGGGATGGCTTATGGTAATAGTTGATTTGATCTTGCTGAAAAACAGAAACTTTTGCGCTCATGAAAACAATTCTCATTTTTAACAGAAGAGTGATTTTTAGTTGATTATTTTTGTAGAAGATTAATAGACAAATTTCCTAGGACTTCCTAATTTATCAGGATTTTTAGAGTTACAGAAGTATTCAAAATATCCAGATCATTACAGACTGTTCTGTTTTTGACAGATTCTGTTTTTAACGCATAGTTTGCTTGTTTTAGTGTTTCCATAGCTTATATTAAGTAATATAAATGATGGAAATGATATAGTAAAGTAGTCATTATGTGGAAAAAATTATGAATCTTGTCTTGGCAGTACCAAAGTTAATGATTTGTCTTTATCATACATTTCTTCCTCAACAACTATCGGCCAGATTTGGTAGAACCTAAGTTTTTGCTTCTTCACATGATATGTGGTATCCTTGCAATGTCATTTTATTTTGTTTTGCTTGCTGTTTGAATAAAGTACTTAAGATCTGAAATTTTATTTATGAGAAGAAGTCTTCACGTAGTTACATAATTATTCAACTACTCATTGTGCTTCACTTATATCTTTTGGAGTAGTTTGTCGTTTGCTCTAGTGCTTCACTTATATTTTTTTAGAGCACGACAGTGGTTTTATTTTGAAGAAATTGTTGAACTCTCATGCTTCACTTATATCATTTTGAGAGTCTTTAAGCATGGTAATTTGCTTTGGTTATAAATTTAGTCCTAATATGATAGGCATCCAAGAGGGATATAATAAAAACTTTCATATAAAGTGCATTGAATACTATGAGAAGTTTGATTCCTTATGATTGTTTTGAGATATAAAGATGGTGATATTAGAGTCATGGTAGTGAGTAATTGTGGATTGTAGAAATACTTGTGTTAAAGTTTCTGATTCTCGTAGCATGCACGTATGGTGAACCGTTATGTGATGAAGTCGGAGCATGATTTATTTATTGATTGTCTTCCTTATGAGTGGCGGTCGAGGACGAGCAATGGTCTTTTCCTACCAATATATCCCCCTAGGAGCATGCGCGTAGTACTTTGTTTCGATAACTAATGGATTTTTGCAATAAGTATGTGAGTTATTTATGACTAATGTTGAGTCCATGGATTATACGCACTCTCACCCTTCCACCATTGCTAGCCTCTCTTGTGCCGCGCAACTTTCGCCGGTGCCATACACCCACCTATTACCTTCCTCAAAACAGACACCATACCTACCTATTATGGCATTTCCATAGCCATTCCGAGATATATTGCCATGCAACTTTCCACCATTCCGTTTACTATGACACGTTCCATCATTGTCATATTGCTTTGCATGATCATGTAGTTGACATTGTATTTGTGGCAAAGCCACCGTTCATAATTCTTTCATACATGTCACTCTTGATTCATTGCACATCCCGGTACACCGCCGGAGGCATTCCTATAGAGTCATATATTTGTTCTAGTATCGAGTTGTAATTCTTGAGTTGTAAGTAAAAAAAAGTGTGATGATCATCATTATTAGAGCATTGTCCCAGTGAGGAAAGGATGATGGAGACTATGATTCCCCCCACAAGTCGGGATGAGACTCCGGACGAAAAATAAAAATAAAATAAAAAAAGAGGCCAAAAAAAGAGAGGGCCCAACAAAAAAACAAAAAAATAGAGAAAAAGAGAGAAGGGGCAATGCTACTATCCTTTTACCACACTTGTGCTTCAAAGTAGCACCATGATCTTCATGATAGAGAGTCTCCTATATTGTCACTTTCATATACTAGTGGGAATCTTTCATTATAGAACTTGGCTTGTATATTCCAACGATGCGCTTCCTCAAATTTCCCTAGGTCTTCATGAGCAAGCAAGTTGGATGCACACCCACTTAGTTTTCTTTTTGAGCTTTCATACACTTATAGCTCTAGTGCATCCGTTGCATGGCAATCCATACTCACTCACATTGATATCTATTGATGGACATCTCCATAGCCCGTTGATAGCCTAGTTTGTGTGAGACTATCTCCTTCTTTTTGTGTTCTCCACAACCACCTTCTATTCCACATATAATGCTATGTCCATGGCTCACGCTCATGTATTGTGTGAATTTGAAAAGGTTTGAGAACATCAAAAGTATGAAACAATTGCTTGGCTTTCCATCGGGGTTGTGCATGATTTGAATATTTTGTGTGATGAAGATGGAGCATAGCCAGACTATATGATTTTGTAGGGATAAGCTTTCTTTGGCCATGTTATTTTGAGAAGACATAATTGCTTTGTTAGTATGCTTGAAGTATTATTGTTTGTATGTCAGTATTAAACTTTTGTTTTGAATCATACGTATCTGAATATTCTTGCCACAATAAAGAAAATTACATGGATAAATATGTTAGGTAGCATTCCACATCAAAAATTCTGCTTTTATCATTTACCTACTCGAGGACGAGCAGGAATTAAGCTTGGGGATGCTTGATACATCTCCAACGTATCTATAATTTTTGATTGCTCCATGCTATTATATTATCTATCTTGGATGTTTTATATGCATTTATATGCTATTTTATATGATTTTTGGGACTAACCTATTAACCTAGAGCCCAGTGCCACTTTCTATTTTTTCCTTGTTTTTGAGTTTCGCAAGAAAGGAATATCAAACGGAGTCCAATTGACCTGAAACTTCACAACGATTGTTTTTGGACCAGAAGAAGCCCCCAAAGCAAAAGAGTTGGGCCAGAAGAGCCACGAGGCCTCCACAAGGGTGGAGGGCGCGCCCTACCCCCCCCGGCGCGCCCTCCGACCTTGTGGGCCCCTCGTGGACTCCCCTGACTTGTTCTTGACGCCAACACCTCTTATATATCCCCAAACCTCCAGAGCAGAACCTAGATCGGGAGTTCCGCCGCCGCAAGCCTCTGTAGCCACGAAAAACCAATCGGGACCATATTCCGGCACCCTGTCGGAGGGGGAAATCATCACCAGTAGCCATCTTCATCATTCCAGCGCTCTCCATGATGAGGAGGGAGTAGTTCACCCTCAGGGATGAGGGTATGTACCAGTAGCTGTGTGTTTGATCTCTCTCTCTCTCTCTCTCTCTCTCTCTCTCTCTCTCTCTCGTGTTCTTGATTTGGCACGATCTTGATGTACCGCGAGCTTTGCTATTATAGTTGGATCTTATGATGTTTCTCCCCCTTTACCTTCTTGTAATGGATTGAGTTTTCCCTTTGAACTTATCTTATCGGATTGAGTCTTTAAGGATTTGGGAACACTTGATGTATGTCTTGCATGTGCTTATCTGTGGTGACAATGGGATATTCACGTGATCTACTTGATGTATGTTTTGGTGATCAACTTGCAGGTTCAGTGACCTTGTGAACTTATGCATAGGGGTTGGCACACGTTTTCGTCTTGACTCTTCGGTAGAAACTTTGGGGCACTCTTTGAATTTCTTTGTGTTGGTTTGAATAGATGAATCTGAGATTGTGCGATGCATATCGTATAATCAAACCCGCGGATACTTGTGGTGACATTGGAGTATGTAGGTGACATTAGGGTTTTGGTTGATGTGTGTCTTAAGGTGTTATTTTAGTACGAACTCTAGGGCTGTTTGTGACACTTATAGGAATAGCCCAATAGATCGATCAGAAAGAATAACTTTGAGGTGGTTTCGTACCCTAAAAAAATCTCTTCGTTTATTCTCCGCTATTAGTCACTTTGGAGTGACTCTTTGTTGCATGTTGAGGGATTGTTATATGATCTAATTATGTTATCATTGTTGAGAGAACTTGCACTAGTGTCTTAAGGTGTTATTTTAGTACGAACTCTAGGGCTGTTTGCTACCTTGCTGTTTTTATATTTTCAAATTACAAAAACCTATATCTACTATCCATATTGCACTTGTATCACCATCTCTTCGCCGAACTAGTGCACCTATACAATTTACCATTGTATTGGGTGTGTTGGGGACACAAGAGACTCTTTGTTATTTGGTTGCAGGGTTGTTTGAGAGAGACCATCTTCATCCTACGCCTCCCACGGATTGATAAACCTTAGGTCATCAATTGAGGGAAATTTGCTATTGTCCTACAAAACTCTGTGCTTGGAGGCCCAACACGAGTCTACAAGAAGAAGGTTGCATAGTAGACATCATTCCCCTAAGTTAAAAACCAGTTATGTTCGGATCTCCGAGCCCCTCGAGCCAGACACCCTCCCTCGGGATGAGACTTCACGTCCTCTGAACTCAGGGTCGGACATAGGGCCCGGAAAACACTTGGATCTTCCCAGACCCAAACTGGTGACCTCGGAGATTTTTCAAGCTCCGGCTTCAATCATGGGCCAGGATTCGTGTTTTAGCCCACCCACCCACCACAATCAATACTCTCCAAGTAATTTAGGCCCTCCAGACATATGTGACCTAATGTATGTATGGCAGCAACCTCTGGAAACGGTCCATCACTTCTGGGCCAGATTCCTCCTTGTTAAAAACAAGATTAAAGATTGCCGCGATGGCGATGCGGTTTTGGTTTTTTATCATAATTATACGGACAAGGGAATTCTGAACGCCCTCAACCGCCGCCGCGTATAAAACTTTACTGAATTATCACACTTAGTACAGAAGTACTGTGCGATGGAAAGCACATGGAAGGCCCAGAAGGCCCGGTTGGAACCCGTTGCCTTTAAGCAGTACACCACACGGGAAAAACGGATACACCCTTACGAGGGATCCGATCATAAGCCCATCGGCAAGAAAAACAAACCCTTTACGGGATATAGAACAGTTCTTGATGAACTCCTCGACACACCCTGTCAGATACATGCGACGCCGAGCACCGAACCAACTCACAGCCTTTGGGCATGTTGGGTACTCCGGCAAGTGGCTAAAAGCGGTGAGGCTATCCTCACCAACGCAACTCCAGAGAAGCATTCTCCAGAGGATGACGATCTTAACGTCTTTACGGTCTTCGAGACCTTTTCTTCAAATAATCGACGCAAAAGGGCGCTCTGCGACCTCGCCGAAATCAACCAAGTAACCGCAATGAGCCCTTCACTGCAAAAAAAGACACATCCGTGACATTTTGGGCCGAATTTTTTTTTCTGTCATACTTATGACACTTCTATGACGATAATTGTGACAAAACCCGGTATCATCATAGATGTGGTGGGCTCCTACTTCTATGACAAAAAATCATGACAGAAAATGGCTTTTCGTCCTGGGCGGGCCGGAGACTCAGCTGCATGACATTCTTTGGGCCGTCCATGACGGAAAAAACCATGGTAGAAGCGAGGGCGAGGAAAATTTTGGGGAGTTCCCGGTTACGGTGGGTGGTCGGGGGCCGAGCGATGCGCATTTCTCTCGTACACGTACGCGCGTGTGTGCGAGGCGTTGGGCTCTAACTGAACCCGAGCGAGGCGTTGGGCTCTAACTGAACCCGAGTGATTGCACTGCAGGCTACGCGTTACTGAACCCGAGCGATCGATCGATGGCTGTTAACTGAACCCGATCGAGCGATTCCTTCGCTACTGCTGCTAACTGAAGCCGATCGATGCTGCCTCTGAATGAACAATGAGCGTTGCTGGGTGGTTTGGATGAACAGTTCCCGGTGGGGGTGGATGAACAGGACCCCGTGGTGTTGTCCCTGGATGAACAGGACCCCGATCGATCAAGCCGGTTGGGGCTGGATGAACAGGACCCCGTGGAGGGCTGGATGAACAGGACCACCCCGTGGAGGGCTGGATGAACAGTAGACGGTGGAGGGTTGGATAACAGTAGCCCGTGGAGGGGTGGTTGAACAGGAGCCCGTGGAGAGGGCTGGTTGAACAGTAGCCGGTGGAGTAGCGCGCGGTGGAGGCTGGATGAACAGGAGCCCGTGGATGAACAGTCGCAGGTGGAGGCTAGAGGAGGTCGACGGTGGATGAACAGTAGCCTGTCGAGGCTGGAGGGGGTCGACGGTGGAGATGAACAGTATCCCGTGGAGTCTCATTTTGCGGTACGCCACACCCCTCCCGATGAAAAGGACCTCCGTTTCGACCGTAGCGCTCCAACACAAGTCTGTTTCCTCCGTTTTGCGATACGCCACACCCCTAGCGATCAACAGGACCCCCGTTTCGACCGTAGGAGGTCCGTTTCCTCCGTTTTGCGGTACGCCAGACCCCTCCCGATGAACAGGATCCCGTTTCGACCGTGGCCGGTCGAACACAAGGCCGTTTCCTCCGTTCTGTGGTACGCCAGGCCTCGTTTCCATCGGCTGTTCCGTCCAAGCCGGTTGGCTCCCACGCGTTCCGTTGCCTCCCAATGAACACGACGCATTCCGTTGCCTCCCGATGAACACGACGCATTTCGTTGCCTCCCCATGAACACGACGACGATGCAGTTTCTCCGTTCCGACCCGGCCATGTACACGAGCCCTGGCCGTACGTACGGGCGAGTAGGCGTTCGAGACCCCGCCCGTATGTACGTACGTGGCCGTATTTACTTTCTTGCACCCTGGCCGCTGTACGTACGTGTACAAGCTACATGCGCGCCTCTACTACGACACGTGTGTGCCTCTACATCGACCAGTATGTACGTACACGTTCGCGACCAGAATGACAACGCTACGTACGCTTCGATCAGGTGGGTCCCGACTGTCAGACACTTCCTTGCGTGCGAAGATGTAGCTGGTGGGTCCCAGCAGTCAGGGGGCGAATCGTTTTTTTTGCCCGGATGCACTTCCTTGCGTGCGAAGATGTAGCTGGCGGGTCCCAGCAGTCAGGGGGAAACATTTTTTTTGCGAAATACGGTGGCCCGCCCGGTGGGTCCCCACTACAGGTGGAGGAATAATTATTTTGCGCGTAATAAGGAGGCACTTCCTTGCTACGGCCGTGGACCCAGCTGTCAGCCTCTCCACGTACAGTACTCTTCCGATGGAAGTGGGTCGTTGACCACATTGACCACGCCACGCCGAGAGCACCACGGCAGTGGACGACGGCGAGGCCTAGGAAGGGGACGACGCGGAGCCGGGGAAGACGCGGTAGTGGATACCCACGCGGAGAGGAGTACGAGGGTTCACTGGTTCGGCTCCGGTGTGAGGCTGCCATCGCCGCAGAATAACAGGGGGTGTGGGTGAGTGGAGGGATGGCCTGGCCAGCGGTGGGAGTAGTAGGGGGCGATGAGGCCTCCGCGGCAGCACAGCCGGCCACGGGAGGCAGGAGCAGGCGGCACGACCGGCGCTGCTTTGGGCGGCTGGAGCAAGAAGACCAGAGGTTGAAGAAGCACGACGGCCGTTGGATGGACATCGTACGATCACTGCAACTAGAATCGTTTATATTGACTAAGTTGACAAAGCCCTTGGTACGCGTCAACTTAGTAGGCCCACAGGTCAGCTTCTGAAACGGTGCGCCCCAGATGTCAGGGGGAGGAATCATTTTTTGGGCGAGTGAAGCTAGAATATCCGAGATTGAAGAAGAAGCAAGGCATCCGTTGGATGGACATCCAACGGCCACTGCTGCTAGAACCGTGTGTTGACTATAAGTTGACAAAGCCTTGCATAGGCGTCAACTCTCTTTTTTTAGGGGACGCGTCAACTTAGTAAGGCCACAAGTGTGTGGCAGAGAACTTATAGCCCATTTGAGATTTGTAAGAATGTGCAGCCAATTTTTGAATTCTAATGGAATTTACTACAGCCCATTTACAGTTTGTTAAAAGTACAGCCCATTTTAACCAACCGTTCAAAACAGAATTAAATAAAATTTCTCACATTTTGATGGGATCAGAAATATTTTTATCCCGAAATTTCTAGTCAGATTAAATACAATTTCAATATAAATTTATATTACGTAAAAATCCAACGAAACATTGCGCTCGCAACAATTAATGAAATTAAAATTTTCAATATCCAAAAATAATATTTTATAAAGTAATTACGTGTTTGGTGCATTTTTTATAGTTACTGCCCAGTTTTTATAATTACATCCCATTTATTATTTCTTAAAGCCCATTTTCTTGTTAAGCCTAATGCATCCCTCCTAGGAAAGATTTGCAGCACAATGGGGCGGAGAATAACAACTTGACCTTGCCTAGGTATTCC
The DNA here is from genome assembly GCF_002575655.3 of Aegilops tauschii subsp. strangulata. Classification (NCBI taxonomy): domain Eukaryota; kingdom Viridiplantae; phylum Streptophyta; class Magnoliopsida; order Poales; family Poaceae; genus Aegilops; species Aegilops tauschii. The sequence continues at coordinate 117,433,845 of NC_053038.3, read as the reverse complement.
TAAAAAAAGTATAGCTGGGCTAGCCATTTTCAGCTTGAAAAAAATTAATATATGGGTTGGATATCTGGCCTGGGCTAGACGGGCCACAGCCCGCCCAGTTAATAGCTGCAGCGATGTTTTCGTTGTTGTTCAGAGGAGAAAAATTAATATCTGGGCTAAACATCGCTCAAGAAAAACTCTGTAGTGCTCACACCTCAAAAACTCAAATATTGCTCGAGCTGCTTGGTCCCAGCTGTCGGCCGCTTCTTGTGCAATTCTCTCGTTTATTGACTACATAGGTTGACAATGGTGTGGGACCGTGATGTCAGGAAACCAGGAGGAAGCAAAAAAAATATAGTTTTATATACTAATAAGGAGGCACTTGCGTAAGTGCGGCTATGGCCCTAGTGGGTCCCCACTGTCATCCTCTCCAAGTAAAGTCATCTCCTCATCCTCATGTCCGTTGACCATGTTGACAACGCGAGACGGCGGCGCCACGGCGAGCGCAACAACTCGAAGGACGACGGAGAGGGCCTCGCGGGCCCTACAGATGGTCTGATAGAGTGCCTGCTGCTCATTCGGGAAGCCAGGATCATAGGGCCACATGTCCGCGACGGCATTGTCGTTCGCTTGTTCACCGGTGCTCGTTGAGGAGACGGAGGTTGCAGCACAGGTCCTCCTGTGCTGGTAGCTCTTCCGCCATTAGGGCGTCAAAGTGCGGCCGCACCTGCTCTATGGTGAACACGGCATGAACCAGCTTGGACAGTGGCGCCGGCTCCTGGTCGGAAGCTATGTCCATCGTCTAATTGTCGTTGCTCAGCTCAGCGAGGTAGCTGGCGAGCCAGCATGTCCGGCTGCTGGACCGACCCGCTGCCAAGCACGAGTCTGACTGCCCTGGCCCACCCAGACCGCCTCCCTTGCCCGCGCGCGCTTTCTGCCCAAAACGGTCAGCGTTGCCCGCCCCGCTTCCCGGTGCATGCGATTGCTCCGCCTTCAAACGACACAAGTGTCGTCCGTCCGTCCTTCTGCCGCCCACATTAATGATATGCGGTTGCCAAGGCGGCTACTCTGGTGCCACACGTCCGTCCCTCCGCCGCCCACCATTGCTATATAAACTACTGCGCCAGCCATAGCCGCAGTTATCCACATCCGTTCCTATTCTCCTTTCCACACCACTACCTCCCACCATGGCTTCCTCGCGCTCCAGCGCTCTTCCCTAGGGCGCACGACGGACCACAAGGAGATGGCAGCCATTGCTGACGACTGGCTGGCCGGCAGGCAGCCGGAGGACGACGACATCCCCATGGAGAACATGGTAGTCGATGATCCGGCGCCAACCCCCTCCTCCGCGCCATCCTCGCCGGTGCATTGCACCATGACCATCGGCGAGGCCCGTGCCCAATATATGGACACGGTGAGGCAGAAGCGTGAGGAGCAGTTCCGGGAGGCGCAGGCCGACGCTGCCTACAACCACCATCTCCTCCAGGAGCACCTGTAGGCGGAGGAGCAGATCGCCGCGGAGCGGGCGGAGCAGGAGGCGCTGCTCGACTCGTACCGCTCCGCCCGCGAGGGACACCTCGAGCGCTGGCGGTACCGCATGCAGGTGGCGGAGGCTGCGGCCGCCTACAAAGAGGGCGATGAAGCGGGCGAGGCGCTATTTGGCGAGACCGAGGATGAGGCAGAGGACAATGCCGGCTCCGACGAGTCCCCGCTCCGCTGGCGTCGACGAGGCCCTGCTCCGCCGAGGCCCCGCGGTGCCAACAATGAGGCAGAGGACACCGCCGGCTCCGCCGAGGCCCCACCCTGCCGGCAACGAGGGGGAGGATTTCACCCGCTCCGTCGAGGCGCCGCCCGCCGGCAACGAGACAGAGGACATCGCCGGCTCCGCCGAGGCCCCGCCCCGCTGCCAATGACGCCGCGCCACACAGAAAAGGAGGAAGAGTAGAACACGGTAGGTCGCCGCTGCTCGGGTCCAAGTAAGGCCACCGCTGCTACCCTCCGGTTGCTGGCACTGAGCTGTACATCATGGAGCAATTCTATGATTACAGGATGATTGAAGAGCGCTCCGTGGTTGAGCAAGCTCATGAGATATAGTCATTTGCTAGAGAACTTGAGCACTTTAGTTGTATGCTACCGGACAAGTTTGTTGCCGGAGGTATCATCACTAAGCTTCCTCCTTCGTGGATCTCATTGGCACTCTTGATGTGGAAGAAAAGACGAGAGCAAAGGACACACGTGCTCGAGGAATTGAGGGAGGATCTAGTGCAAATCTGGTACAGAAGAAGAACTTCCAACCCCACAAGTTCAAGAACAAGGGCAAGTTTGATGCTAAAGCAAAGTTTGATGGGAAGAACAAGGCTGTGCAACACACGAACTTCAAGAAGAAGAATGACAAGAAGAAAGGTGTTTTTCATGTGGGGATCCTGATCATTGGGCTCCTAGTTGCCCTAATCGCTATGACAAGCTAGGCGGGTTGACCACTGACGGCCGGTTAGCTTCTTGGCGGCGACGTGGAGTCGGAGAGCTATGTTAGAGAAGGACGCTGCTTCTGCTTAACTGCTGGTGCAGTTGGCTGACTGACATGTTGGCCCAACAGGCATCTGGGCCACATGTCAGTTACGCAACTGCACGTGCAGTTATCACTGAAGCTTCTGTTCGGCTCAGCCGAACACAGGTGGGTAGCTTCGATTAATTAATTATACCTCCAGCACACCCCTTTTTAGTTGAAGAATGTATGAAATGTAATGAAATCCGGCATGTTTATATGAAATCCGACCGTGTATGAATGAATTTATTTCGATTAGTTCGAATTCTTGTATCACTGGCATTGGATGAACATGCAAAACAATACGTACTAGCATTATTCCCAGGGTGATCACCTTGTTTGCAGCAGTTTCACATGTACTCCCTCCGGTCCTTTCTAGTCTGGATACAAGTTTTGTCTGCAGTCAAAGTATCTCTACTTTGACCAATCTTACAGAAAAAAGTATGCACTTTCACAATGTGCGAAGTAAAAAGGAACAGAAGGAGTACAAAGAGTTTGAGCAGCTTTTTAGCGTTCCTGTACATTGCAATCAAACACATAGGCCTGTCAATTCATAGAGAACATTCAAAACAATCGATGATTATGCATCTCAGCGGTTCACATGTCAGAGCCAATATTTACTTCACAACTAAAGAATAAAGAAAAAATGGATCAACGCTGCTGACAGCAAAGGGCGTCCCATTCGAAAATATCAAACGCATGTCTTCTTGCTAAAATCAATGAGCAAAATTTGACAAGGTTTTCCCATTCCAAAATATCAAATGCCTACGATTGTGGAATGGGCAGGGTTTGCCATCAGTTCGGACATTGACATGGCACCTCGTGCTAAATAAACCAGATGTTCTTTTTGTGCAGTTCCACCAAAATCAACCAAATTCGCGCGTAGCTTGTATGATTTCGCCCTTATATGTTGCAACGCCTTGAACTTATCGGCACCTCCTTTCTTGTGGTGGAAATAAATGATTCGATGTATTCATGAACATTTTGTGCAGTTCCCATTGAAATCAAGCTGAGCACCCCTGTTTTCACAAATACAAAAAAGTGATTAGTATAAAGCAAACTGTACTATGAATTAACAGTTTAAACAGGCACCTACATGGTCCATGTAGAGCACACTTTTAGAAAAAATGGAACTCACCGGAAAGAATCCTAGAACAACATTGTACTCGCGCATCACAACAAGAAAATGGAGATTTGTCAGTCCTTCTGAGCTGAAGTTAGTTTGGTCTTGTGGGGGTTAATGTAACCATCCTTCAACTGCTCCTTCTGATGAGAAGATAGACAGGGCTTCTTCATCCTGGCATAATCAGAAATAGTCACTTCACGTACTCCATATTCTTCTTCAGAGGACGATGATCCTGTTGTGCAAAGACAAGAGGATAAATAAATGCTAGCATCCCTGTTTGCTCGAAAAAAAGGAAATGAAATATTTAAAACAACACAGATGAAGCACTTCTCAAGGACAATACCACTTTTTGATGATAGTATCTAAACAGTAGCACAACACCAGTAGAGACGACAAAGCTCAATCATATGGATGAAATCAGTGGGCGAGTACCAACCTTTGTCAGGAGGCTTATTGTGTAGAGCATACAGATGAACCACTTCTCCGGAACCATCTGTTGCTATCTACTGTGGTGGCCATGCTTACTATATACTCCCCGATTAGATTAATGTTTCCACCATCTTCTTGTGCAGTTCCACTAAAATATATGGTATCTTCAAAGAAGATCCCTGTTTGCACAAGTAGAGATAATTACGTATTACATTAAGAGTGGCATCAAATCAGTGGCAAAACAATTGCTCGTTCCAGCCATAGCAATAAATTAAGATGCAAAACTATATCATTACTTGTGTCATCACAGTTCCAGTGCTTCATTACAGCACCAGGAGTTGATTTTTGTTTTTCTTATGCTTGTTCTTCCCCTTCATCACTTGGTTCAATAACAGACAAGCTTCGCCTTCAATGTAAGATTTGGCATGTCAATTAGGTTGCACAAGTATAGCACTAAACAATGACATTAATTTTCTGATGAAAGTGGCAAAATACAGGCCAACAGTTGTGAAATATCCTTATCTTACCTCAATGGGATATTGCGGTGCACATACAGATTGGAAGTCTTGTCTCCATTTGTGCAGTTCACTAAAATCAAGCAACATTACCGTACAAGTAGCACAACATATGAAAGCACACTACAGAATCATGTGAAAGAAGGCTAGTACTGACCTCTCATGACGCAGAATTCAAGCAACTCACAAGAAGAAGATCTGAACCAAATTTGCCAAGACGGATAGGAAGTAAGATCTCCTCTTGTGCACCACTAAGATCAAGCAATCAAGCAACATTGTCGGTGTGACATTTTGGTTGAACTGCACAAAACACTCTTAAAACAAAAGTGTTTTGTGCAGTGCAACAAAAGGTCACAATGGCAACGAGGTGAAGTAGATAACCCTGTTTACACAGAGGTGCAAAAGAAACAACTAGTGGTCAATAACGGTGGATGACACAGAAGCCAACAAAAAGAAGCATCTACCTTATCTAAATGGGAAAGAAAGCAAGACAGTAGCATTTCTCAAACGGTGGCATTGATTAATATTAACAGAGAGATTATATTAACAATAAAATTCGTTAAACATGTAATTTGCTTTTAACTGTGGCATTGCATCAATTTTCCAGCGGCATTATATTAGAGGGTGTTTGTTTACAGGGACATTTTGGTGGAGGGACTAAAAAAACTCCGTGTCAGTCCCATCTAAACCAAACAGGAGGGACTTTTAGGGACTAAAAGTGGGCATTTGGGACTAAAGAAAGAAGACCCCGAGGGAGAGTCTTTTTGGGACTTTTACCAACAGTTGCCCCTGCCACGCATCGCACCTTGTCTCTATTAGTTCATTACTAGGGGTAACATGGTCTTTTAGTATGTCATTTAATAACCTCTAGTCCATGTTTAGTCCCTGGAACCAAGCAGGTGGGGAATAGGGAGTTTTTAACCAAACAGGGCCTTAGATTAACAATAGCTAAAGAGTTGCATGGGACAGTGGACGCACCAGCACCATGTGCATCTACCGATGTACTGGGGTGATGCACGGTCTGTTGCAACAAAGAACAAACAACCAAGGAGCATATTTGTGTTGGTCCTAGTTTTGTTATCTTTAGACACCTTTCCCTATGTGAGCGTAGCAAATCTAGTCATGCTCAAACTCTACAGCCTTGTCGCCTAAAACAAAAGATCAGTTCGTTACAGATGTGTGTACTGCGTTTGTCATTGTTTTCCCTTTTCGACCAACGTAGGTGCTGGATATGAAGGAAATATGCCCTAGAGGCAATAATAAAGTATTATATATTTCCTTATATCATGATAAATGTTTATTATTCATGCTAGAATTGTATTAACCGGAAACATAATACATGTGTGAATACATAGACAAACAGAGTGTCACTAGTATGCCTCTACTTGACTAGCTCGTTAATCAAAGATGGTTATGTTTCCTAGCCATAGACATGAGTTGTCATTTGATTAACGGGATCACCTCATTAGGAGAATGACGTGATTGACATGACCCATTACGTTAGCTTAGCACCCGATCGTTTAGTATGTTGCTATTGCTTTCTTCATGACTTATACATGTTCCTATGACTATGAGATTATGCAACTCCCGTTTACCAGAGGAACACTTTGTGTGCTACCAAACGTCACAACGTAACTGGGTGATTATAAAGGTGCTCTACAGGTGTCTCCAAAGGTACTTGTTGGGTTGGCGTATTTCGAGATTGGGATTTGTCACTCCGATTGTCGGAGAGGTATCTCTGGGCCCACTCGGTAATGCACATCACTATAAGCCTTGCAAGCATTGTGACTAATGAGTTAGTTGCGGGATGATGTATTACGGAACGAGTAAAGAGACTTGCCGGTAACGAGATTGAACTAGGTATCGAGATACCGACGATCGAATCTCGGGCAAATAACATACCGATGACAAAGGGAACAACGTATGTTGTTATGCGGTCTGACCGATAAAGATCTTCGTAGAATATGTGGGAGCCAATATGGGCATCCAGGTCCCGCTATTGGTTATTGACCGGAGAGGTGTCTCGGTCATGTCTACATAGTTCTCGAACCCGAAGGGTCCGCACGCTTAACGTTACGATGACAGTTTTATTGAGTTTTGATGTACCGAAGGAGTTCGGAGTCCCGGATGAGATCGGGGATATGACGAGGAGTCTCGAAATGGTCGAGACGTAAAAACGATATATTGGATGACTATATTCAGACTTCGGAAAGGTTCCGAGTGATTCGGGTATTTTTCGGAGTACCGGAGAGTTACGGGAATTCGTACTGGGCCTTAATGGGCCATACGGGAAAGGAGAGAAAGGCCTCAAAAGGTGGCCGCACCCCTCCCCATGGTCTGGTCCGAATTGGACTAGGGAAGGGGGGCGCACCCTTCCTTCTTTCTCCTTCCCCCTTCCCTTCTCCTACTCCCACAAGGAAAGGAGGAGTCCTACTCCCGGTGGGAGTAGGACTCCCCCCTATGGCGCGCCTCTCCCCTTGGCCGGCTGCCTCCCCCTTGCTCCTTTATATACGGGGGCAGGGGGGCATCCCAGAGACACAACAATTGATCCTTGAGATCTCTTAGCCGTGTGCGGTGCCCCCCTCCACCATATTACACCTCGATAATACCGTTGCGGAGTTTAGGCGAAGCCCTGCGTCGGTGTAACATCATCATCGTCACCACGCCGTCGTGCTGACGAAACTCTCCCTCAACACTCATCTGGATCGGAGTTCGAGGGACGTCATCGAGCTGAACGTGTGTAGAACTCGGAGGTGCCGTGCGTTCGGTACTTGATCGGTCGGATCGTGAAGACGTACGACTACATCAACCGCGTTGTGATAACGCTTCCGCTGTCGGTCTACGAGGGTACGTGGACAACACTCTCCCCTCTCGTTGTTATGCATCACCATGATCTTGCGTGTGCGTAGGAATTTTTTTGAAATTACTACGTTCCCCAACAGTGGCATCCGAGCCTGGTTTTATGCGTTGATACTATGCACGAGTAGAACACCAGTGAGTTGTGGGCAATATAAGTCATACTGCTTACCAGCATGTCATACTTTGGTTCAGCGGTACTGTGAGATGAAGCGGCCCGGACCGACATTACGCGTACGCTTACGCGAGACTGGTTTCACCGTTCGGAGCACTCGTTGCTTAAAGGTGACTGGCGGGTGTCTGTCTCTCTCACTTTAGTTGAACCGAGTGTGGCTACGCCCGGTCCTTGCGAAGGTTAAAACAGCACCAACTTGACAAACTATCATTGTGGTTTTGATGCGTAGGTAAGAACGGTTCTTGCTAAGCCCGTAGCAGCCACGTAAAACTTGCAACAACAAAGTAGAGGACGTCTAACTTGTTTTTGCAGGGCATGTTGTGATGTGATATGGTCAAGACATGATGTGATATAATTTGTTGTATGAGATGATCATGTTTTGTAACCGAGTTATCGGCAACTGGCAGGAGCCATATGGTTGTCGCTTTATTGTATGAGATGCAATCGCCATGTAATAGTTTTACTTTATCACTAAGCGGTAGCGATAGTCGTAAAAGCAATAAGTTGGCGAGACGACAACGATACTACGATGGAGATCAAGGTGTCGAGCCGGTGACGATGGTGATCATGACGGTGCTTCGGAGATGGAGATCACGAGCACGGTGCTTTGAAGATGGAGATCACGAGCACAAGATGATGATGGCCATATCATATCACTTATATTGATTGCATGTGATGTTAATCCTTCATGCATCTTATCTTGCTTTGATTGACGGTAGCATTATAAGATGATCTCTCACTAAAAATTTCAAGATAAAAGTGTTCTCCCTGAGTATGCACCGTTGCGAAAGTTCTTCGTGCTGAGACACCACGTGATGATCGGGTGTGATAAGCTCTACGTTCAAATACAATGGGTGCAAAACAGTTGCACACGCGGAATACTTAGGTTAAACTTGACGAGCCTAGCATATGCAGATATGGCCTCGGAACACAGAGACCGAAAGGTCGAGCGTGAATCATATAGTAGATATGATCAACATAGTGATGTTCACCATTGAAACTACTCCATCTCACGTGATGATCGGACATGGTTTAGTTGATTTGGATCACGTAATCACTTAGATGATTAGAAAGATGTCTATCTAAGTGGGAGTTCTTAAGTAATATGATTAATTGAACTTAAATTTATCATGAACTTAGTCCTGATAGTATTTTGCAAATTATGTTGTAGATCAATAGCTCGCGTTGTTGCTTCCCTGTTTTATTTTGATATGTTCCTAGAGAAAATTATGTTGAAAGATGTTAGTAGCAAAGATGCGGATTGGATCCGTGATCTAAGGATTATCCTCATTGCTGCACAGAAAAATTATGTCCTTGATGCACCGCTAGGTGACAGACCTATTGCAGGAGCAGATGCAGACGTCATGAATGTTTGGCTAGCTCAATATGATGACTACTTGATAGTTTAGTGCACCATGCTTAACGGCTTAGAATCGGGACTTCAAAGACGTTTTGAACATCATGGACCATATGAGATGTTCCAGGAGTTGAAGTTAATATTTCAAGCAAATACCCGAGTTGAGAGACATGAAGTCTCCAACAAGTTCTATAGCTAAAAGATGGAGGAGAATCGCTCAACTAGTGAGCATGTGCTCAGATTGTCTGGGTACTACAATCGCTTGAATCAAGTGGGAGTTAATCTTCGAGATAAAATAGTGATCGACAGAATTCTCTAGTCACCATCACCAAGTTAGTAGAACTTCGTGATGAACTATAGTATGTAAGGGATGACGAAAGTAACTCCCGAGCTCTTCGCGATGCTGAAATCGACGAAGGTAGAAATCAAGAAAGAGCATCAAGTGTTGATGGTTAACAAGACCACTAGTTTCAAGAAAAGGGCAAAGGGATAGAAGGGGAACTTCAAGAAGAACGGCAAGCAAGTTGCTGCTCAAGTGAAGAAGCCTAAGTCTGGTCCTAAGCCTGAGACTAAGTGCTTCTACTACAAAGGGACTGGTCATTGGAAGCGGAACTACCCCAAGTATTTGGTGGATAAGAAGGATGGCAAAGTGAACAAAGGTATATTGGATATACATGTTATTGATGTGTACTAACTAGTGTTTATAGCAACCCCTCAGTATTTGATACTGGTTCAGTTGCTAAAGAGTAGTAACTCGAAAACGGGAGTTGCAGAATAAACAGAGACTAGTAAAAGGCGAGGTGACGATGTGTGTTGGAAGTAGTTCCAAGATTGATATGATCATCATCGCACACTCCCTATACTTTCGGGATTAGTGTTGAAACTAAATAAGTGTTATTTGGTGTTTGCGTTGAGCATGAATATGATTTGATCATGTTTATTGCAATACGGTTATTCATTTAAGTTAGAGAACAATTGTTGTTCTGTTTACATGAATAAAAACCTTCTATGGTCATACACACCAACGAAAATGGTTTGTTGGATCTCGATCGTAGTGATACACATATTCATAATAATGAAGCCAAAAGATGCAAAGTTAATAATGATAGTGCAACTTATTTGTGGCACTGCCGTTTAGGTCATATTGATGTAAAGCGCATGAAGAAACTCCATACTGATGGGATTTTGGAATCACTTGATTATGAATCACTTGATGCTTGCGAACCGTGCCTCATGGGCAAGATGACTAAAACGCCATTCTCCGGAACTATGGAGAGAGCAACAGATTTGTTGGAAATCATACATACAGATGTATGTGGTCCGATGAATATTGAGGCTCGTAGCAGGTATCATTATTTTCTGATCTTCACAGATGATTTGAGCAGATATGGGTATATCTACTTAATGAAACAGAAGTCTGAAACATTTGAAAAGTTCATATAATTTCAGAGTGAAGCGAAAATCATCGTAACAAGAAAATAAAGTTTCTACGATTTGATCATGGAGAAGAGTATTTTAGTTACGAGTTTGGCCTTCAGTTAAAACAATGTGAAATAGTTTCACTACTCACGCCACCTGGAACACCACAGCATAATGGTGTGTCCGAACATCATAAACGTACTTTATTGGATATAGTGCAATCTATGATGTCTCTTACCAATTTACCACTATCGTCTTGGGGTTATGCATCAGAGACAGCTACATTCACGTTAAATAGGGCACCATCAAAATCCGATGAGACGACGCCTTATGAACTGTGGTTTGGCAAGAAACCAAAGTTGTTGTTTCTTAAAGTTTGGGGTTGCAATGCTTATGTGAAAAAGTTTCATCCTGATAAGCTCAAACCCAAATCGGAGAAATGTGTCTTCATAGGATACCCAAAGGAGACAGTTGGGTACACCTTCTATCACAGATCCGAAGGCAAGACATTCGTTGCTTAGTATGGATCCTTTCTAGAGAAGGAGTTTCTCTCGAAAGAAGTGAGTGGGAGGAAAGTAGAACTTGATGAGGTAACTATACCTGCTCCCTTATTGGAAAGTAGTTCATCACAGAAATCTGTTCCTGTGACTCCTACACCAATTAGTGAGGAAGTTAATGATGATGATCATGTAACTTCAGATCAAGTTACTACCAAACCTCGTAGGTAAACCAGAGTAAGATCCGCACCAGAGTGGTACGGTAATCCTGTTCTGGAGGTTATGTTACTAGACCATGACGAACCTACGAACTATGAAGAAGTGATGGTGAGCCCAGATTCCGCAAAATGGCTTGAGGCCATGAAATCTGAGATGAGATCCATGTATGAGAACAAAGTGTGGACTTTGGTTGACTTGCCCGATGATCGGCAAGCAATTGAGAATAAATGGATCATCAAGAGGAAGACGGACGCTGATAGTAGTGTTACTATCTACAAAGCTAGAATTGCCGCAAAAAGGTTTTTCGACAAGTTCAAGGTGTTGACTACGATGAGAGTTTCTCACTCGTATCTATGCTTAAGTCTGTCTGAATCATGTTAGCAATTGCCGCATTTTATGAAATATGGCAAATGGATAAACAAAACTACATTCCTTAATGGATTTATTAAAGAAGAGTTGTATATGATGCAACCAGAAGGTTTTGTCAATCCTAAAAGGTGCTAACAAAATATGCAAGCTCTAGCGATCCATTTATGGACTGGTGCAAGCATCTCGGAGTAGGAATATACGCTTTGATAAGTTGATCAAAGGATATAGTTTTATACAGACTTGCGGTGAAGCCTGTATTTACAAGCAAGTGAGTGGGAGCACTACAACATTTCTGATAAGTATATGTGAATGACATATTGTTGATCGGAAATAATGTAGAATTATTCTGCAAAGCATAAAGGAGTGTTTGAAAGGAGTTTTTCAAAGAAATACCTCGGTGAAGCTGCTTACATATTGAGCATCAAGATCTATAGAGATAGATGAAGACGCTTGATAAGTTTTTCAATGAGTACATACCTTAACAAGATTTTGAAGTAGTTCAAAATAGAACAGTCAAAGAAAGAGTTCTTGCCTATGTTACAAGGTGTGAAATTGAGTAAGACTCAAAGCCCGACCACGGCAGAAGATAGAAAGAGAATGAAAGTCATTCCCTATGCCTTGGCCATAGGTTCTATAAAGTATGCCATGCTGTGTACCAGATCTATTGTATACCCTACACTGATTTTGGCAAGGGAGTACAATAGTGATCTAGGAGTAGATCACTGGACAGCGGTCAAAATTATCCTTAGTGGAATAAGGATATGTTTCTCGATTATGGAAGTGACAAAAGGTTCGTCGTAAAGGGTTACGTCGATGCAAGTTTTGACACTAAATCTAGATGACTCTAAGTCTCGGTCTAGATACATATTGAAAGTGGGAGCAATTAGCTAGAGTAGCTCCGTGCAGAGCATTGTAGACATAGAAATTTGCAAAATACTTACGGATCTGCATGTGACAGACCCGTTGACTAAAATTATCTCACAATCAAAACATGATCACACCTTAGTACACTTTGGGTGTTAATCACATAGCGATGTGAACTAGATTATTGACTCTAGTAAACCCTTTGAGTGTTGGTAACATAGAGATGTGAACTATGGGTGTTAATCACATGGTGATGTGAATTATTGATGTTAAATCACATGGCGATGTGAACTAGATTATTGACTCTAGTGCAAGTGGGAGACTGAAGGAAATATGCCCTAGAGGCAATAATAAAGTATTATATATTTCCTTATATCATGATAAATGTTTATTATTCATGCTAGAATTGTATTAACCAAAAACATAATACATGTGTGAATACATAGACAAACAGAGTGTCACTAGTATGCCTCTACTTGACTAGCTCGTTAATCAAAGATGGTTATGTTTCCTAGCCATAGACATGAGTTGTCATTTGATTAACGGGATCACCTCATTAGGAGAATGACGTGATTGACATGACCCATTACGTTAGCTTAGCACCCGATCGTTTAGTATGTTGCTATTGCTTTCTTCATGACTTATACATGTTCCTATGACTATGAGATTATGCAACTCCCGTTTACCAGAGGAACACTTTGTGTGCTACCAAACGTCACAACGTAACTGGGTGATTATAAAGGTGCTCTACAGGTGTCTCCAAAGGTACTTGTTGGGTTGGCGTATTTCGAGATTGGGATTTGTCACTCCGATTGTCGGAGAGGTATCTCTGGGCCCAGTCGGTAATGCACATCACTATAAGCCTTGCAAGCATTATGACTAATGAGTTAGTTGCGGGATGATGTATTACGGAACGAGTAAAGAGCCTTGCCGGTAACGAGATTGAACTAGGTATCGAGATACCGACGATCGAATCTCGGGCAAGTAACATACCGATGACAAAGGGAACAACGTATGTTGTTATGCGGTCTGACCGATAAAGATCTTCGTAGAATATGTGGGAGCCAATATGGGCATCCAGGTCCCGCTATTGGTTATTGACCGGAGAGGTGTCTCGGTCATGTCTACATAGTTCTCGAACCCGAAGGGTCCGCACGCTTAACGTTACGATGACAGTTTTATTGAGTTTTGATGTACCGAAGGAGTTCGGAGTCCCGGATGAGATCGGGGATATGACGAGGAGTCTCTAAATGGCCGAGACGTAAAAATCAATATATTGGACGACTATATTCGGACTTCGGAAAGGTTCCGAGTGATTCGGGTATTTTTCGGAGTACCGGAGAGTTACGGGAATTCGTATTGGGCCTTAATGGGCCATACGGGAAAGGAGAGAAAGGCCTCAAAAGGTGGCCGCACCCCTCCCCATGGTCTGGTCCGAATTGGACTAGGGAAGGGGGGCGCACCCTTCCTTCTTTCTCCTTCCCCCTTCCCTTCTCCTACTCCTACAAGGAAAGGAGGAGTCCTACTCCCGGTGGGAGTAGGACTCCCCCTTATGGCGCGCCTCTCCCCTTGGCCGGCTGCCTCCCCCTTGCTCCTTTATATATGGGGGCAGGGGGGCATCCCAGAGACACAACAATTGATCCTTGAGATCTCTTAGCCGTGTGCGGTGCCCCCCTCCACCATATTACACCTCGATAATACCGTTGCGGAGCTTAGGCGAAGCCCTGCGTCGGTGTAACATCATCATCGTCACCACGCCGTCGTGCTGACGAAACTCTCCCTCAACACTCATCTGGATCGGAGTTCGAGGGACGTCATCGAGCTGAACGTGTGTAGAACTCGGAGGTGCCGTGCGTTCGGTACTTGATCGGTCGGATCGTGAAGACGTACGACTACATCAACCGCGTTGTAATAACGCTTCCGCTGTCGGTCTACGAGGGTACGTGGACAACACTCTCCCCTCTCGTTGCTATGCATCACCATGATCTTGCGTGTGCGTAGGAATTTTTTTGAAATTACTACGTTCCCCAACAGGATAGCCAGTCTGTACTAGTACTTTCCCCACTTCCTTTCCTCTGTGAACCACGTCCTAGATTTATGCTATTCAACTTTCCCCACTACTTTCCCCCATTCCTGTCCTCTTTGAACCACGTCTTAGATTCATGCGATACAACTTTCCCCACTACTTTCCCCCTTCCTTTCCTTTTTGAACCACGTCCTAGATTCATGCTATACAACTTTTCCCACTACTTTCCCCCATTCCTTTCCTCTTTGAACCACGTCCTAGATTCATGGTATACAACTTTCCCCACTACTTTCCTGTTTGATCCAACACCTAGATTCGAGCGCAGAAGCGGAAAAGCCCACATGCAGCTAGAGCAATGCATGTGGAATAAGTAAATTATACCTTAAGGTTCTTGGGGTGTGGTTCGGTGGGCGACCGGAGGCCGTTCGACCCACACTATGTACGGCGGCGAAGAAGAAGTGGTCGGAGGCCCCCCCGCGCCACCGCTGGGTGAAAGTGAACAGCTGCGCCGGTAGTGGATTCCCTCCCTCGCTGACGGCAACAGCGTTAAGCCTCCTTCCCTTCCCGGCGGACGTATCCTGCCGGCTCTTTGACCAGCAGTGAGGGGGGAGAGAGAGAGGCCAACAAAGTCTTGTTTAGATCTAGAGAGGGTGAGAGAGTGTGAAGAGAGCAACTACAAGCAGACCAGCAGTGAGGGGAGAGAGAGAGGCCAACAAAGTCTTGTTTAGATCTGGAGAGGGTGAGAGAGTGTGAAGAGAGCAACTACAAGCGCTAAGGCTCCAGCGTGCATATATATACTGGAGAGAGTGTGAAGAGTGCAAACCCTAGAAAACAAGCGCCGAGGCTGCAGCTTATACGTGATGAGGTGATTATACGGTCACTACGAGATCGTATAGCTCCGTATCCATCCGTTTTGACCAGTCAAAGAATCCTCCTGGCATGAATTATGCTCAAGTGTAGTTATCGAACCCGAGACCTCAAGTTTGATGAGCGAACAGGCTAACCAGCTACACAACCCTCCCGTTATGTTCAACGAGAGGAAAATAACCTTTTATACATTCCTGCATTCGTGTGACAAGCATGCCGTGTTTTTTTGTGTGTGGGAGTCATTAGGATTTAAATCATAATCGTGTCATGTCGCTTTGGTGGTAAGACTATCCACAGTGGTGCAAAAATAATGCAGCCTTAGTCACCTTACCTCTCTCCACGTAGTACGTTGGGTCCCACCAGTCAGAGGGTGAAACAAACAAATTAATAAGAAAAATTAAAAGCGCCAGCGGTGTATCTTACCTCACACATCTCACTACTGCTCGGGAACACTGTCCAATTGATCCCTCTGTTCGCTCACGTACTATTTTAAGTGAATCCTTATTATAACATGCACACAATTTTGGGCACTTGTATTCGACCTAAGTCAGTGTGCCATGGTATCTCGTACGACTCCCTCCGTCTAGGTGTAATAAGTCACGTTAGAAGGTGCAGCGGGACCAAGGTGCAAGCAGATTGGAGGAGAAGGGGAAACTTGACCGGTCATTCCTCCAATCAAAGCCCTGATTTCTGTCTCTAAATGCAACAATTAATCCAAACAACTAAGAGATGCCGTTTTAGCTACCATGTAGGGCCACATATTAACTCGCATGCAAGCCGACTTCGATTTCTTGACTGATCAACGCGTAGTTGCGCTCCATGCATTGGGTTTCCTGGGGAGATAACAAGGCAGAGTAAGGAGCGTTTGGTTACATTGCTTAGGCTGGTCATAGTGGTGAGTAACTTGGACTAGTAACATGCATATGTTACTACTACGCGAAGTTTGCCGTCGGAAGCGAGCCGATCTGGCTCTCCTGAGCTAGCAAGGTTTTTCTAGCCCACCCAAGCTAGCTGGCCCACAAAAGCTAACATATTTTAACAGTTCCAAATGCCTAACCTTGCCCGGCTATGCTATAAGCTGTTCTTGCTAAGGATCCAAACGCTCCCTAAGTAACACCTAGACGCCTAAACATTTTGGGAATATCTTATTTCCGTAGGCCAGGAGGGGATTGAGATGCGAAGTTAATTGACGACGCCTAAACATTTTGGGAATATCTGATTTCCGTAGGATGACTTAACACCTAGACGGAGGGAGTACTACTCCTCAGTCCAGGTTTGATGGAATATTCGTCACCTCTTCTCTTCTTGTACGTACTCCATTTGTATCTCACTTCATGTGGCTTCGCACTCGCACGATTTTCCTATTCTATGAACCTGTGTGTGCGTGTGTGTGTGTGTTTAACAACATGTGTGTGTTAGAGAGAGCGACAGATCAACCTACTCCTACAGAGAGATGGTGTGTAGTGTACGATTTTAGCCGCGAGAGTCGGTGCATCCTCTCATTTCCGGGCGTTCGGTAGGGACAGGCGGACTACTACCATGCCCGCTCCTGACCAGCCTGGCCCACCCAAAGCCCCTCCATCACCCGCGCGCGCTGACCGTTTCTCCAAAGAATCGGTGCCGCATTCATGCCCGGGCAGAGCGGACGCGACCTCTCACTAGCGCTTGCGTTGAAGGCAGAAGCGGATTCAAGAGTGATGGTTGCTTCGTCCGTCCAACTTACTGCTGGGTCTATGTGATTTGACGGCTCCTTGGTCATTATTACTGAGGTGGTAGGACTATTGGATGTCCCACGCTTTCGGCGAAAGGAGGTACTACTAGATTACAATTTTCTCCATTCTTACGGCGGAGGAGTGCAAGAGCAGTGAAAACATGCAGGCTCAGTGATTACATGGCCCACCTCACACTATCACCATATTTTCTGGACACCGTGCGACACCTAACTCTTTACATAGTACTCCCTCCGTTCCTAAATACAAGTCTTTGTAGAGATTCCACTAGGTGGACTACATACGGAACAAAATGAATGAATCTACACTTAAAATGCATCTATATACATCCGTATGTGGTTCATGGTGAAATCTCTACAAAGACTTATAATTAGGAATGGAGGAAGTACTTGTATAGTACGTACTGTAATTTATCAGCAAGATAGTACAATGCTATGAAGCTTCCAGCTTCTGTTACATGTATCTTGCGTCCAAGGTTGCCCGTTGCAACATTTCATCAAATACAAAGGAGACTATCATGCATGCTATTGCATCTCAATGATTGACAGATCATAGCAAATATGTACTCCCTCCGTTCCAAAATAAGTGTCTCAACTTTATGCTACATACGGAGCAAAATGAGTGAATCTAGACTCTAAAATACGTCTATATACATCGGTGTTTGGAGTATGTACTAGTAGTTCATGTTGAAATCTACTAAAGGACATATATATTCCAAACAATATGATAATCTCTCTAACCAAGGTAGTAGGGACGAGGAGTAAACAGAGGGAGTAGTAAAATTTTCTCCTCGTCCTACGAGCCACCGCGCGCATGGGCGAGGGAGCGGGCGTAAGGCGTACAGTACTACTACTAGTAAGCAAGCTTCACCTCATCCTGCGAGCCACCGCGCCCGTGGGCGGCGGAGACGGCGTACTAAGCAAGCTTCTCCTCGTTCTGTGAGTTGACAGGACACATCAAAAGTACTCCAGTGTATAGAGCCATGCCTCTAAGGTAGGCCCCACATGGTTTGCCTCTTTTTTAACATAACGCATCAAGTCGCAATTTGTTTGTTCACCCGTGGTAGACGATCCTCCCTCCATCTAGTGGACAACCAGTACACGTGTCAAATTACCACGTGGGATGCCTTTTCGTACAAAAATGAGCTCCACCGTGTACCCGCGTGGGTGTGGTTGGGAAAGAGCCGGAGTACGTGCGTGATACGTCTCCAACGTATCTATAATTTTTGATTGCTTCATGCTATATTATATTCTGTTTTGGATGATTAATGGGCTTTGCTACACACTTCTATATTATTTTTGGGACTAACCTATTAACCGGAGGCCCAGCCCAGAATTGCTGTTTTTTTGCCTATTTCAGAGTTTCACAGAAAAAGAATATCAAACGGAGTCCAAACGGAATGAAACCTTCGGGAACGTGATTTTCGGAACGAACGTGATCAAGAGGACTTGGACCCTACATCAAGAAAGCAACCAGGAGGGCACGAGGTAGGGGGCGCGCCTACCCCCCTAGGCGTGCCCTCCACCCTCGTGGGGCCCACGTTGCTCCACCGACGTACTTCTTCCTCCTATATATACCTACGTACCCCCAAACCAACAGAAGCATCCACGAAAACCTAATTCCACCGCCGCAACCTTCTATACCCGTGAGATCCCATCTTGGGGCCTTTTCCGGCGTCCTGCCGGAGGGGGCATTGATCACGGAGGGCTTCTACATCAACACCATAGCCTCTCCGATGATGTGTGAGTAGTTTACCTCAGACCTTCGGGTCCATAGTTATTAGCTAGATGGCTTCTTCTCTCTCTTTGGATCTCAATACAAAGTTCTCCATGATTCTCGTGGAGATCTATTCGATGTAATCTTCTTTTGCGGTGTGTTTGTTGAGACCGACGAATTGTGGGTTTATGATCAAGTTTATCTATGAACAATATTTGAATCTTCTCTGAATTCTTTTATGTATGATTGGTTATCTTTGCAAGTCTCTTCGAATTATCAGTTTGGTTTGGCCTACTAGATTGATCTTTCTTGCAATGGGAGAAGTGCTTAGCTTTGGGTTCAATCTTGCGGTGTCCTTTCCTAGTGACAGCAGGGGCAGCAAGGCACGTATTGTATTGTTGCCATCGAGGATAACAAGATGGGGTTTATATCATATTGCATGAGTTTATCCCTCTACATCATGTCATCTTGCTTAAAGCGTTACTCCGTTCTTATGAACTTAATACTCTAGATGCATGCTGGATAGCGGTCGATGTGTGGAGTAATAGTAGTAGATGCAGGCAGGAGTCGGTCTACTTGTCACGGACGTGATGCCTATATACATGATCATACCTAGATATTCTCATAACTATGCTCAATTCTATCAATTGCTCAACAGTAATTTGTTCACCCACCGTAATACTTATGCTCTTGAGAGAAGCCACTAGTGAAACGTATGGCCCCCGTGTCTATTTTCCATCATATTAATCTTCCAACACTTAGCTATTTTTATTTCCTTTTATTTTGCTTTGCATCTTTATTATAAAAATACCAAAAATATTATCTTATCATATCTATCAGATCTCACTTTCGTAAGTGACCGTGAAGGGATTGACAACCCCTTTATTGCGTTGGTTGCGAGGTTTTTATTTGTTTGTGTAGGTGCGTGGGACTCGTGCGTGGCCTCCTACTGGATTGATACCTTGGTTCTCAAAAATTGAGGAAAATACTTACGCTACTTTGCTGCATCACCCTTTCCTCTTGAAGGGAAAACCAACGCAGTGCTCAAGAGGTAGCAAGAAGGATTTCTGGCGCCATTGCCGGGGAGTCTACGCAAAAGTCAACATACCAAGTACCCATCACAAACTCTTATCTCCCGCATTACATTATTTGTCATTTTCCTCTCGTTTTCCTCTCCCCCAGTTCACCCTTGCCGTTTTATTCGCCCTTCCTCCATTCAATCTTGTGTTACCATGTGCCTTCTTTTTGTTTGCATCTTCGCTTGCTAAGAGTTTATGGATCCTCATCCATTTGCTAATCTCTTTAAGAGATCCAATTATGATGAACCTATTGCTAGTGAGTTGAGTGCACTAGATTATCTTTTTGAGGTTTTGCTTGAAATTCGTGAATCTGAAAATTGTGATGAAGTACTTTATGAAGCGATTCACGATAGATCTTTGAATAAAAAGCATGATTGCAATGATTTTATTATAAATTCTATTGGTTTAAATTATGCTAATAATATGCAAAACCCTAAGCTTGGGGATTCTAGTTTACCTATGTCCTCTACTTGTTGCAATGATCATGATTGGGGTGATTCTTCTTACGATCTTGAAAATTTACTTAAGCCCCATGATGTATATGAGATTGATAATAGGGTTTGCAATAGTATTGAAAGTGGGTTTGGAAGAGTGTCAACTTTAGATCCCAAATATTTGGAGAATGTTCAATCTTATGGTATTTTTGATAAAAGTGGGTTTGGAGAGGTCATGACTTTAGTTAATGATAATCCCACTATTTTGGAAGAGTGTCAACTTCGCATGCATGTGGATCGTGTTGAGAATATGTTATGTGATAGCTATATTGTTGAATTTGCTTATGATCCTACATGTAATTATTATGAGAGAGGAAAATATGGTTGTAGAAATTTTCATGTTACTAAATTACCTCTCGTAATGTTGAGATTGCTATTGTTTCTTTCCTCTTCCTTGCATATGCTAGTTTTTGCTTGCTATGATAATTTGTTTGCCTATAAGATGCCTATGCATAGGAAGTATGTTAGAATTAGATGTGTTTGTCACGTGTTTTATGATGCTCTCTTTGTGCTTCAATTCTTGTCTTTCATGTGAGCATCATTGAAATCTCTATGCCTAGCTAGGGGCGTTAAACGATAGCGCTTGTTGGGAGGCAACCCAATTTTATTTTTAGTTTTTTTCTTTTTGCTTCTGTTTAGGAATAAATATTTGATATAGACTCTTGTTAGATTTGTTTTTATGTTTTAATTAGTGTTTGTGCCAAGTTAAACCTATAGGATCTTCTTGGATGATAGTTATTTGATCTTGCTGAAAATTCCAGAAACTTTATGTTCATGAAAACAATTGTTAAAAATCACCAGAACGTGATAAAATATTGATTCCAATTGAAGAAGATCAATAAACAAATTGTCTAGGTCTTACTATTTTGGTAGATTTTTTGGAGTTCCAGAAGTTTGTGTTAGTTACAGATTACTACAGACTGTTCTGTTTCTGACAGATTCTGTTTTTCGTGTGTTGTTTGCTTATTTTGATGAATCTATGGCTAGTAAAATAGTTTATAAACCATAGAGAAGTTGGAATACAGTAGGTTTAACACCAATATAAATAAAGAATGAGTTCATTACAGTACCTTGAAGTGGTGTTTTCTTTTCTTTCGCTAACGGAGCTCACGAGATTTTCTGCTAAGTTTTGTGTTGTGAAGTTTTCAAGTTTTGGGTAAAAGATTTGATGGATTATGGAACAAGGAGTGGCAAGAGCCTAAGCTTTGGGATGCCCATGGCACCCCAAGATAATCTAAGAACACCAAAAAGCCAAAGCTTGGGGATGCCCCGGAAGGCATCCCCTCTTTCGTCTACTTCCATCGGTAACTTTACTTGGAGCTATATTTTTATTCACCACATGATATGTGTTTTGCTTGGAGCGTCTTGTATGATTTGAGTCTTTGCTTTTTAGTTTACCACAATCATCTTTTCTGTACACACCTTTTGAGAGACACACACATGATTCGTAATTTATTAGAATACTCTATGCGCTTCACTTATATCTTTTAGAGCACGGCGGTGGTTTTGTTTTATAGAAACTATTATTCTCTCATGCTTCACTTATATTATTTTGAGAGTCTTAAACAGCATGGTGATTTGCTTAAATTGGGAAATTAATCCTAATATGTTAGGTATTCAAAACTAGTAAAAACTTTCTTATGAGTGTGTTGAATACTAAGAGAAGTTTGATGCTTGATGATTGTTTTGAGATATGGAGGTAGTGATATTAAAGTTGTGCTAGTTGAGTAGTTGTGAAATTGAGAAATACTTGTGTTGAAGTTTGCAGGTCCCGTAGCATGCACGTATGGTAAATGTTATGTAAAAAATTTGAAACATGAGGTATTCTTTGATTGTCTTCCTTATGAGTGGCGGTCGGGGACGAGCGATGGTCTTTTCCTACCAATCTATCCCCCTAGGAGCATGCGCGTAGTGCTTGGTTTTTGATGACTTGTAGATTTTTGCAATAAGTATGTGAGTTCTTTATGACTAATGTTGAGTCCATGGATTATACGCACTCTTACCCTTCCATCATTGCTAGCCTCTTCGGTACCGTGCATTGTGTTGGGGAACGTAGTAATTTCAAAAAAATTCCTACGCACACGCAAGATCATGGTGATGCATAGCAACGAGAGGGGAGAGTGTTGTCCACGTACCCTCGTAGACCGACAGCGGAAGCGTTATCACAACGCGGTTGATGTAGTCGTACGTCTTCACGATCCGACCGATCAAGTACCGAACGCACGGCACCTCCGAGTTCTACACACGTTCAGCTCGATGACGTCCCTCGAACTCCGATCCAGATGAGTGTTGAGGGAGAGTTTCGTCAGCACGACGGCGTGGTGACGATGATGATGTTACACCGACGCAGGGCTTCGCCTAAGCTCCGCAACGGTATTATCGAGGTGTAATATGGTGGAGGGGGGCACCGCACACGGCTAAGAGATCTCAAGGATCAATTGTTGTGTCTCTGGGATGCCCCCCTGCCCCCGTATATAAAGGAGCAAGGGGGAGGCAGCCGGCCAAGGGGAGAGGCGCGCCATAGGGGGGAGTCCTACTCCCACCGGGAGTAGGACTCCTCCTTTCCTTGTAGGAGTAGGAGAAGGGAAGGGGGAAGGAGAAAGAAGGAAGGGTGCGCCCCCCTTCCCTAGTCCAATTCGGACCAGACCATGGGGAGGGGTGCGGCCACCTTTTGAGGCCTTTCTCTCCTTTCCCGTATGGCCCATTAAGGCCCAATACAAATTCCCGTAACTCTCCGGTACTCCGAAAAATACCCGAATCACTCGGAACCTTTCCGAAGTCCGAATATAGTCGTCCAATATATTGATTTTTACGTCTCGGCCATTTAGAGACTCCTCGTCATATCCCCGATCTCATCCGGGACTCCGAACTCCTTCGGTACATCAAAACTCAATAAAACTGTCATCGTAACGTTAAGCGTGCGGACCCTTCGGGTTCGAGAACTATGTAGACATGACCGAGACACCTCTCCGGTCAATAACCAATAGCGGGACCTGGATGCCCATATTGGCTCCCACATATTCTACGAAGATCTTTATCGGTCAGACCGCATAACAACATACGTTGTTCCCTTTGTCATCGGTATGTTACTTGCCCGAGATTCGATCGTCGGTATCTCGATACCTAGTT
Organism: Aegilops tauschii subsp. strangulata; assembly: GCF_002575655.3. Lineage (NCBI taxonomy): Eukaryota > Viridiplantae > Streptophyta > Magnoliopsida > Poales > Poaceae > Aegilops > Aegilops tauschii. The sequence goes on along the minus strand of NC_053038.3, from coordinate 117,410,454 downwards.
CAATCTCGTTACCGGCAAGTCTCTTTACTCGTTCCGTAATACATCATCCCGTAACTAACTCATTAGTCACAATGCTTGCAAGGCTTATAGTGATGTGCATTACCGAGTGGGCCCAGAGATACCTCTTCGACAATCGGAGTGACAAATCCTAATCTCGAAATACGCCAACCCAACAAGTACCTTTGGAGACACCTGTAGAGCACCTTTATAATCACCCAGTTACGTTGTGAAGTTTGGTAGCACACAAAGTGTTCCTCCGGTAAACGGGAGTTGCATAATCTCATAGTCATAGGAACATGTATAAGTCATGAAGAAAGCAATAGCAACATACTAAACGATCGGGTGCTAAGCTAATGTAATGGGTCATGTCAATCACGTCATTCTCCTAATGAGGTGATCCCGTTAATCAAATGACAACTCATGTCTATGGCTAGGAAACATAACCATCTTTGATTAACGAGCTAGTCAAGTAGAGGCATACTAGTGACACTTTGTTTGTCTATGTATTCACACATGTATTATGTTTCCGGTTAATACAATTCTAGCATGAATAATAAACATTTATCATGATATAAGGAAATATATAATACTTTATTATTGCCTCTAGGGCATATTTCCTTCAGTCTCCCACTTGCACTAGAGTCAATAATCTAGTTCACATCGCCATGTGATTTAACATCAATAATTCACATCACCATGTGATTAACACCCATAGTTCACATCTCTATGTGACCAACACTCAAAGGGTTTACTAGAGTCAATAATCTAGTTCACATCGCTATGTGATTAACACCCAAAGAGTACTAAGGTGTGATCATGTTTTGATTGTGAGATAATTTTAGTCAACGGGTCTGTCACATCCAGATCCGTAAGTATTTTGCAAATTTCTATGTCTACAATGCTCTGCACGGAGCTACTCTAGCTAATTGCTCCCACTTTCAATATGTATCTAGACCGAGACTTAGAGTCATCTAGATTAGTGTCAAAACTTGCATCGACGTAACCCTTTACGACGAACCTTTTATCACTTCCATAATCGAGAAACATATCCTTATTCCACTAAGGATAATTTTGACCGCTGTCCAGTGATCTACTCCTAGATCACTATTGTACTCCCTTGCCAAAATCAGTGTAGGGTATACAATAGATCTGGTACACAGCATGGCATACTTTATAGAACCTATGGCCAAGGCATAGGGAATGACTTTCATTCTCTTTCTATCTTCTGCCGTGGTCGGGCTTTGAGTCTTACTCAATTTCACACCTTGTAACACAGGCAAGAACTTTTTCTTTGACTGTTCTATTTTGAACTACTTCAAAATCTTGTTAAGGTATGTACTCATTGAAAAAACTTATCAAGCGTTTTGATCTATCTCTATAGATCTTGATGCTCAATATGTAAGCAGCTTCACCGAGGTCTATCTTTGAAAAACTTCTTTCAAACACTCCTTTATGCTTTGCAGAATAATTCTACATTATTTCTGATCAACAATATGTCATTCACATATACTTATCAGAAATGCTGTAGTGCTCCCACTCACTTTCTTGTAAATACAGGCTTCACCGCAAGTCTGTATAACACTATATTCTTTGATAAACTTATCAAAGTATATATTCCAACTCCGAGATGCTTGCACCAGTCCATAGATGGATCGGTGGAGCTTGCATATTTTGTTAGCACCTTTAGGATTGACAAAACCTTCTGGTTGCATCATATACAACTCTTCTTTAATAAATCCATTAAGAAATGTAGTTTTGTTTATCCATTTGCCATATTTCATAAAATGCGGCAATTGCTAACATGATTCAGACAGACTTAAGCATAGATACGAGTGAGAAACTCCCATCGTAGTCAACATCTTGAACTTGTCGAAAACCTTTTTTGCGACATTTCTAGCTTTGTAGATAGTGACACTACTATCAACATCCGTCTTCCTCTTGAAGATCCATTTATTCTCAATGACTCGCCGATCATTGGGCAAGTCAATCAAAGTCCATACTTTGTTCTTGTACATGGATCTCATCTCAGATTTCATGGCCTCAAGCCATTTTGCGGAATCTGGGCTCATCATCGCTTCCTCATAGTTCGTAGGTTCGACATGGTCTAGTAACATAACCTCCAGAAGAGGATTACTGTACCACTCTGGTGCGGATCTTACTCTGCTTTACCTACGAGGTTTGGTAGTAACTTGATCTGAAGTTACATGATCATCATCATTAACTTCCTCACTAATTGGTGTAGGAGTCACAGGAACAGATTTCTGTGATGAACTACTTTCCAATAAGGGAGCAGGTACAGTTACCTCATCAAGTTCTACTTTCCTCCCACTCACATCTTTCGAGAGAAACTCCTTCTCCAGAAAGGATCCATACTAAGCAACGAATGTCTTGCCTTCGGATCTGTGATAGAAGGTGTACCCAATTGTCTCCTTTGGGTATCCTATGAAGATACATTTCTCCGATTTGGGTTTGAGCTTATCAGGATGAAACTTTTTCACATAAGCATCACAACCCCAAACTTTAAGAAACGACAACTTTGGTTTCTTGCCAAACCACAGTTCATAAGGCGTCGTCTCAACGGATTTTGATGGTGCCCTATTTAACGTGAATGTAGCTGTCTCTAATGCATAACCCCAAAACGATAGTGGTAAATTGGTAAGAGACATCATAGATTGCACTATATCCAATAAAGTACGGTTATGACGTTTCGGACACACCATTATGCTGTGGTGTTCCAGGTGGCGTGAGTAGTGAAACTATTTCACATTGTTTTAACTGAAGGCCAAACTCGTAACTAAGATACTCTTCTCCACGATCAAATCGTAGAAACTTTATTTTCTTGTTACGATGATTTTCGCTTCACTCTGAAATTATATGAACTTTTCAAATGTTTCAGACTTCTGTTTCATTAAGTAGATATACCCATATCTGCTCAAATCATCTGTGAAGGTCAGAAAATAATGATACCTGCTACGAGCCTCAATATTCATCGGACCACATACATCCGTATGTATGATTTCCAACAAATCTGTTGCTCTCTCCATAGTTCCGGAGAACGGCGTTTTAGTCATCTTGCCCATGAGGCACGGTTCGCAAGCATCAAGTGATTCATAATCAAGTGATTCCAAAATCCCATCAGTATGGAGTTTCTTCATGCGCTTTACACCAATATGACCTAAACGACAGTGCCACAAATAAGCTGCACTATCATTATTAACTTTGCATCTTTTGGCTTCAATATTATGAATGTGTGTATCACTACGATCGAGATCCAACAAACCATTTTCGTTGGTGTGTATGACCATAGAAGGTTTTATTCATGTAAACAGAACAACAATTGTTCTCTAACTTAAATGAATAACCGTATTGCAATAAACATGATCAAATCATATTCATGCTCAACGCAAACACCAAATAACACTTATTTAGTTTCAACACTAATCCCGAAAGTACAGGGAGTGTGCGATGATGATCATATCAATTTTGGAACTAGTTCCAACACATATCGTCACCTCGCCTTTTACTAGTCTCTGTTTATTCTGCAACCCCCATTTTCGAGTTACTACTCTTTAGCAACTGAACCAGTATCAATTACCGAGGGGTTGCTATAAACACTAGTAAAGTACACATCAATAATCTGTATATCAAATATACCTTTGTTCACTTTGCCCATCCTTCTTATCCACCAAATAGTTGGGGTAGTTCCGCTTCCAGTGACCAGTTCCTTTGCAGTACAAGCACTTAGTCTCAGGCTTAGGACCAGACTTAGGCTTCTTCACTTGAGCAGCAACTTGCTTGCCGTTCTTCTTGATGTTCCCTTTCTTCCCTTTGCCCTTTTCTTGAAACTAGTGGTCTCGTCAACCATCAACACTTGATGTTTTTCTTGATTTCTACCTTCGTCGATTTCAGCATCACGAAGAGCTCGGGAATTACTTTCGTCATCCCTTGCATACTATAGTTCATCACGAAGTTCTACTAACTTGGTGATGGTGACTAGAGAATTCTGTCAATCACTATTTTATCTGGAAGATTAACTCCCACTTGATTCAAGCGATTGTAGTACCCAGACAATCTGAGCACATGCTCACTAGTTGAGCGATTCTCCTCCATCTTTTAGCTATAGAACTTGTTGGAGACTTCATATCTCTCAACTCGGGTATTTGCTTGAAATATTAACTTCAACTCCTGGAACATCTCATATGGTCCAGGACGTTCAAAACGTCTTTGAAGTCCCGATTCTAAGCCGTTAAGCATGGTGCACTAAACTATCAAGTAGTCATCATATTGAGCTAGCCAAACGTTCATAACGTCTGCATCTGCTCCTGCAATAGGTCTGTCACCTAGCGGTGCATCAAGGACATAATTTTTTCTGTGCAGCAATGAGGATAATCCTCAGATCACGGATCCAATCCGCATCATTGCTACTAACATCTTTCAACATAATTTTTCTCTAGGAACATATCAAAAATAAACACAGGGAAGCAACAACGCGAGCTATTGATCTATAACATAATTTGCAAAATACTATCAGGACTAAGTTCATGATAAATTTAAGTTCAATTAATCATATTACTTAAGAACTCCCACTTAGATAGACATCTCTCTAATCATCTAAGTGATTACGTGATCCAAAGCAACTAAACCATGTCCGATTAACACGTGAGATGGAGTAGTTTCAATGGTGAACATCACTATGTTGATCATATCTACTATATGATTCACGCTCGACCTTTCGGTCTCTGTGTTCCGAGGCCATATCTGTACATATGCTAGGCTCGTCAAGTTTAACCTGAGTATTCCGCGTGTGCAACTGTTTTGCACCCGTTGTATTTGAACGTAGAGCCTATCACACCCGATTAACACGTAGTGTCTCAGCATGAAGAACTTTCACAACGGTGCATACTCAGGGAGAACACTTTTGTCTTGAAATTTTAGTGAGAGATCATCTTATAATGCTACCGTCAAACAAAGCAAGATAAGATGCATAAAGGATTAACATCACATGCAATCAATATAAGTGATATGATATGGCCATCATCATCTTGTGCTTGTGATCTCCATCTCCGAAGCACCGTCATGATCACCATCGTCACCGGCGCGACACCTTGATCTCCATCGTAGCATCTTTGTCGTCTCGCCAACTTATTGCTTTTACGACTATCGCTACCGCTTAGTGATAAAGTAAAACTATTACATGGCGATTGCATTTCATACAATAAAGCGACAACCATATGGCTCCTGCCAGTTGCCGATAACTCGGTTACAAAACATGATCATCTCATACAACACATTTTATCACATCATGTCTTGACCATATCACATCACAACATGCCCTGCAAAAACAAGTTAGACGTCCTCTACTTTGTTGTTGCATGTTTTACGTGGCTGCTACGGGCTTAGCAAGAACCGTTCTTACCTACGCATCAAAACCACAACGATAGTTTGTCAAGTTGGTGCTGTTTTAACCTTCGCAAGGACCGGGCGTAGCCACACTCGGTTCAACTAAAGTGAGAGAGACAGACACCCGCCAGTCACCTTTAAGCAACGAGTGCTCCGAACGGTGAAACCAGTCTCGCGTAAGCGTACGCGTAATGTCGGTCCGGGCCGCTTCATCTCACAATACCGCTGAACCAAAGTATGACATGCTGGTAAGCAGTATGACTTATATCGCCCACAACTCACTTGTGTTCTACTCGTGCATAGCATCAACGCATAAAACCAGGCTCGGATGCCACTGTTGGGGAACGTAGTAATTTCAAAAAAATTCCTGCGCACACACAAGATCATGGTGATGCATAGCAACGAGAGGGGAGAGTATTGTCCACGTACCCTCGTAGACCGACAGCGGAAGCGTTATCACAACGCGGTTGATGTAGTCGTACGTCTTCACGATCCGACCGATCAAGTACCGAACGCACGGCACCTCCGAGTTCTACACACGTTCAGCTCGATGACGTCCCTCGAACTCCGATCCAGCCGAGTGTTGAGGGAGAGTTTCGTCAGCACGACGGCGTGGTGACGATGATGATGTTCCACCGACGCAGGGCTTCGCCTAAGCTCCGCAATGGTATTATCGAGGTGTAATATGGTGGAGGGGGGCACCGCACACGGCTAAGAGATCTCAAGGATCAATTGTTGTGTCTATGGGGTGCCCCCCTGCCCCCGTATATAAAGGAGCAAGGAGGAGGCAGCCGGCCAAGGGAGAGGCGCGCCAAAGGGGGGAGTCCTACTCCCACTGGGAGTAGGACTCCTCCTTTCCTTGTGGGAGTAGGAGAAGGGAAGGGGGAAGGAGAAAGAAGGAAGGGGGCGCCCCCCTTCCCTAGTCCAATTCGGACTAGCCCATGGGGAGGGGTGCGGCCACCCTTTGGGGTCTTTCTCTCCTTTCCCGTATGGCCCATTAAGGCCCAATACGAATTCCCGTAACTCTCCGGTACTCCGAAAAATACCCGAATCACTCGGAACCTTTCCGAAGTCCGAATATAGTCGTCCAATATATCGATCTTTACGTCTCGGCTATTTCGAGACTCCTCGTCATGTCCCCGATCTCATCCGGGACTCCGAACTCCTTCGGTACATCAAAACTCAATAAAACTGTCATCGTAACGTTAAGCGTGCGGACCCTTCGGGTTCGAGAACTATGTAGACATGACCGAGACACCTCTCCGGTCAATAACCAATAGCGGGACCTGGATGCCCATACTGGCTCCCACATATTCTACGAAGATCTTTATCGGTCAGACCGCATAACAACATACGTTGTTCCCTTTGTCATCGGTATGTTACTTGCCCGAGATTCGATCGTCGGTATCTCGATACCTAGTTCAATCTCGTTACCGGCAAGTCTCTTTACTCGTTCCGTAATACATCATCCCGTAACTAACTCATTAGTCACAATGCTTGCAAGGCTTATAGTGATGTGCATTACCGAGTGGGCCCAGAGATACCTCTCCGACAATCGGAGTGACAAATCCTAATCTCGAAATACGCCAACCCAACAAGTACCTTTGGAGACACCTGTAGAGCACCTTTATAATCACCCAGTTATGTTGTGACGTTTGGTAGCACACAGAGTGTTCCTCCGGTAAACGGGAGTTGCATAATCTCATAGTCATAGGAACATGTATAAGTCATGAAGAAAGCAATAGCAACATACTAAACGATCGGGTGCTAAGCTAATGTAATGGGTCATGTCAATCACGTCATTCTCCTAATGAGGTGATCCCGTTAATCAAATGACAACTCATGTCTATGGCTAGGAAACATAACCATCTTTGATTAACGAGCTAGTCAAGTAGAGGCATACTAGTGACACTTTGTTTGTCTATGTATTCACACATGTATTATGTTTCCGGTTAATACAATTCTAGCATGAATAATAAACATTTATCATGATATAAGGAAATATATAATACTTTATTATTGCCTCTAGGGCATATTTCCTTTACATTGCCCTTTCTCACATTGAGAGTTGGTGCAAACTTCGCCGGTGCATCCAAACCCCATGATATGATACGCTCTATCACACATAAACCTCCTTATATCTTCCTAAAAATAGCCACCATACCTACCTATTATGGCATTTCCATAGCCATTCTGAGATATATTGCCATGCAACTTTCCACCGTTCCGTTTATCATGACACGTTCATCATTGTCATATTGCTTTGCATGATCATGTAGTTGACATCGTATTTGTGGCAAAGCCACCATTCATAATTTTTCATACATGTCACTCTTGATTCATTGCCTATCCTGGTATACCGCCGGAGGCATTCATATAGAGTCGTACTTTGTTCTAGTATCGAGTTGTAATCATTGAGTTGTAAATAAATAGAAGTGTGATGATCATCATTCATAGAGCATTGTCCCAATAAGAAAAAGAGAAAGGCCAAAAAAAAGAGAAGGCCCCCAAAAAAAGGGACAATGCTACTATCCTTTTTTCCACACTTATGCTTCAAAGTAGCACCATGATCTTCGTGATAGAGAGTCTCTTGTTTTGTCACTTTCATATACTAGTGCGAATTTTTCATTATAGAACTTGGCTTGTATATTCCAACAATGGGCTTCCTCAAATGCCCTAGGTCTTCGTGAGCAAGCAAGTTGGATGCACACCCACTTAGCTTCTTTTGTTGAGCTTTCATGCATTTATAGCTCTAGTGCATCCGTTGCATGGCAATCCCTACTCCTTGCATTAACATCAATCGATGGGCATCTCCATAGCTCATTGATTAGCCGCGTTGATGTGAGGCTTTCTCCTTTTTGTCTTCTCCACATAACCCCCATCGTTATATTCTATTCCACCCATAGTGCTATATCCATGGCTCACGCTCATGTATTGCGTGAAGGTTGAAAAAGTTTGAGATTACTAAAGTATGAAAAAATTGCTTGGCTTGTCATCGGGGTTGTGCATGATGAGAGCATTCTTGTGTGACGAAAATGGAGCATGACTAAACTATATGATTTTGTAGGGATGAACTTTCTTTGGCCATGTTATTTTGAGAAGACATAATTGCTTAGTTAGTATGCTTGAAGTATTATTACTTCTATGTCAATATTAAACTTTTATCTTGAATCTTTCGGATCTGAATATTCATACCACAATTAAGAGGGTTACATTAAAAATTATGCCAAGTAGCATTCCGCATCAAAAATTCTGTTTTTATCATTTACCTACTCGAGGACGAGCAGGAAATAAGCTTGGGGATGCTTGATACGTCTCCAACGTATCTATAATTTTTGATTGCTTCATGCTATATTATATTCTGTTTTGGATGATTAATGGGCTTTGTTATACACTTTTATATTATTTTTGGGACTAACCTTTTAAATGGAGGCTCAACCCAGAATTGCTATTTTTTGCCTATTTCAGAGTTTCGCAAAAAAGAATATCAAACGGAGTCCAAATGGAATGAAACCTTCGGGAACGTGATTTTCGGAACGAACGTGATCCAGAGGACTTGGACCCTACGTCAAGAAAGCAACCAGGAGAGCACGAGGTAGGGGGCGCGCCTACCCCCCTAGGCGCGCCCTCCACCCTCGTGGGACCCACGTTGCTCCACCGACATACTTCTTCCTCCTATATATACCTACGTACCCCCAAACCAACAGAAGCATCCACGAAAACCTAATTCCACCGCCGCAACCTTCTATACCCGTGAGATCCCATCTTGGGGCCTTTTCCGGCGTCCTGCCGGAGGGGGCATTGATCATGGAGGGCTTCTACATCAACACCATAGCCTCTCCGATGATGTGTGAGTAGTTTACCTCAGACCTTCGGGTCCATAGTTATTAGCTAGATGGCTTCTTCTCTCTCTTTGGATCTCAATACAAAGTTCTCCATGATTCTCGTGGAGATCTATTCGATGTAATCTTCTTTTGCGGTGTGTTTGTTGAGACCGACGAATTGTGGGTTTATGATCAAGTTTATCTATGAACAATATTTGAATCTTCTCTGAATTCTTTTATGTATGATTGGTTATCTTTGCAAGTCTCTTCGAATTATCAGTTTGGTTTGGCCTACTAGATTGATCTTTCTTGCGATGGGAGAAGTGCTTAGCTTTGGGTTCAATCTTGCGGTGTCCTTTCCCAGTGACAGCAGGGGCAGCATGGCAAGTATTGTATTGTTGCCATCGAGGATAACAAGATGGGGTTTATATCATATTGCATGAGTTTATCCCTCTACATCATGTCATCTTGCTTAAAGCGTTACTCCGTTCTTATAAACTTAATACTCTAGATGCATGCTGGATAGCGTTCAATGTATGGAGTAATAGTAGTAGATGCAGGCAGGAGTCGGTCTACTTGTCACAGACGTGATGCCTATATACATGAGCATACCTAGATATTCTCATAACTATGCTCAATTCTATCAATTGCTCAACAGTAATTTGTTCACGCACCATAATACTTATGCTCTTGAGAGAAGCCACTAGTGAAACCTATGGCCCCCGGGTCTATTTTCCATCATATTAATCTTGCAACACTTAGCTATTTTTATTGCCTTTTCTTTTACTTTGCGTCTTTATTATAAAAATACCAAAAATATTATCTTATCATATCTATCAGATCTCACTTTCGTAAGTGACCGTGAAGGGATTGACAACCCCTTTATTGCGTTGGTTGCAAGGTTTTTATTTGTTTGTGTAGGTGCGAGGGACTCTTGCGTGACCTCCTACTGGATTGATACCTTGGTTCTCAAAAACTAAGGTAAATACTTACGCTACTTTGCTGCATCACCCTTTCCTCTTCAAGGGAAAACCAACGCAGTGCTCAAGAGGTAGCAGTGCACCGTGCGTGCACCTCTTCTCTTCGTGCACGTCCCCCACCTACGTGGGTGTGTGTGAGATATACAAACCTAGACAAATGGCTTGTGCGTTCGTGAGTGTTTTTTTGTTTTGGGGGGGGGGAGGTTGATTTTGTGAATGTATTTGTGGGAATATGTGTCGATGACATCTCAAACAAAATTTTGCATGCAATGTGTGTGAAATGGAGGCTTATCCATATCATATATAGAGGGTCGGGCGATCCACGAGAAGAGAGGGAGGGGTCATAGATATCGATAGAGTCGAAGAGAGGATCAAGTGGGTGGGTGCGAGATCGATGAAGAGAGCCATCAAAATTGTGTGTGTGTGCAAGTCAAAGATATAGGGCGACTGACCTAGCTACCGGAACGTCAGAGGGCATAGGTCAAGTTTGTGTGTGGCAGGGAGACATGACTAGAGCGCTCGATGTATCTCTGTGTGTGTGTGGGAGGAGGTGGGGGGAGGGGTAGGCAGAGGCCTAATATAGAGGTAGAACGACTCGTATATGTGTTGAGAAGGAGAGACCTAGCTATGTCTTGAGGGAGATCGGTCGACATCCATACATAACTGAAGGACGGGAAATAGGATGGGACAGAGAGAGAGAGAGAGAGAGAGGAGAGAGAGAGGGAGGGAGAGGGGTAGAGTGCTAGATGGGTGATGGAGTTGCTTCTCGAAGATGGTGGGAGAGGCCTACTAGACAAACCGAGGGTGGTACTGCAATATTATGAATAAGAGCGGGGATGTGTTTCTGTGTGTGCCTGTGCGTGATAGATCTGTCGGGACACATCCATGGATGATGAAGGGGAACCATGTGTTTGGTAAGCAAACCTATCTAGATCGGTAGATCAATTGTTGTTTGTCGGAGGAAGGGAGAGACATAACTAATGAGGTAGATCTATCGACGCGTGGGGAAAAACGAGTTATAAGGACCTAGCTAGCTATATGTATAGCGGGAGATCGATCGGTGTACATACATTTGTTAGAGGCAAATAAGGCCCGGCGAGACGGATAGACAGAGAGAATGGAGCTAGGAGGTGGTGCGAGAGGCCCAGCTACTAGCTAGATAGGGGGAGGAGTGTGCGGTTGTGAGATTGATGAAAAGAGGGACGAGAGTTTACACATGTGTGGGACCGTATGAGAGACACGAGGCAAGGACACATAAAGGAGGAGATTGAAGGTGCGTGTGTATGTTGTAGGCAGACATCGCTGGAGAGGTTTATCAATCGATGTGTGTCGGAAAGGAGTTGTGGAGACTATGGGAGAACGACCTAAAGAAAAAAATGAATGTGCGCGATGGATAGAATGATGAGGGAGGGGGAGGGCGAGGAGGGCATGTGCATGCACGAGAGAAAGTTAGTGGTAGCTACAAAGGTTAGAGGATTGTGTGGGTGTAAGAGACTAACAAAGATCATAATTTGATATGAAAGTGGATTCATATATTTGAATAGGAGATCATAGTGTTTTAAACATATGCATGCATGAATATAGCGGTGATACGCGTGTTGTGGTTTTGCACATGTTATACCATAATGTGATAATGCATGGCGTTTGCAACTCACAACTAAATGTCGAACAATCTAAACCATACTATACATCGAACAATCTCACATTTTATTTGAATTTGTGATAATGTGTGGCGTTTGCAGCTTACAACTAAATATCGAACAATCTAAACAATACTAAATATCGAACATTCTCACATTTTATTTGAATTTGTGGTAATGTGTGGTGTTTGCAACTCACATCTAAATACTTGTAGGCATAGGGGGCGGGGCACCATACATAATGTGATAAACACATTATACATATGAGACATGGTTTAGTTTGTGAAGATCTAGCTAGAGCTTGAAATGTACTATGATTTGAAATCAACATAAAGTGGATTCAAAAAATCGAGTTCGAGTTCATATAGTACACATAGTTCATATGTAACTCGAGACTAATCATGTGGTGTGCTGTGAAGATAATACACAAATGATGGTTTAACTTGACAATAATGACGATTGTAGATCTTATTAAAACAGAGAAACGAATTCAAATGCTTTGACTTCACAACAATCATTATTGTAGATCTTATTCAAATAGAGAAACAAATTCAAATTTAGTTCATATTGAAGCGGTAGTATATACGTTTGGAATGCACTAAAACGTTCATTTGAGTACTAGGTTGCATGCATTATACACGTAGCGAAATATTTTAATTGAACATAACATGAATTCAAAGTTTTGAATGACATTTGTAGTGCAAATTGATTTGGTACAGTACATGTTAGGCTTGTCCGGAAATTTCAACCCGCGCCTTGTTAGCCCGAAATATTTAAGATATATCTTTGTCTCGTTGTGCTCCAACAACTCCCTCCATCTCAACCCGCGCCTTGCTATTCCAAAATTACAACGCGCGCGAAAACTCCCACCTCCTGTGAAATCCCGACACGTGAAATGCCCGTGATACCCCTGAACCGAAAGAACCGCCTCAAATCGGTGGGGGTACTTTCATAACTTACCCCACATTTCGGACAAGCGCGTCCCTAAGCCATGGTTCCCCACTCCCATCCCATCCGCCCACCCATTCATACACCGAGGCCGAGAAAACCCGCGAAGCCCCACACCCTCCTCTGTCCGCCACCCAGCCGGAGCCTCTTCCCCGATGACGTCGTCCACAGCAACACCTCGACGTCCCTCATCCACCGTACTAGATGAGGATCCGTCATCGATCTAGTCGTCCCGCCGGTTCAGCCACTCCGTCCTCCACCTCCAAGGAGCTGCCCCGACGTTCCCCTCGTCTTTCGCGCCACCTCCATTCCCACACTGCCGTCTTCACCTGCACTACCGGAAGAGCATCATCATCATCGTTTCCTCGGATGAAGATGCGGCCCAATTGGTGCCACCAAAGAGGTTGTACACTAATCGCCACATTTTCTTCTTGATTCGATCTCACGGTGCTGCCGGCGCTCGGACCCGAGCCGACACGGCGCGGCTCCATCCACGGCGGCATCGCCGGCCACTTCCTCCACGGCATCGCTCCCTCAGCGGTGACGTCCACATCAGTAGGAGCTGCTGCTGCTTTAGCTCTCACTCGCGCTACTGCTCTGCTCTTGCTCTCAGTCCCCTGCCTGGTCTGCTCTTGCTCGCGCTGCTGCTCTCGCTCTTGCTTGCGATGCTGCTCCGATTTAGCTACACTTCAGTCGACTCAATCAAATTTTGGGTCAGTCGATTTTCAGGGGGTGTGGGGGGGGGGCTCGCCGGAGTTAAGGAAGAACCAGCCGCAGCGGGGAGGGGGCTCGCCTGAGAGGTACCCCACTATCTATCTTAGGGTTCAGGGTGGGGGCGGTGGTCGCCGGCGGTGGTGGGGCGGTGGCGTGGGGATCGCCGGAGAAAAAGCTCGGCACGGGGGGGGGGGGGGGGCTAGAGGGATGGCCGGGGCAGCGGCGGACCGGCGGTGGGGAGTGTTTTTGGGGCGGGCGGGGCGGCGCACCACCGGCCGCGGGCGGCGGGGGGGGGGTTGTTTGGCCGGTGGTGGCTGGCGGCTCAGGGGGGTGGAGGTTGAAGATGAACTGCAGGCCCTTGATTTCGTATCCAACGGCTGCAAAATCGACTGGCCAAAGATGAAAAAGTCAGTCAACTGACGTGTAGCCTCACCTCTGGTGCGTTCAGTTTCGACAGTAAAATTTAGTTTTGACAGGAAAATTCAGTTTCGACAGTTAAGTTCAGAAATGAGCGGCTGATGTATACATCTAGCACTTTGTGGTTATGTATTTTACGTCATCTATTGGAGATGCTATTAGAATTCCACTCAGGTTAACGTTGTCTCTCTTGTCCCGCTTCAGCCCCGGCGTCGTACAACTCACCGGAGCTGCTCCAACGACGAAACCCTCCATCACAGCGGAGCAGTACCTCGGGCTCCATCTCCAGACACCTAAGATCTTCTTCCCCTCCTCCGACAGCCAAGTTAGCCGGAGCATCCTCACCGGCCAACCCAATCACGCTGAGATCGACATGGCTTTGCCAAAGAGGTTGTACAGTTCTTGTGGTTTGACTTAATCTCACCATGCTTCTTTGCATCCTGTGATCTTCCAATTCTTGTGAACCAAACACCCAGATTGGCAGAAATCCTGTGTTTTTAAATTCTCTGTTTTGCACGTGCATTCCTATCCTATTCCTGTCTATTTCCTATCCCTGCATTGTTAGAATCCTCAAATTCAAACAAGCCCTTACACAATTAATTCTGTTACAGATATGTGTCAAAGAAAACCTTGTGTGGTTTGTCCTGCTCCTGCGGTGCTGTGTTCCACCCCAGCTCAGCTGCTCCAACGACGGAAGGGTTCACCACAGCAGGGATCCGCTCTCCAGACTGTCTTTGCCGCCTCAGATCTTCTTCCCCGCCGCCGGCAGCCATGACAACTGGATTACCATCATCAACTAAGCAGATGACCTTGAGGATTACACGGGTCCGCAAGAGAGGTCGCACTTTTCCGTGTCTGCTTACGTTATGCATCACTTAATATGATGACATGCTACTTTATCGTCGTGTTCACCTATTAGACTCCGAGTCAGGTCCAAACTTATGTTGAAACTTGAGTTTTTAAATGGTTGTGGGGTACATATTGGGGAAGCAATCAGTACTATCTGTCTACTATCTGGTTAATCTCGGGTGTCCACTATGAGTTTCATGTTGGGTGCAAACAAACATTAAAGGAGCCATTATCTGTATTTTTTAACTAAAGCTATTATCTGCCTGCTATCATTGGTTTTGGGTCTATCCATAGTTTGCTACCTTCACTTTGGATTTGTGCATGCACTCCTTACATAATCTCACTATGTTTTATTCCTATGCATGTCAGTTATTATACACAATGGAACTGAACATGTAGAGCAAAAGAGATGAGCCTTGCGTGGCAATAAAATTTCATGCAGACGTCGCTCCATTTCAGATCGTAATCAAGAGGAAGATAAATGTTCTGAGGGGGATTCAGAAGCAGAAGACCACTCCTATTTACCCCATGATGTCTTCGCTCTAACTTGGCATGCTGATGTTGTTAATATCATGCATATGGTGCCTTGCATTGCTTACTGTATACATCAAAGATGTCATCTGCTTAGTTTAGACATGCTTTGTGTCAATGCCATCTGTTTAGTTTCTTTATCGTATATGTGAATCATGCAATGCCATCTTGTTTAGCCAGGCATCATATATGTGAATTTTGCAATGCCACCCTGGTTAGCCAGTCATCTTATATGTGAATTATATCATGACATCATTTTTATATTACGTGTTAAATTTGTCAACAATTTTAGTACATTCAATTACTCTTCTTGTGCATCAGCCATTCGGCATGGTCATGGAAAAATCTGGAGTGGAAACAAGGTCTTCCGAGCAGACAATGCTATCTGACGAAGCGCATGTCTTGCTGGTTACAGATAGCTCCTCAGAGGAGGATTCAGAGACAGATGACCAGTCCTATTCCCCCCCGAGGTGCATGCTCTAACTTGGCAGGGTTATGTTGCTCATATCATGCGTATGGTATCTTGCATTGCTATGTCATTTGCTTAGTTTAGACATGATTTGTGTGAATGCCACCTGTTTAGTGTCTAATTACCATATATGTGAATTATGCAATGCCATCTTGTTGCAAGACTGTCGGAGTAAATGGCCACGGGTAGCCTAACCGACTACCCCTAGCTCTTCAGAAAATTTATCAGGCCTTTGGGCCTTCAAGAACTCCAAGCATTTGGGCCGCCTTCCCTGGCCGGCTACCTCTAAAGCCGACTCCCGGAAGGCGACCCAGCCTCACCGACTCCTCCCCAGGACGACTACAGGGTGGCCGACTCCAAGAAGCCGACCAGGAAGGACGCCGACTCCTAGGGGCCGGCCAAGATCACAACCACCCCTCCATAACGGTGACGTGACCGGGTGTGGCCACAGTGCGGCCCATGACCCCCGAAGCCCGAGGCGGGCATGGCTACAGGAGGCCGTACGGGAGGGACGTCTCCCGTGCGGCTCGGCACTGTAGCCACGCTAGCCTCGACGTCATCCGCGACCCACTCCTGTACGGCCTGAGGACTGCGGGCCCCTTCAGCCAGAGAGAGGCGCGAGGGGGGCCCGGCTTTTCCTAGTCGGCCAAGAGTATAGCCGGCCTCCAGAAGCCGGCTACTCCCTTCCTCGAAGCGGGAGCCCCGTTAAGGAGACAAGACGAGGTGAGGCTACCGTGATAGCCCCCGAGGCGGCCCATTGTAGCCATGCTTGCCTCGACAAAGCCCTCATCATCAGAGGCGCGGCTACAGTAAGCAGCCGCCGACAAGACCCTAGGCGGTGGGACCGGCCTGTCGACCAAGTAGCCGGCAGCCGGCGGGACCCAGCAGCCGGCGGAGAAGCCGGCGAGCGTAGACACTGACGGCTGGGACCAGTTCCTAGTCGGATTACCGTTGTACCCCCGGGGGTAGGCTTATATAAACCCCCCGGGGCACCCATGCAAAGGGTGGGCTTCTGGGTTGGCCACTGAGCATAGTTGGCTTCTAGGTTAACACCCACGCATAGCACACACACCATAGATAGAGAGAAGCAAGAGCTAGCCTTGTTCTTCTTCTCCCTTGATCTCAACAGCTCTAGGAGCGATTGTAGCTACCCCTTATCGATCTAGTGATCATGCGGAGACCCCGCAGAGCAGGACTAGGGGTGTTATCTCCTTGGAGAGCCCCGAACCTGGGTAAGATTCGCCGGCGTGCATGTCTTCGCCTCATCCCGTTTCCGGGCACCGGCGACGTTTTATTGGCTCCCACAATGATAAGCCATCCCTTGGCATATGTCGCACCAACCACCCGACATTTGGCGCCCACCATGGGGCCAGGTGCACCGTCGTCCGGAGACCTGTTCTGGACAGGAACCCTCTTCCTTCCCCGTGAGCGCAGCCAGCCTGCTGCGCCCGATGGCGTTTGCCCCGACGCGCTGCAAGGCATCGACGACGCCTGCGCAGCGAGCCGCCTCGCCGATCTGCTCGGCGAGACTCGCATCTCCGACGAGCCTGCGTCCGACGCAGGCATCGATTACCCCGAGAGCCGCCTCGTCAGCCTCCTCGACCAACTTCACGTCTCCAGCAAGCCTGCTGCGGACATGGAGTCTGTCGGCTCCACCGACCCGATGCTCATCGACTCCGACACCGCGTCGCTCGACGCCTACCCCTCCGACGTGGTGGTCTTCGACGACCCCCTCCCTCGAGCTGACAGCGGCAGCAGCGCTGTCACCGAAGTGCTGGTCATCAGCCACGTCTCCAACTCGGGCGAGAATGCCCGCGACGCTCAGCAAGCGGCGATGCACGACCTCTCTGTCCCCATCCCGGCCGACGCCGACGCCGAGACCCTGGAGGCACGCCGCCTTGCCCTCATCGCGGAGGGCAAGAAGATAGCCTCGATGAGATGCCTCACCGAGGCCCACCAGCGCGAAGTCGACCACGCCGCCTTCGGCACGCCGCCGCCTAGCGGCCCGAGCCGAGCCGGCTTCGTCCAGAAGCGCGGCGCAGCCGTTGCCAGCATGCTGAGCGCAGATCGCCCCGTCTACGCCACCCCGCTCGAGAATCTGCGAGCCGCTCAGGCGGCTGCAGAGGAACTCAATAGGCTGGGAGCCGACGAGCTCCCCTACATGACAAGACGGATCCAGCAGCTGATCGACGCGGCTACAGAACGACACGAAGCCGGCGCCCGAGCTGATAGCCATCCCCCGCGCCGGGAGCACGCCTCGACATCCCGCTCGCCGACTGCGAGCGGCGCGCGCCAAAAGAAAGACAAGGAGTCGGCTGCCAGCCGCAGCCGGACTCGCATTACCATCGAGCGCGACGCGGATGGCCGCCCTCGAGCTGTAGAGCACCAGGGAAGCCTGCCTCCTCGCCCACCTCGAAGAGAAAGACGCCTCACTCCACCGCCTATCACCCATCCGACTCTTGGCGACCGACTCGGCCGCCGAGAAGGAGTCGGCAAGAACGACGCCCGCCACAGGATCGACCGCCTTGCTCGATCCTTGGCGCTAGAAGAAGAAGACGATGTCGGCCCGCCATGCTTTGGCCCCCGCATCCGCGACGAGCCCTTCCCCAAAGGGTTCTCGCTCCCCAGAGACACGCCCAAGTACAACGGCTCGGTGAAGCCGGAAGATTGGCTCATCGACTACTCCACAGCCGTCAGCATCGCCAACGGCAATCGGCGCGTCGCTGTGAAGTACGTCCCCTTGATGCTGCAAGGCACGGCGCGCACGTGGCTCAACAGCCTCAAGCCCTACAGCATCAACAGCTGGCTGGACTTCACCGAAGTTTTCGTCCGCAACTTCACCAGCACCTACAAGCGGCCTCCCAAGCCTCGCCAACTCTCCCTCTGCGTCCAAGGGCCCAACGAGTCGACCCGCGACTACCTCACGCGATGGGCCGAGCTCCGCAACTCCTGCGAGGGAGTGCACGAGGTCCAGTCCATCGAGTATTTCACCGCCGGGTGCCGAGAGGGCACCCTCCTCAAGCACCGACTCCTCTGCGACGAGCCGGCTATCCTCGATGAGTTGCTGATCACCGCCGACAAGTATGCCACTGTCGACTCCTCCATGAAGACCGAGCTCCGAGTGGACGCCTCGGGGAAAGTAGTTGCTCCGGCTCCAAAGACGCCGGCTGGCGACCCTAACCGGCGCCCCTACCAGAACGACCACAAGCGCAAGGGCCCCATGCCGACTTCCTCCAGTTGGCAGGTGGCCACCATTGAAGACGAGCAGCCCGAAGAGCGGCCCGCTCCCAAGAAGAAGGGTGGCCGGCCGCCTTGGCAGCCGTCTTTCTCCTATGAACAAGCACTCGATGCTCCCTGCAAGTTCCACAGCGGCGCGAAGCCGTCCAACCATACGACACGGAAATGCCACTGGCTCACCCGCATCACCAAGGGCGAAGGGATGGTGCCGCCTCCGCCTCCTGGCCCGCCGCCTCCAGCTCCCCAGCAGCCGGCGGCCCGGCCGGCAGTCGGCGCCATCCAAGACGAGTTCCCCGAAGCGCACGACGCCTACGTCGTCTTCACAAGTCAAGTCGACGACAAGCACAGCCGACGCCGGCAGCACCAAGAAGTAAACGCAGTCGCCTCTGGCACCGCCGAGTTCATGCACTGGTCGGAAAAGCCCATCAGTTGGAGCCAGGCAGACCACCCAGAGGTGATGCCTTCGCCAGGCTCCTATGCTATGGTCTTGGACGTCACCCTTGCGACGGAGAGGCGAGCTGCCAGATTTTCCCGCGTCCTGATAGACGGCGGAAGCAGTATCAACATACTGTACCGCGATACCATGGACAAGCTGAACATCAAAGCAAAGCAGCTCTGGCCGAGCCACACCGTCTTCCATGGTATCGTACCCGGCCTATCTTGCTCTCCAATCGGCAAGATCAAAATGGATGTTCTCTTCGGAGACAAAGATCACTTTCGCCGGGAAGCAATATGGTTCGAGGTGGTGGATCTGGAGAGCCCCTATCATGCACTACTTGGCCGACCTGCTTTGGCCAAGTTCATGGCTGCGCCCCACTATGCCTACCTGAAGATGAAGATGCCTAGCTCGAAGGGGATCATCACGGTAGCCGGCGACTACAAGAAGTCCATCGAGTGTGCCATGGCCAGCAGCCGGCTGGCCGAGTCCCTCGTGGTGGCAGAAGAGAAGAAGATGTTGGAACGGGTTGTAGCCATGGCCGGCAAGCAGCCGGCCTTGTCCCCCAACCCCAAGGACTGTGATGCGCAAGGCTCCTTCCAGCCTGCCAAAGAGACGAAGAAGATACCTCTAGACCCGGAGCACCCGGAGAGGTTCGACGTGATTGGGGCGAACTTGGACAGTAAATAGGAAGGCGAGCTCGCCGACTTCCTCCGTGAGAATTGAGACATCTTTGCATGGTCCCCAAAGGACATGCCGGGTGTCCCGAAGGATTTCGCCGAGCACAAATTACATGTCCAAGCTGATGCGAAGCCGGTCAAGCAACCCCTCCGCCGACTATCAGAAGAGAAGCGAAGAATCGTGGGAGAAGAGATAGCCCGACTCCTTGCAGCCGGCTTCATCATGGAAGTGTTCTTTCCAGAATGGCTTGCCAATCCAGTTCTGGTTTTGAAGAAGAATAACAAGTGGCGCATGTGTATAGACTACACAAGTTTGAACAAGGCCTGCCCAAAGGATCCGTTTGCTTTGCCATGGATTGACCAAGTGATAGACTCCACAGCCGGATGCGAGCTGTTAAGTTTTTTGGATGCATACTCAGGGTATCATCAGATCAAGTTGGACCCGGCTGACCGCCTGAAGACTGCCTTCATCACACCCTTTGGAGCTTTCTGCTACCTGACAATGACATTCGGCTTGAGAAACGCCGGTGCCACTTTTCAGCGTTGCATGCAGAAATGTCTCTTGAAACAACTCGGCAGAAATGCCCACGTCTACGTAGACGACATTGTGGTGAAGACAGAGAAGTGCGGTACCTTGCTGGAAGACCTGAAGGAAACATTTGCCAACTTGCGCCGATTCCAGATCAAGCTCAACCCCGAGAAGTGCGTGTTCGGAGTGCCAGCCGGCCAGCTGCTAGGCTTCCTGGTCTCCGAACGCGGCATTGAGTGCAACCCTGTCAAGATCAAAGCCATCGAGAGGATGGAGATTCCCACCAAGCTGCGAGATGTGCAGAAGTTCACTGGCTGCTTAGCCTCCCTGAACCGTTTTATCAGCCGACTAGGAGAGAAGGCTCTCCCCCTGTACCGACTCATGAAGAAGTCCACTCACTTTGAGTGGAATGATCAAGCCGACCAAGCCTTCCATGAGTTGAAGAAAATGTTGACCACTCCGCCTGTCCTGGCTGCGCCGACTGAGAAGGAGCCCATGCTCCTCTACATCGCCGCGACAAGCCAAGTCGTCAGCACTGTTGTTGTGGTCCAGCGCCCGGAGGAAGGCCGGGCCCAGCTGGTCCAGAGGCCGGTCTACTATCTCAGCGAAGTACTGTCCAGCTCAAAGCAAAACTACCCGCACTACCAGAAGATGTGCTATGGGGTGTACTTCGCTGCCAAGAAATTGAAGCCCTACTTCCAAGAGCACCCCATCACGGTCGTGTGCACTGCCCCGCTCGCCGAGATCATAGGCAGCCGGGATGCATCCGGCCGGGTGGCCAAATGGGCCATTGCCTTGGCGCCCTACACGATTTTCTATCAACCCCGCACCACCATCAAGTCGCAAGCATTGGCCGACTTCCTCGTCGACTGGGCCGAGACCCAGTACTTACCGCCGGCTCCCGACTCTACCCATTGGCGGATGCACTTTGACGGGTCCAAGATGCGCACCGGCTTGGGAGCCGGCATCGTCCTCACCTCTCCCAAAGGCGACAAGCTCAAGTACACGCTGCAGATCCACTTCGCCGCCTCCAACAACGTGGCCGAGTACGAGGCGCTCGTACATGGGCTCCGGCTAGCCAAAGAACTCGGCATACGCCGGATCCTGTGCTACGGCGACTCAGACTTGGTGGTCCAGCAATCATCTGGCGACTGGGACGCCAAGGACGCAAACATGGCAAGCTACCGTTTCCTCGTCCAGCAGATGAGCGGATACTTCGAAGGGTGCGAGTTCCTTCACGTGCCAAGGGCCGACAACGACCAAGCGGATGCCCTAGCACTGATCGGCTCCACCCGACAAACCATACCGACTGGCGTCTCCCTCCAGCGCCTCCCCAAGCCGTCCATCAAGCCGTCTCCAGAGTCGGATTCCATCTTCGTACCGCCTGCGCCAGAAACAGCCGGATCCGGCTCAAGAAATCCCGTAGGTGGCACGGGGACTTCGACGACTGCCCCGGGGACTGACGTAGTCGCACCCGGCCCAGGGACTTCAGAACCCGGCCCGGGGACTGCAGCAGTCGGCCCGGGGACTGCAACGACACAAGAAGCGGTGGTCGACTCCAATGCAACACCCAACCCACCCACCCGAGTCATGGTGGCCACATTAACAGCAGAAGAAGTCACAGCTCCCTCATGGGCCCAGCCCATCCTCAAGTTCCTAGTCAGCAGAGAGCTGCCGGCTGATGAGATCGCAGCAAGACTAGTGCAACGACGAGCCGCAGCATACACAATAATCAACAGGGAGCTTGTGAAGCGCAGCGTCACTGGAGTCTTCCAGCGTTGCGTCGAGCCAGAAAAAGGAGTGGCAATCCTCAAATACATCCACCAAGGCGAATGCGGCCATCACGCCGCCTCAAGATCCCTCGTGGCCAAGGATTTCCGCCATGGGTTCTTCTGGCCGACTGCCTTGGAGGATGCTAAAGAAATAGTCAAGAGCTGCAGAGGATGTCAAGTCTTCAGTTCCAAACAACACCTGCCGGCTTCTGCCCTCAAGACCATTCCCCTCACCTGGCCTTTTGCCGTCTGGGGACTGGACATGGTGGGCCCTTTCAAGACAGCCCGCGGTGGCTTGACACATCTACTCGTTGCTGTGGACAAGTTCACAAAGTGGATTGAAGCCAAGCCAATTAAGAAGCTGAACGGGCCGACTGCCGTGACATTCATCACCGACATCACTACTCGGTACGGCGTGCCGCACAGCATCATCACCGACAACGGCACGAACTTCGCCAAAGGCGCACTGGCACGTTTCTGCGCGACACAGGGCATCCGACTGGACTTAGCATCCGTTGCCCACCCGCAGTCAAATGGCCAGGTCGAGCGAGCAAATGGACTTATCCTCTCCGGCATCAAGCCCCGACTGGTTGTACCACTGGAGCGATCGGCCGGCTGCTGGCTCGAAGAGCTGCCGGCTGTCCTCTGGAGTCTGCGCACTACACCCAACAAGTCAACCGGCTTCACTCCATTCTTCCTTGTGTACGGTGCCGAGGCTGTCATCCCAACAGACATCGAGTTCGACTCGCCTCGGATCACCATGTACACGGAGGAGGAAGCCAAAGAAGCAAGAGAAGACGGCGTCGACCTACTGGAAGAAGGCCGGCTGTTAGCCCTCAGCCGGTCCGCCATCTACCAGCAAGGCCTGCGCCGCTACTACAACCGCAAGGTCAAGCCAAGATCCTTCCAAGAGGGCGACCTTGTGCTCCGGCCGATCCAGCGAACAGCCGGCCAGCACAAGCTCTCGGCCCCTTGGGAAGGCCCCTTCGTCGTCAGCAAGGCACTCGGCAATGACTCCTACTACTTGATCGACGCGCAAAAGCCAAGAGCACGCAAGAGAGACGACTCCGGCAAGGAGTCGGAGCGACCATGGAACGCAAACCTCCTAAGACGATTTTACAGCTGAAAAGCAGTATGTATCACGCTACCCCTTTTGTATTAAGTTACAAACCAACAGGCCCCCCGAACAGTACTCGGGGACTGCCTTTTATTTATCTATGAATGACAAGTGTCATATCCATGAATGTATTATTACATTTTGAATTCTTGTCCGGCACCGGGTCCGACTAGTCGGCCCGGGGACTGGCCGCCTTGAGCTATATTCTAAGTTCTTCCCGAAGTCAGCAAAGTAGTGCGCCGGCTCCCAAGTCCTCTCTTGTTGAAAGTCGCAGCTCAAAGAACTGACTGTCCGACTAGCAAGAGAGAAGACAGAAAGGACGCCCACACGAAAAACGGCTAAGGAACAACTAACCTATATAGCAAAAAGACGGCCTCCATATATGCCTGCCGGCTGTCATAGCAGCCGGCTGGCCGGCTTCCTAAAAAACTTAGCTTAAGTCCGGCAGAGCTAAAAGTACTTCCCCCTCCCCAATCGGCCAGGCACTCCCCGGCTACAGATTGCAGAGCAACTGTTTGACTAGGGAGGCGGCAACCAAGGGAGGGCGGCAAAGGAAAAAAGCAGAAGGACAAAAAGCGAAAGTACAAGGAAAGACCGATTGCATAACTTATATACATAAAGCCGCCCACAGGCCGGCAACAGACTTAAGTTTGAATACACCCAGTGGGTGGAATTGTGCAGACTTAACCAAACATTGTTCAAAAGTAACAAGACAGGAAAACAAAAGAAAGAAGACTAAGGCGCGACTTGGAGGCCGAGCTGGTCGGTGAAGGCAGCTCGCCGGCTGAAGGAGTGGCCGCCTAGCTGGTCCCGGCTTGACCACCTCCCGCGGCAGGAGACGCACTCGCACGCGACGTAGTGCTGGAGGCGCGGTCAGGCTGGCTGGCTACTCCACCAGCCGGCTCGGCGTCTTCACCCTCCTCCTCCTCCTCTTCGCCCTCATCGCTGGAGTCGATCTCCTCCGCCGAGTCCTCGCCGTACGCGGGGTCCAGCCCGAACTAATCTTTCGGCTGGGCGACTCCATTGTCGTCCACCTCGGGGGCGAAGACGTTGGTGTCGGTGTAGTCGGCGATCGCTGAAGCCCGCCGAATGATGGCCGGCCGCGCCGGCTCCAGCTCCGTGTCGGCTTGCTGCCGCCAGGTCGCCAGCTGGTCCAGGTTCAGGCCAGGATACCAGGCCTTGACGAACTCCAGCGCCCGCCTGGCGCCGGAGCGAGCCGCTGACGCCTTCCAAGCCTCGAAGCGGCCGACTGCCACCTCCAGCCAGTCGGCGGTCTGACTGGGGGTGCGAGGGACCACTTGGCCGGGCCAGAGGGTGGCCAAGACCTGCGATCCCGCGCGCTGAAGCCGGCGGAGCAGCCTGTGAGCCGGCTGGATGCGAGCCTGGATCTCCAGGAGCTGTTCCTCCAGCGAGCGGCCGGCGGTTGGCGAGATCTCGAAGCCGGCTTGCCTCTTCGCCTGGCGACGGGCTTCGATGGCCTGGTTGGCAGCAGTGGAATAGCCGGGGAAGTACTCTGCGCGAAGAAGAAAAGGAAAGAAAAACACCAAAATCAGAAAGACAAGTCAAAATGGCAGATGGCAAGAAAGGACGAAGGGGTAGACGACTTACCGTCAACCAGATCCTCGATCTGGCCATAGCCGGAGACCAGAGTCTGCCTGGCCTCTGCCCAGCCGGCCGCCTCCGTCTCGAACTCGGCCTGGAGGGTGGCTTCGCGATCCTGCGCAGCCTTCAGCGCCGCCTGGTGGCCTTCCTCCTGGTCGGCCAACTTCTTGACCAGGCGGTCGCGCTCCTGCCCCAAGGCGGCGAGCTCCGCGTCCTTGGCACGAAGAGCAGTCTGGGACTCCCCCAGCTGTGCCCTCAGACTGGCGTTGGCCGCTGCAGAGATAGAAGAAGAAGAAGAACAATGAGAAATCATCAAGGAAGATCCGAGCCGACTGCTCAGCAGTCGGCCCGAATCTCGGGGACTACACCCAGTGGGTGCGCTGACGCGCCCCCACATGACATAAAGATCAAGTCACATACCTCGGCTTTCAGTGAGATCGGCGGTCTTCTGAGTCAGCTCCCGAGCCTAGGAGTTGAAGGCGGCCGCTCGGAGGTTGTGGTAGTCCTGCAAGACGGACAGAAGACCGAAGTGAGAACAAAAGCAGCAAAAACAAAATCTCCAAGAAGTTCCAAGCCGCCTGCTCAGCAGCCGACTCGGAACTCGGGGACTACACCCAGTGGGTGCGCTGACGCGCCCCCACGAGAGAAATCAAGATCAAGAAAGAACAAGATGAGAATACTAACCCGGATGGCTGCCCGCGTGGCGAGGAATTCGTCGGTGAACTGCCTGAGCGCCGCGGCTTGGCTTTGCAGCCGGGTCCGGACGTCTTGTGCAGCGACGTTCACCACGGCTGTCCCTCCGCCCGGCGTCCACCCCGAGGTAGCGCTGGCCGCCTCCGCGTCTCGGGCCGACGAGCTGGAGCCCACGGCCGGCTGTGGCTCCGACGCAGCCTTCTGCGGTTCAGACGCGGCCTTCCCTGCACGCCGGCTTGGCGGAACCCGGACCGCCACCTCAGCCCCCGCGGCCGGCTCGCCCTCCGCCGATTGTGCGGGCGCAGGCTCAGGCTGGCAGCCTTGGGTCGCCCTAGTCGGAGGAGTCGGCCCCGGCGCCTCCCCCAAGATGACGACGTCGTCGCCGCTTCCTCCCAGCCCCGGCTAGGAACCGCTGGCTCCCCCTGGCGAGGGATCCACGTCCCCGGGCGCCATGGTGCGCAGGGGGGTGACCATCAAAGCCTCCCCTGCTGCCGCTTTGGCCTCGGCCTCTGCCTGGGCCTTGGCTGCGGCCTCGGCGAGCGCCTTCGCCGCCTCCTCCTCCCGAGCTGCTTGGGCGGCGGCTGCCCTCCGTGCCTCTGCCTCCCGCGCTTCCTGCTCCTCCCGCACCTCCCGCACATTCCTTTCCGTCGCCTCCAGGAGGGCGGCGCGGGGATCTACGCGGCGGGTGGTGCTCCCAGAGCCCCCTGGCGACTCGACGACGGAGCCGGCAGCCGCCCGCTCAAGTGACAGCGGAGCTCTGACCATTGAAAAAGAAGACGAAGGTTCAAGAACCACCAAAGGAAAGAAAGAAGGACAGTACATAGAAAGAGAGAACTTACGCCGACACAGTCTGCGGCTGCTTCACCACTTTGCGGAAGCGAGCCGCCTTCGCGGCCGCCTCTTCCCGCCTGGTGGCTGCCGCCCCACCCCTGGGCTTCTTCGTCCGGCTACCGAACATGCCCTGGGTGGCGCGACGTTTCTGGCCTCTACCCCAAGCAGGCTGCGCGCCGGAGGAGCCCGCGCCGCGTCCGGATGCCGGCTGGCGATGCGGGACGGCTTCGGCTTCGTCCTCGTCCGGCCAGTCGTCGAAGGTAGCGGTGAACCCGGAGCCGCCTGCTTCGCCGCCGGCTTGGCCACCGGCCGGCTCGACGGCATCCTCCATATGGACCGCCCCCAGGTCGGGGTCCTCCTGGTCGTGTTCGGTCCGGTCGGGGACGAAGCGGCGCTCCACGTCTGCCCCGCCGGCCGGCCGAAGCAGAGGACTCTGTCAAAAGAGCAAGCCGACTGGGTTAGAGTCGGCCCAGAGGAACTCGGCGACAAAGCCGAGAGAGAGAGAGAGAAAAAGAGACGAGGGGAGCGTACCGTAGGCGGAGGATTGGCATAGCTGTATGGCTCCTTGCCGAATTGCCAGTCTTCGGAAAGTTGGCAGTTGGCGAGGTAATTCACCATGTCGGCGGCGTCGGGCTGCGGCATCTCCTTGGTGCACATCCGGCTCGGATCGAGCTGGCCGCTCATCTGACAGATCAGATGAGGCCGGCTCTGGAGCGGAAGGACCCGGCGCGTGACGAACGCGGCTAGGAGGTCGGGCCCCGTCAGGCCCTCCGACTGGACCATCACCCGCAGGCGGGCGATGGTGGCGTTTCCTCCCTGCGACAGCGTCACGGCCCGGAAGGACCACTGGGGCAGCCTGCCCGCCGGTGGGCCGGCTATGTAGGCCGGCAGGTTGAGGTAGTCGCCCCGGGGAGCGATGCTCCGCACGTAGAAGTATGACTTCTGCCACTTCTTCACCGATTGGATCAGCGTGATGATGGGGAAGGGGTTGTCGGCGCCTGATCTCCGCGACGCGATGAAGGCGCCGGTCTGAGCCGGCACGCCCCGCACGCGCGTGCCCAGCTTCGACTGGAAGAACTCCCCCCAGAGCTCGAGGGTGGGGAGGATGCCAAGATAGCCCTCGCACAGGGTGACGAAGGCCGACAGCAGCACCACCGCGTTGGGGGTGAGGTGGTGTGGCTGGAGCTGATAGAATTCCAGCCAGGAGCGGAAGAAGGAGCTCACTGGCAAGCCGAAGCCGCGCAGGAAGTGCGAGCGGAAGACCACCCGCTCGCCCTCCCGCGGCGCCGGCCTGACTTCCTTCTCCGGCGCGAGGCGGACCTCCACTTTGTCCACGCTGGGCAGACGCCGGGTGTCGCGGAGGAAGTCGATGTGGTCGTTATGGACGATGGAGCCATCCCAATCCCCGCCAAGCTGCTCTACGTGGGGAGGCATAGCGGAAGCTAGCACAGCGGCGGACGAGCGTGCGGAGGAAGCGCGTGGCGGCGAGGCGCTGTCGCGAGAACGAGCAAGGCAAGAAGACGGTGGAAGTAGGAGGAGCGTGCGAGGGCCTGCCGCCCTCCACCTCCCCCTACTTATAGCCTCACGCGGCCGAAGAGGCCGGACATGGGGGGAGACGTGGGATTAACTGTGCCCACTCCCCCCACGTCTCGCGTTTATTACGCATAAGTGCGAGCCGAAACTGCCGCACGGAACGTGCGGGCGGTTTCGGGATACAAAGGATCCGCGCCTGGGCCGGGGCGCGGACGTGGCGGGCCCCCTCCCTGCGGCGACGTCCCGTCACGCGTGTGGGCTGGCAGGCTTTTCCGGCCACGTGGCACGCCAACGGCCCGAGGCCGGCCCGCGGCCCGGTGCACGTACCTGCGGGTTCCGGCCCCCGACTCCAGAAGAATTCGACTAAGGCGGCGCGCCTGACCAAGGCCGGCTCCCAGCTGCCGGCTTGTCACGATAGGAAGCCGATCGAGCTTCTTGAACCCCACTCCACCTCGAAGCCCAATCAGCTTCGGGGACTACTGTCGGAGTAAATGGCCACGGGTAGCCTAAACGACTACCCCTGGCTTTTCAGAAAATTTATCAGGCCTTTGGGCCTTCAAGCACTCCAAGCATTTGGGCCGCCTTCCCCGGCCGGCTACCTCTAAAGCCGACTCCCGGAAGGCGACCCAGCCTCACCGACTCCTCCCCAGGACGACTACGGGGTGGCCGACTCGAAGAAGCCGACCAGGAAGGACGTCGACTCCTAGGGGCCGGCCAAGATCACAACCACCCCTCCATAACGGCGACGTGACCGGGTGTGGCCACAGTGCGGCCCATGACCCCCGAAGCCCGAGGCGGGCATGGCTACAGGAGGCCGTACGGGAGGGACGTCTCCCGTGCGGCTCGGCACTGTAGCCACGCTAGCCTCGACGTCATCCGCGACCCACTCCTGTACGGCCTGAGGACTGCGGGCCCCTTCAGCCAGAGAGAGGCGCGAGGGGGGCCCGGCTTTTCCTAGTCGGCCAAGAGTATAGCCGGCCTCCAGAAGCCGGCTACTCCCTTCCTCGAAGCGGGAGCCCCGTTAAGGAGACAAGACGAGGTGAGGCTACCGTGATAGCCCCCGAGGCGGCCCACTATAGCCATGCTTGCCTCGACAAAGCCCTCATCATCAGAGGCGCGGCTACAGTAAGCAGCCGCCGACAAGACCCTAGGCGGTGGGACCGGCCTGTCGACCAAGTAGCCAGCAGCCGGCGGGACCCACCAGCCGGCGGGACCCAGCAGCCGGCGGAGAAGCCGGCGAGCGTAGACACTGACGTCTGGGACCAGTTCCCAGTCGGATTACCGTCGTACCCCCGGGGGGTAGGCCTATATAAACCCCCCCGGGCACCCATGCAAAGGGTGGGCTTCTGGGTTGGCCACTGAGCATAGTTGGCTTCTAGGTTAACACCCACGCATAGCACACACACCATAGATAGAGAGAAGCAAGAGCTAGCCTTGTTCTTCTTCTCCCTTGATCTCAACAGCTCTAGGAGCGATTGTAGCTACCCCTTATCGATCTAGTGATCATGCGGAGACCCCGCAGAGCAGGACTAGGGGTGTTATCTCCTCGGAGAGCCCCGAACCTGGGTAAGATTCGCCGGCGTGCATGTCTTCGCCTCATCCCGTTTCCGGGCACCGGCGACGTTTTATTGGCTCCCACAATGATAAGCCATCCCTTGGCATATGTCGCACCAATCACCCGACAAAGACATTATATATGTGAATTATGCAATGCTATCTTGTTGCAAGGCATTATATATGTGAATTATGCAATGCCATGCTGTTTAGCCAAGTGTCATATATGTGAATTATATCATGTCGTCCTTTTTTTGTATTTCTCATTGCTTTTGTCGACAATGTTTGTATATTCAACTGCTCTTCTTGTGCATCAGCCATTTGAATTGGTGATGGAGAATTCTGGAGTGAAAACAAGGTCTTCAGAGCAGACAATGCTACCTGCTGAAGCAGATATCTTGCTGGTTACACATAGCTCTTCAGAGGAGGATTCAGAGGCAGATGACCAGTCCTATTATCCGCCTGAGGTGTATGCTCAAACTTGGCAGGGTTATATTACTCATATCATGCATATGTTGTATTGCAATGCTTAGTTTTTACATCATATACACGATATTGAATGCCATCTCCTTAGTTGACACATCATATATGCGATTGCCCTCTGCTCACTTCCTTAGTATATAAATCATATATTTGAATTATATCATGCCATGATGTTTACATCGACAGCATGTATCTGAATTATGGCATGCCAACCCATTTTCTAAAGACATAATATAGTTATATCATCTCATCATGTTTACATAGTCATCATATTTTGAATTATGTCATTCTATCCGTGAATTATATCATGCCATCATGTTTCCATCGACGGCATGTTTGTGATTTATGGCATGCCAACCACTTTAATAGATACATCGTATAGTTATATCATGTCATCCTGTTTACATAGTCATCATATTTTGAAGTATGTCATTCTATCCTGTTTAGTTAGCCATCATACATGTGAAATTGCGTCATGCTATCCTGTTTAATTAGCCATCATATATGTGAAATTATGTCCTGCTATTCTGTTTGGTTAGACAACATAAATGTGAATTATTTCATGCCCTATTTTCTTCCCTACTATCCATTGCACCTGTCTATCTTACAATGTCTGTACATTCAATTACTTTTCTTGTTTATCAGCCATTTCAATTGGAGGGGGTGATGGCAGTATCTGTGGGAGTAAAAACACGGTCTTCAGAAAAGATCGTGCTACCTGTCGATGGAGATAGAACCACGGTTGTACTTGCCCAAGAACCAGCCCCACCACACATAACCCAGACTCACGCAGATTGTACCCCTACCCAGTTGGACAGAGAACCAGCTACACCTCTTCTAACCCCAACCCCAGCAGATAGTAAACCAGTTCCCGTTGACACAACACCGTCTCCACCACAGAGCACCCAAACACGATCAGTTAGTAAGGCAACTGCAGTGCCCAAAGCACGAGGACCACCACTCCGAACCCCAAGTCAACGCTTAAAGCAGAATAAGAATTGTTCTCAGGTCAGGTTCCGTAGCTATGGTTCATACTACTTTGCTCTTGCATCACTATATTTACTCATACCAACTAATTTCAAATTTGAAGGATGCAATTGAAACTCCAATGGCGCAACAGGTATGTTTTAATCCTGTTTCTTTAACGTGTTTGCTGTTGTAACTTGCTCTATGTTGATTTCAGTTTCAATTGAATAAACAATTATGTTCTCATGCCATGCACATTACAAGTGTTGTTATTGCTGTGTAGTTTCCCACACTTATATTCTGTCTATGCTGCTTTGTCTTAAATAGATATGATTCGAACTGTATCTATCTTGATTTGGCAACATAAACTAGAATGATATAGACCATACAGTGACCATACTACATACATATATGTTTATTTCATGCTGTTATCCTGTCCACCTTACTATTGAACTGGTTTACCAAAATGAGTTTCATATACTACATTGTAAACCTGTGATGTGTTTGTTTGTTTCTCTTTTAGAACGCAGATAAAATATTGGAGAAGAGTACCCCGTTATGCAATGGTAAAGGAAGTAATGCAGATAAGGTTCAAGATAGTGAGACATCCCTGTTGTTCTCCAAGAAAGCTGATAAAAACTATATTGAAGACACTGAGACAACCCCAAAGTCATGTCTTGATGTAGTGTTCGAGTTACTGGCTACTACTGCTGGCACCAGCTCTTTGAACTCTGCCTAAATCAGTTCGACTTCTTGAGTCTCAACTTCAAGTTGAAAGACATCGATCAGATGTTATGCGACAGGAAGCCGAAGGACTGAGGAAGTCCCTGCAGAATTCATATGCATATTTTATGGTGCAATAGCAAGTGCTGGAGGATTTAAGCGCCAAACAAGAGAAAGTTAATAAGCTTGCTAAGCATCTTGCCAGCATTATGGGTACCCAGGATATTGTTCCTTGAGCTCTTCTGAAGTGGTTTTCAGTTCTGGACTTGTTTTGCTGCGGCGTTTATATGCTGCTTTGTTCCCTATATTTGCACTTGTGGCGAACTTTGATGCACAATGGATGTAATATGTGTAATAGCCGTGATAGCCTAGCGTAAGTTGCTTGCTTATTTATTTCCTTATTGTCTTGTTTATTTGTTTTCTTGTAGTTAGTGCAGTTCTTTTTCCGCGGTTTGCTAGTGGCCGCAATAACCTATTTTTTAAGACTAGGCCACATTAACAATGGGCTACATATTTACTATAGTTAACATGGGCCTCCTACGGGCCGTAGAAACAATGGGCCTTCTAAGGGCCGTAGAAACAATGGGCCTTCTATGGGCGTAGACATAATGGACCTTCTACGGGCCGTATCATCAATGGGCCTTCTATGGGCCGTATGATCGGTTGGCCAAACATGGGCCAATAACAGTTCACATTATGGCTGTAAATGGGCTAGAGTTGAAATCGTCGGTTCATGGGCCGACCATAACGGGCCGTCGTTAATCGGCCATATTTGATGACGCTATGAAAATGGCCCAACGTATTAACGGGCCACAAACGGGCCGACTGTAACCACGGGCTGAATTTGGCCCACAAGCAGAAAATGATAGTAACGGGCCGAAAGTAAACGAATGCTGGAAATGAGCCCAAGAATAAATGGGCCCTGAGAAGGCCGAAAGATAACATGGGCTGGAAACGGCCCAACGGAATAAATGGTTGTTAATGGTTATAAAGTGATACACTGTTCATTACGGGCCAGTTTTACCACGGGCCGTTAATGGGCCGAGGGTTACTAAGGGCCTCATATGTGCCAAAAGACGTCATGGGCCATACATGGGCCGGAAGTTAAAACGGGCTGGAATTATATTGGACGGCCCAGATGACGCTACTGGGCCTAATTCGGATAGGCCGTAAACGGGCCCTGGGTTAGCGGGCTGTAAATGGGCTATATGCGAACAGGCCGTTAACAGGCTTGCCGTGGGCCGGCCCGCCACCTTTTGACCAAGTCAAACGGGCCGGCCTTTTCACAGGAATGGGCCTCTGTTGGGCCATGCCACGTGTTGACGTATCGGTCACCCTTGACGAAAGCACTTCTGTGACGCGCGATTTATCGTCATGGAAGTGGACACTCCCGTGATGATAATTATGGTAATGTCATGGAACACTTCTACGACAACACAGGTATGACTATCTTGATTCTATCATAAACTTGTCATGGATGTACATGCATGACAGAAAACGTGACCTACTGTGACAAACACGTATCATCACGGAAGTGTATTTTTTTGTAGTGCTTGGAACGACGCGGCAATAACTTTCACCGCGGGCGACGAACCAAGGGCCCAATCAGTCCGTGCACCAGCCGCCTTGGTCTTAAACCCAATTGTGGATGGGTTTCGACTCACCAGAGTGCTCATGGACGGCGGCATCAGACTTAACCTCATCTACGAGGACATGCTCGACAAAATACAAATTGACAAGGCCCGCATTGAGCAAAGCCGTACCACCTTTCGAGGAATCATCCCCAGTCGAGAAGCATGCTGTTCGGGGAAAATCGAACTCGATGTAGTGTTCGGCACGCCGGAGAATTATAGGTCCGAAGAGTTGCTCTTCCACGTGCCCCCCTTCAACAGCGGACACCACGCCCTTTTGGGGCGGGACGCCTTCTCACGCTTCCAAGCCATACCCCATTACGGGTACATGAAGCTTAAAATGCCGGGGCCTAATTGAATAATCACAGTTACAAGTGATCCAGATAAAGAAGTCCGCGCCAAAAACAAAACTGCATCCTTAGCCCTCGAGGCACTATCCAAAGCCCTTGCGGCCGAAGAACTAACCACCCTGCGATCCACGGTGGATAAAGATGATGTGATCCTCGATAAGAGGTCCAAATCAACCTCTTTCAAACCAGCAGATGAAATAGTTAAATTTCAAGTGCACCCGACGGATCCCAACAAAACAGCATCCATTGGAGCATAGCTGGATCCGACAGTCGATGGCGCCCTACGAGTGTTCCTGCGCCAAAATTTGGACATCTTCGCCTGGCACCCTTCGAACATGCCCGGGATCCCACACAGTCTGGCCAAACATAGCCTCAACATAATCAAGGGGTTCAAACTAATCAAGCAAACGCTACGGCGATTTTCCGAACCCAAAAGACAAGCTATGGGGGAGGAGCTAGCTAAACTACTCGAGGTCGGGTTCATTAGAGAAATCAAGCACCCGGACTGGCTAGCCAACTTGGTCATGGTACCAAAGAGGATAAATCCTGGCGCCTTTGTGTCAATTTCAAAGACCTCAATAAGGCTTGCCCCAAGGACCCTTTCCCTTTGCCCCGCATTGACTAGATTATCGACACAACCGCGGGACACGACTCATTATGTGTCCTCGATGCTTACTCCGGATACCATCAGATTAAGATGAAGGAGTCCGACCAGGCCCAACGGCGTTTATTACACCGTACGACCCCTTTTGTTTCAACACTATGCCTTTCGGGCTTAAGAACGCGGGTGCCACTTACCAACGCATGATTCAAACATGTTTGGAAAAACAAATCGGCAAGATAGTGGAAGCATATGTGGACGACATGGTCATCAAGACTAAACACGTCGAAACATTGGTGGACGATCTCCGCCTCACATTTGACAACCTCCGAACATATGACATATGGCTTAATCTAGAAAAATGTGTTTTCAGCATTCAGCCAAACAACTGCTAGGGTTCATTGTCTCCAATAGAGGAATTGAAGCGAACCCATCCAAAATCCGAGCCTTGTCACAATTGGCCATGCCAACAGACTTAAAGCAGGTCCAAAACTAGCAGGGTGCGTGGCAGCTTTGAGCCGCTTCATCTCCAGATTAGGAGAAAAGGCATTACCACTTTATCGACTGCTCTGACGCACTGACCATTTTGAATGGACGGATGCGGCTACAGCCGGATTGGAAGAAATAAAAACCTTACTAGCAGGCAACCCAATCCTAGCCGCCCCAAGTGTTGGCGAGCCTATGTTGCTTTATATATCCGCGACTCACCCGGCAGTGAGCGTCGTACTTGTCGTCGAGCGAGAGGAAGAGGGACATAAATTCCCCATCCAGAAACCAGTATACTATGTATCGGCGGTCCTTACACCATGCAAATCCCGATACCCTGACTATCAAAAGATAGCTTACGCGGTCTTTATGGCATCCCGCAAGCTCCGGCACTATTTTTAAGAGTGTTCGATCACTGTGGCATCTGAAGTACCACTCAATGACGTTATAAACAACAGGGATGCCACCAGCCGCATAGCTAAATGAGCCATTGAGCTCTTACCATTTGAAATAACATACAAGCCGCGCCGAGCTATCAAATCTCAGGTGCTGGCCAATTTCATCCCTGAGTGGATGGAAGCCGAGCTCCCTAAAGAGTACAGTTCGTATTCCAATTAGATCATGTACTTTGACGGCTCTAAAATGCTAGCCGGACTGGGGGCTGGTGTCATCTTGACATCTCCTACAGGGGACACAGTCCGCTACGTGCTGCAAATCATGTATACGGACTCCAATAACACAGCCGAATACGAGGCACTTCTACATGGTCTCCGAATGGTTGTCTCCATGGGCATACAATGCCTAGAGGCGCGTGGTGATTCAGATCTCGCAATTCCCAAATAAATGGAGAGTTTGATGCAAAAGATCCAAAAATGGCGGCGTATTGAAACGCCGTACTAAAATTATCGGCTCGATTTGAGGGGCTCGAGTTTCATCATATTGCTCGAGACAGCAACCAGAAAGCAGACATCCTTGCTCGAATGG
Source organism: Aegilops tauschii subsp. strangulata (assembly GCF_002575655.3). Taxonomy (NCBI): domain Eukaryota; kingdom Viridiplantae; phylum Streptophyta; class Magnoliopsida; order Poales; family Poaceae; genus Aegilops; species Aegilops tauschii. Next base: position 117,374,474 of record NC_053038.3, on the reverse strand, counting down.
GCGCCAGGCGCGACCCCGTCCCGCCCAATACCTTTGTGGAAAGGCTCTTCAAGCCATCCGTGGTGTGGCAGGACGAGAGCGGAAACATTAGTCCAGAACTGACCATGCCCCCAGCATTCGAACACGATACGGATATCATCGGGGGTTCGGGTACCGCAATAACACCCTCCGCCCATGAAATCATGGCCGTTATTGCTCCATGGACCGAGCCTTTCTTGGCCTACCTTAATAGGCAGGAGCTCCCTGATGATCAAAATGAGGCCCGTCGCATAGTTCGACGTTCTAAAGCCTATAAAGTTCAAGAAGGTGAGTTGTACAAGAAAAGCACTACTGGAGTCCTCCAAAGGTGCTTCTCTGAAAAGGAGGGACGACAACTCCTGGCTAAAATACATGCTGGTCTAGGCGGCCATCACGCTGCAGCTCGAGCCCTCGTAAGCAAGGCTTTCCGTACATGTTTCTTTTGGCCAACGGCCCGAGCAGACGCACAAGCCCTTGTGCAACGCTGCGTGGGATGTCAGCTTTTCGCCAATCAAAGTCATATGCCTCCCACGGCCTTAAAAACAATCCCCATCACTTGGCTTTTCGCGGTCTGGGGGCTAGATATGGTCGGACCCCTTAAAGGGGGAAGCCACAAGAATAAGTATTTACTGGTTATGGTGGATAAATTCACTAAGTGGATAGAGGCCAAACCAGTAAAAACAGCTGAAGCAGGGCCACTGATCGCCTTTATATTCGGCGTGGTACACTATTATGGTGTCCTGCACAGCATCTGATACGTCTCCAACTTATCTATAATTTTTGATTGTTCCATGCTATTATATTATCTGTTTTGGATGTTTTATATGCATTAATATGCTATTTTATATGTTTTTTGGGACTAACCTATTAACCTAGAGCCCAGTGCAAGTTTCTGTTTTTTCCTTGTTCTAGTGTTTCGCAGAAAAGGAATACCAAACGGAGTCCAAACGGAATAAAACTTTCACGATGATTTTTCTTGGACCAGAAGACACCCAGGAGACTTGGAGTGCAAGTCAGAAGAGCCACGAGGTGGCCACAAGGGCGGAGGGCGCGCCCCCCGACCTTGTGGGCCCCTCGTAGACCCCCTGGCCTAGTTCTTCCTCCTATATATACTCTTACCTCCTAAAAACATCCAGGGGAGCCACAAAACCACTTTTCCATCGCCGCAACCTTATGTACCCGTGAGATCCCATCTTGGCCTTTTTCGGCATCCTGCCGGAGGGGGAATCGATCACGGAGAGCTTCTACATCAACACTATTGCCTCTCCGATGAAGCGTGAGTAGTTTACTTCAGACCTACAGGTCCATAGCTAGTAGCTAGATGGCTTCTTCTCTCTCTTTGATTCTCAATACAAAGTTCTCCTCGATGTTCTTGGAGATCTATTCGATGTAATACTCTTTTGTGGTGTGTTTGCCGAGATCCTATGAATTTTGGATTTATGATCAGCTTATCTGTGAATATTATTTGATATCTTATATGCATGATTTGATATCTTTGCAAGTCTCTTCGAACTATCGATTTGGTTTGGCCAACTAGATTGGTTTTTCTTGCAATGGGAGAAGTGCTTAGCTTTGGGTTCAATCTTGCGGTGCTCGATCCTAGTGATAGAAGGGGAACCGACACGTATTGTAGTGTTGCCATCAAGGATAAAAAGATGGGGTTTTCATCATATTGCTTGAGTTAATTCCTCTACATCATGTCATCTTGCTTAAGGCGTTACTCCGTTCTTTATGAACTTAATGCTCTAGATGCATGCTGGATAGCGGTCGATGTGTGGAGTAATAGTAGTAGATGTAGAATCATTTCGGTCTACTTGACACGGACGTGATGCCTATGTTCATGATCATTGCCTTAGATATCGTCATAACTTTGCGCTTTTCTATCAATTGCTCGACAGTAATTTGTTCACCCACCATAATAATTTCTATCTCGAGAGAAGCCTCTAGTGAAACCTATGGCCCCCGGGTCTATTTTCCATCATATAAGTTTCCGATCTACAATTCTAGTTTCCTATTTACTTTCTTTTGCAATTTTTACTATCCGTTCCATAAACCAAAAATACCAAAAATATTACTTTACCATTTATCCATCTCTATCAGATCTCACTTTGCGAATAACCGTGAAGGGATTGACAACCCCTTTGTCGCGTTGGTGTTTGTTTGTGCAGGTATTTGGTGGCTTGTTGCGTTGTCTCCTACTGGATTGATACCTTGGTTCTCAAAACTGAGGGAAATACTTACGCTAATTTGCTGCATCACCCTTTCCTCTACAAGGGAAAAACCAACGCAAGCTCAAGAGGTAGCAAGAAGGATTTCTCCACCGTTGCCGGGGAGATCTTCGCCAAGCCAAGACATACCAAGTACCCATCATAAACTCTCATCCCTCGCATTACATTATTCGCCATTCGCCTCTCATTTTCCTCTCCCCCACTTCTAAAATGATTTTCGAAAAGATTCTCCTTTTCTTTGCCCCTCTTCCGTTCTTCTTCTTTGCTTGCTTTTTGTGTGCTCATGTGTTGGATTGCTTGCTTTGTCGCGATGGCTCAAGATAATACCAAATTGTGTGACTTTTGCAGTACCAACAACAATGATTTTATTAGTACTCCTATTGCTCCCGATGCTAATGCGGAATCTTGTGAGATTAATACTACTTTGCTGAATCTTGTTATGAAAGATCAATTTTCCGGCCTTCCCAATGAAGATGCCGCATCCCATCTAATAATTTCGTTGATTTGTGCGATATGCAAAAGAAAAAAGATGTGGATAATGATATTGTTAAGTTGAAGCTATTTCCGTTCTCGCATAGGGATCACGCTAAAACTTGGTTTTCATCTTTGCCTAAAAGTAGTATTGATTCATGGAATAAGTGTAAAGATGCTTTTATTTCCAAGTATTTTCCTCCCACTAAGATCATCTCCCTTAGGAATGATATTATGAATTTTAAGCAACTTGATCATGTACATGTTGCACAATCTTGGGAGAGGATGAAATTGATGATCAGAAATTGCCCTACTCATGGTTTGAATTTGTGGATGTTATACAAAAATTTTATGCGGGGTTGAATTTTGCTTCTAGAAATCTTTTAGATTCAGTCGCGGGAGGCACTTTTATGGAAATTACTTTAGGATAAGCTACTAAACTCCTAGATAATATTATGGTTAATTATTCTCAATGGCATACCGAAAGATCTTCCAGTAGTAAAAAAAGTGCATGCAATTGAAGAAATAAATGTTTTGAGTGGAAAGATGGATGAGCTTATGAAATTGTTTGCTAATAAGAGTGCTCCTATTGATCCCAATGATATTCCTTTGTCTACTTTGATTGAAAACAATAATGAATCTATGGATGTGAATTTTGTTGGTAGGAACAATTTTGGTAATAACGCGTATAGAGGTAATTTTAATCCTAGGCCGTTTCCTAGTAATTCCTCTAATGATTATGGTAATTCCTACAACAATTCTTATGGAAATTATAATAATATGCCCTCTGAATTTTAGAATAGTGTTAAAGAATTTATTAGTTCGCAAAATAATTTCAATGCTTTGATTGAAGAAAAATTGCTCAAGATTGATGATTTGGCTAGGAACGTGCATAGAATTTCTCTTGATGTTGATCTTTGAAACTTAGATCTATCCCACATAAACATGATATCAATGAGTCTCTCAAAGCCATGAGAATTTCCATTGATGAGTGCAAAGAATGAACCGCTAAGATGCGTGCTAAGAAAGATTGGTTTATAAAAGCGTGTTCTTCTAGTTTCCATGAAAATAATGATGATCTAAAAGTGATTGATGTGACTCCTATTGAATCTTTGTTTTCCAATGTGAATCCTGATAAGGATGGGACTGGAGATGATTCAACTTTAGTTAGAAGTCATCCCAATGATTCAGAGTTTTTAGATCTTGATGCAAAAATTGATAAAAGTGGGATTGGAGAGGTCAAAACTTTAAGTAGCAATGAACCCACTCTTTTGGATTTCAAGGAATTTAATTATGATAATTGCTCTTTAATTGATTTTATTTCCTTGTTGCAATCCATGTTAAATTCTCCTCATGTTTATAATCAAAACAAAGCTTTTACTAAACATATCGTTGATGCTATGATGCAATCTTTTGAAGAAAAGCTTGAATTGGAAGTTTCTATCCCTAGAAAACTTTATGATGAGTGGGAACCTACTATTAAGATTAAGTTTAAAGATTATGAGTGCTATGCTTAGTGTGATTTGGGTGCTAGTGTTTCCATGATTCCGAAAACTTTATGTGATGTGTTAGGTTTCCGTGAATTTGATGATTGTTCCTTAAATTTGCATCTTGCGGATTCCACTATTAAGAAACCAATGGGAAGAATTAATGATGCCCTTAGATTTAATTGTTCTTGATATAGATTGCAATCCTACATGTCCTATTATTCTTGGTAGACCTTTCCTTAGAACGATTGGGGCAATTATTGGTATGAAAGAAGGAAACATTAGATTTCAATTTCTGTTAAGGAAAGACATGGAACACTTTCCAAGAAAGAAAATTAAATTGCCTTATGAATCTATTATGAGATCCACCTATGGATTTCATGCCAAAGATGATAATACTTAGATCTATTCATGTTTTTATGCCTAGCTAAGGGCGTTAAACAATAGCGCTAGTTGGGAGGCAACCCAATTTTATTTTTGTTCTTGCTTTTTAGGTCCTGTTTAGCAATAAATAAATCATCTAGCCTCTTGTTAGATGTGGTTTTGTGTTTTAATTAGTGTTTGTGCCACGTAAGACCTATGGGATAACCTACGGTGATAGTTAATTTGATCTTGCTAAAAAACAGAAACTTTTGCGCTCACGAAAACAATTCTTATTTCTAGCTGGAGTGTGATTTTAGTTGATTGTTTTTTGCAGAAGATTAATAAAAAAATTATCTAGGACTTCCAATTTTCTCAGGATTTTTGGAGTTACAAATATATTCAAAATATCCAGATTGCTACAGACTGTTCTGTTTTTGACAGATTCTATTTTTCACGTGTTGTTTGCTTATTTTTGGAGTTACAGAAGTATTCAAAATATCCAGATTGCTACAGACTGTTCTGTTTTTGACAGATTCTGTTTTTCACGTGTTGTTTGCTTATTTTGATGTATCTATGGCTAGTATCGGGCGGTATGAACCATGGAAAAGTTGGAATATAGTAGACATTACACCAATATAAATAAAGAATGAGTTCACAATAGTACCAAAAGTGGTGATTTATTTTCTTATACTAACGGAGCTTACGAGATTTTCTGTTGGAGTTTTGTGTTGTGAAGTTTTCAAGTTTTGGGTAAGGATTTGATGGATTATGGAATAAGGAGCGGCAAAAACCTAAGCTTGGGGATGCCCAAGGCACCCCAAGGTAATATTCAAGGATGTCAAAAAGCCTAAGCTTGGGGATGCCCCGGGAAGGCATCCCCTCTTTCGTCTTCGTCTATCGGTAACTTTACTTGAGGCTATATTTTTATTCACCACATGATATGTGTTTTGCTTGGAGCGTCCTGTATGATTTGAGTCTTTGCTTTTTAGTTTGCCACAATCATCCTTGTTGTACACACCTTTTGAGAGAGACACGCATGAATCGTGATTTATCATAATGCTCTATGTGCTTCACTTATATCTTTTGAGCTAGGTAATTTTGCTCTAGTCATTCACTTATATCTTTTTAGAGAACGGCCGTGGTTTTATTTTATAGAAATTGATGAAATCTCGTACTTCACTTATATTATTTTGACAGTCTTTAGAACAGCATGGTAATTTGCTCTGGTTATAAAATTAGTCCTAATATGATAGGCATCCAAGAGGGATATGATAAAAACTTTCATATAAAGTGCATTGAATACTATGGGAAGTTTGATTCTGTATGTTTGTTTTGAGATATGAAGATGGTGATATTAGAGTCATGCTAGTAAGTAGTTGTGAATTTGAGAAATACTTGTGTCAAGGTTTGTGAGTCCTGTAGCATGCACGTATGGTGAACCGTTATGTAACGAAGTTGGAGCATGAGATGTTTTTTGATTGTCTTCCTTATGAGTGGCGGTCGGGGACGAGCGATGGTCTTTTCCTACCAATCTATCCCCCTAGGAGCATGCGCTTAGTACTTTGTTTCGATGACTAATAGATTTTTGCGATATGTATGCGAGTTCTTTATGACTAATGTTGAGTCCATGGATTATACGCACTCTCACCTTTCCGCCATTGCTAGCCTCTCTAGTACCACACAACTTTCGAGGGCCGTCGTTTTCAGCAAGCTCACGAAACATATCCTTGTCTCTGGTCATATGATCAATACATCCACTATCAAGGCCCATTCCTTTCCTCCAGCCATGTAGCCACGAAGACTGGCCATAAGACCAAAGTGTCTCATCGCATCATCAAGATCATAGTCACTATCATCATCCTCATCATAGTATCCATATTCAACATCGTCTTGTGATTGATCAATTCCTAGAGAGGGTAATTCATTAGATAAATGATCATCACAATGGTCATCTTTATGAATTCTAATAGCTTCGGAGATGATATTGCTAATGATTCCAACATCTCCTTTGGCACGCATGAGATCGCGAAGCTCAAATAGACAATCATCAAACTTAGGATCACTAGTACTCATCTTACTCAAGGCAATAGACTTATGAAGAATTTCGTCTAGATTTTTCAAGGAATAATTTGGGAATAGTTCCTCAAGAAATCTCCATATAGTGTAGGCACAATCAAGAGTAGGTAAGCTAGCAATCAAATTTTTGGGCAATCCTCTAATGATAAGATTGATAGTTCTAAGATTGCGAATCATGTCAAGATTCTCATCGGGAGAGGGATGCAAGGGATCACTAGGGGAAATGCAAGGACTAGTAATGTACTTTTCAAATGATATTCATTGAAAATCTCAAGCATCTCATTTTTTCACTCATGAAAGTAGTCTCCATCAAGTATAGGCACTCTATGTCTAAGACTCCCTAATGTCGACACATCCATCTTCCTCCAATGGTGATTAAACCAAAGCAATGGAGACCAAAGCTCTGTTACCAATTGAAAGGATCGAGAAGAGGTGTCTAGAGGGGGGTCAATAGACTCTTAGCAAGAAAAGTTGCAGTTTTTAAATTCTTTAAGTTGATGTGGAGTTTTAGCGCAAGTTCAAACATTCACAATACATATCAAGCAAGCATGACAAGAGTATATGAGCAGCGGAAAGTAAATCATGCATGTTGCAAGAATGTAAAGGGATGGGATTGGAGTGTGCAAAAGCAATAGGAGACACAGATGTTTTTGTCGTGGTTCCGATAGGTGGTGCTATCGTACATGCACGTTGATGGAGACTTCAACCCACGAAGGGTAACGGTTGCGCGAGTCCACAGAGGTCTTGAGGGAGTCCTGGATTAGGGGGTCCTCGGACTGCCGGACTATATACTTTGGCCGGACTGTTGGACTATGAAGATACAAGATTGAAGACTTTGTCCCGTGTCCGGATGGGACTCTCCTTTGCATGGAAGGCAAGCTTGGCAATTCGGATATGTAGATCTCCTCCCTTGGAACCGACTCTATGTAACCCTAGCCCCCTCCGGTGTCTATATAAACCGGAGGGTTTAGTCCGCAGGAGACAACCAATCATAATCATAGGCTAGCTTCTAGGGTTTAGCCTCTACGATCTCGTGGTAGATCAACTCTTGTAATACTCATATCATCAAGATGAATCAAGAAGGAAGTAGGGTATTACCTCCATCGAGAGGGCCCGAACCTGGGTAAACATTGTGTCCCCGCCTCCTGTTACCATCCGCCTTAGACGCACAGTTCGGGACCCCCTACCCGAGATCCACCGGTTTTGACACCGACATTGGTGCTTTCATTGAGAGTTCCACTGTGCCATCACCATAAGGCTTGATGGCTCCTTCGATCATCGACAACGATGCGATCCAGGGTGAGGTTTTTCTCCCCAGACAAATCTTCGTATTCGGCGGCTTCGTACTGCGGGCCAACTCGCTTGGCCATCTGGAGCAGATCGAAAGCTACGCCCCTGGCCGTCAGGTCAGGTTTGGAAGCTTAAATTTACTGCCGACATCCGCGGAGACTCGATCTTCGACGGATTAGAGCCCATGTCAGGTGCGCCGCACAGTCACGACGAGCATGACTTAGCTCCGCCGTCGGACGGTGTTCGGAAGATCACACCTGTGGCTACTCCGGCCCTCGATCCGGAGCCGATTGCGCCATCCGAGGACGGGTGGATGGACCCCGCCTCGGAGGCCGCACACTCAGTGGCGATAGAGCCAAATACTAACTTCACCTCCTATGAGACCTGTGTTGCCGGATCCTTGGATTCGTCCCCGGCCACAGGCTCCGAACCGCCTGCGTCCATGCCTATCGAATCTGATTGGGCGCCGATCATGGAGTTTACCTCCGTGGATATCTTTCAGCACTCGCCCTTGGGTGATGTGCTAAATTCATTAAGGTCTCTCTCCTTGTTAGGAGGCCCTTGGCCGAACTATGTCCGGCTCGAGCGGGAAGCGGACGACGAAGAAATTCGTTCCCTACCCACCACCCACTTAATTGCCACTGTCGACGACTTAACCGACATGCTCGATTTTGACTCCGAAGACATCGACGCTATGGACGACGATGCAGGAGAGGAACAGGAATCACCGCCCACAGGGCGCTGGACAGCCACTTCATCACACGATATATATATGGTGGATACACCTGTCGGATGTGGGGTTCCGGCAAACCCTTAAGGTTCGAACACTGGGGTGCGTGCGAAGTGTTTCCCCCCTACCGATCTACGCTCTAGCTTGCTAAGATCTCGCGGACGAACTCGACAAACTCGCAACACAGAAAGACACAAGGTTTATACTGGTTCGGGCCACCGTTGTGGTGTAATACCCTACTCTAGTGTGGTGGTGGTGGATTGCCTCTTGGGCTGATGATGAACAGTACAAGGGAAGAATAGCCTCCTGAGGTTGAGGTGTTCTTGTGGGTAGGCTCTCGATCGGGTTGGATCAAGCTAAGATGAGATGCCTCTATTATGGTGGCTAGCTCTACTTATATATGCCCTGGTCCTCTTCACAAATATCGAGCGGGAAGGGAGCCAACAACGGCTGGCAAATTTGAAGGGGGACAGCTAGTACAAGCTATCCTGACAAAAGCGGTCTTCGCCTGCGAAAAGCTCTGGTGGTGACGTTGCCTTGGGCTCCACCATGACCTCCATCTTGCCGTCCTCCTGGTCTTGGTCTCGTTGCACCAATATAGCAACCTTTGCCTGATGCCTCGGTACTCTTCGCCTGCGCTGGCCTCCTTAGCACCAAAGAGGAAATAAGGACGCTGCGCGCGCTGGCGCCCGCCTGGCACCTGCCTGGTGTTGTTTGTCATGGCTCACGTCACGAGAGCCTCGTGAGGTTTGCCCTGCCTTGATATCTCCGCTCTTTGTGAGCCTGCCTGGCTAGGCCACTCCAGAGGAGGTCTTGCGTCGTCCCCCTCGCGAGGCTTGGACCCTCGCGAGGGTCTTGGATGCCTTGTTGATGAAGATGGGCCATACGGCCTGCTGGCTTAGCCACGCTGTGGGCCGCAGGCAGGCAAGTCTGGGGACCCCCGTTCCCAGAATGCCGACAGTAGCCCCCGGGCCCAAGGTGCTCTCGGGCTTGGCTTCGCGGCGAAGCCAAGGGTCATGTTTGGAGCACCGCGAGCCCCAAAAGCCTGCGGCCTCGGTTGATGCGTGGCGGTTGATTGGACGTGGGCGTCTCCGCTTCCCCACGCTGCCTTTGAATCTGCCTAGCTATGCGGCCCCCGCGGCCTACACAGTTATTCCTCCGTCGCCTGCGCCTCGCTTCCCCAATCCCCCTGCTTCCTTGAGACTCTGCTTCCCTTCTCCGATCTGACCTGCCCTCCCCCTGCCTTGTTGCCATGGCGCCAAAACAAGCGGACAAGGGGAAGAAGCCGATGTCTCCGTCAGGCGCACCTCCAGCTGTTGAGCCGGCGCTAGGCCGATCCCGGGTGCTCAACTATGAGGCCATGGACAAGGTGCGTCCGATGCTCGCTTCCAGCTTCAGCGAGTGGGGGGAGACGGTGGCTTGGCCTGCGTCTCGCACTGCATGGCTCGGGCAGCCACCGAGATCCCAATCTTCATAGATGCCCTCTGGGCTGGCCTGATTCCTCCCTTCTCTGCCTTCCTCAACGCGGTGCTGGAGCATTACCAGATCCACATGCTGCATCTTGACCCCCAATCGGTGACTCTTCCTGATGTCTTCGCCTTCATGTGCGAAGCCATGGTGGGCATCGCTCCTTCCGTGGCCCTCCTCCGTCACTTCTTCTCATTGCACCTGGCCGACCCTCAGCAATGCTCGGGGTGCGTGAGCTTCCAGGCCGTAGCTGCGACCGCGGGCGCGGGGATTGACTTCGAGCTCCCTTCATCCACGAGCGAGTTTCGTACGCGATGGGTGTTTGTCGATGCTGGCGTGCTCAGCCCCCCTGCTTCATCTCCCGACGGGGCCTGCTGTTCCAAACTCTGGCTGGAGCCACCAGAAGCTCTCGAGCCCCCGCCTTGCTCTCGTCTGGGCCAGGTTGAGGCTGCTGAAGGACCGCGGCGAGACCGCGCCGATGGTGGTGAAGGAGTTCGTCAAACGCCGGGTTGCTCCGCTTCAGCGCCACTCTCGCCCAATGTGGACCTTGCTCAACAGTCAAGACCACATGAGGTTCTAGGAGTCTGGGCTCCCTCTTGGGATGCGGCAAACAGTGCTCAAGGTCTTGACGGGTGTCCCCTTGCCGGCCGAAATGCCTGGGAAGAATTGTCTGTTGTATCGCTGCAAGAACAAGGATGAGTTTGCAGCGAGCATGCCTTCCTTCGACGAATGGGGGTTGCGGCCGATTGGACTGGTGGGGCCTCGCGAGAACCCTGTCGTCGTGGTTCCCTTCTTCGCCGCCGGCGCCGAGCTCGCCCCAGGTGAAGGTGCGGGAGAGCGAGCTCCGACGGGGGCCGGTGGCCCAAGTCCTGAGGAACACATGCCGAATGGTGATCCTGGGGCGTCGTCTTCGGGGGCCTGCGACCCCCCTCTTGAGGTGCCGATTATTGAAGAGGCGCACCATGCGGCTCCCGAGGCCAAGGCTCCAGGGGCCTCGGGAGGTTGTGGTGAGACGGTGCCCGGCTGTTTGCCGCAACCGGGCACCCCTGAGGATATCCTTCCAGGCTCTTCTTCGGCCCCTCTGCGCACCAGCCGTCACGTCCAGCGTTTCGGTCGTCTTTGTGTGGACTTCGGGGAGCTCCGCAAGAGGAAAGGATCCCCTAGCGGTAGCAGCATCTTCGGGCCGTTGAAGCGGCGAAAGTACATCGCCATTGACGCGTAAGTACCTTGTTGTCACGGCTTCCTACGTGTCGCCTTCTTGTCCTGACGTCAGTTCTCCAGGGCTCCTTCCATTGAAGCTGTTGCGTCTCCCGAGAAGCGGCCTCCTCCTTCATCAACTCCCCCATCCGCCTTGAGCGTTTCTGGTCTTCCTACCGCCCTTGGAGCTGGGTCGGTCGGGGGAGCATCTTTGCCTCCGCGGCGCGCTGAGCCCGCTGCTTGGCCATCCCTCCCCCATGGTCTGGTGTGGAGCTTATCGGGCGTGCCCAAGGCTCCTCCTTCGCTCATAGGCAGCAGCTGGCTGGCTTCGATCTTTGGTTCCTCTTCAAGCAGCGAACCTCAGCCAGCTTGGGATTCTAGCAAGGACGGGCTGGCGTTAGGTGCGGCGTCAGCCCCCAACCCCCTGCCGGGGGGTGGTGCGCCGCTTGGCGTCCCGCCCGCAGCCCCCGTGGTGGAGGACAAGGAGGGTCGAGCGTTCGAGCTCGAGCGCGGGCGGAGCGTGGTTCGCCACAAGCTCTTCCAGGAGGCGATGGGCGCGATGAGCCGACTTGGTGAAGAGCTCGCGGGTGTTGACTCGCGCCTTGAGGCTGAGGGTCTCCGGCTGGTGGAGGAGCGGCGCAAGCTGAGGGTGGCCATTAACCTCGGTCGCTACCAGCGCGACCTTGAGAATGCGAAGGCCGAGGCGTCCCTCAAGGTTGCCCATGAAGCCCGCTCGCGAGCCTTGGAAGAGGCTCGCGAGGCTGACCGCCATCGCGAGGCTGCGGAGGAACGCGCGTGGGAGCTTCAGGCCTGGAGCACATCCCTTGAGCAGCAGGTGGAGGCGTGCAGGGCCGCTCTTGCATCGCTGAGGGGGACGCCCGCGGAGGATGAGGAGGTCCGGAAGCACGGTGAGACACTGGCCCTGGAAGTCGTGGAGTGCAGCCTCGAGCTCGAGCGACTGGAGACGAGGGAACGTCAAGTTGCTCAAGCAGAAGATGCCGTCGGGGCTCGCGAGGCCAGAGTCGAGGAGGAGGTGAACCGCCGGGTGGCCGAGGTTCGCGCGGACCTGGAGGGTAGGTACGACCTGAAGCTGAAGCTCGCGGGTACGGAGGATGCGGGCAGGGCCGCTGCCCTCAGGCCCAGGCTGGATGAGGCTGGGAGGCGCGCGGAGGCCATGACCGCCGCCCTGGTTACGGCGCAGGCGGACTTGGCCTCCGCCCGCGCCGAGCTAAACTCCCTTCGCAGGCGGGTTCATGACGCTGAGGCGTTGCACGGCAGAGCACGGAGGAAGTGCTCCAACGACGAACGCTGGAGCGCGAGCATGCTCCTATGCTTCAGGATCTTCGGAACAGGGCCAACACCGCCCTGGGCCATATTTGCGATGTGGAGGTGCCGGCCCCTCACTCGAATGACTATGCCAGCCATCTGATCTTCTTCACTGAGGTGGTGACGCGCCTGGAGGCTCGATCTGCCAGAGCTCGCCAGCTTGTGGAGGAAAGGGGGCGTGGCCTGCTTGAGCGCGCTTTCTCCCGTGTCTTCAGCCACCTTCTGAATGCCGACCCCAACTTTGATTTCGACGCCGCCATCGCCCCCGTTCCAACGGTCGTCCGGGGTGACCTGGCGCGTTGGGTTGAAGACAACATGGACGCGTTGGTCAGGGCCTTCACTACGGAAGATGACGGGGTAGTGGTCGCCGCAGACGAAGGCGACGTGGTTGACGACGGTGTTGGGGGCGTTGCCGGCGGTGGCGACGTTGCCGATGAAGATGATGATGATGCGAGTGACACATCCGCGGGTGATGTAGCGAGTGACATTTCTGGCTGATCCATGTTCTCCTATTGTTTCATCCTGCACACGAAGCTCGGGCATGGCCCTTGGGAAACTTGTAAGAGCATTTTGGGAGGGGGAGCCCCTCATGTAAGCAAATTGCAGTTTTTACTCTCCTATGCGATGTGAGTTTGTGTTCTCGTGAACCCGTGAATCCGGATGCGAGTTCTCTGTCGTGATTTACCTTTGCCAGCGCCAGCTTTGAGCTGGGTCGTGATGCGTCGAGTTTCTGAGAACCCTGCGGAGCTCATCGCCCTGTCAGAAGGGGCCCCACAAGAGGTGAGCACCAGTTGTAGTGCTAGTGCGCACTGGGCGTGCACGCTTCGCGCTGTCCCGCTCGCGAGGAGCTCGTGAGGGGAAGGCGACGGACATGAGCCCCAGGCAAAACGAGATCCAGAAGTCAAGAAATTGCTCGAACGAGAAAAGGCTCCCCCCGCGCGCATCGATAAAAACTCAGCTTCAACTCAAATCCAGATCCAGAAAGCAAAGCTACAAAGAGAGAGATCCAAAGCAAAAGGCCGCGTCCGACACCTAATCTAGTCTTCTGGTCTTCTAGTCTTCTCACCAGCGCGGAGCTAGGTGCTACCACTAGGTGTGGGAGGGAGCCCCAGGGCCTGAGCCCGGCACCCCTGAGACTCCGGGGCGTGTACAGCCCCAACTCATTATTACGTGAGAGTGTCACGGGCGGCGAGCTTCACAGGCACTGGGCCTTCTTCATAGGTACCGGCCTTGCTTCATATCGCCAGACGAGGGCCCTGCCTTGCGCCACCCTTGACCTCCTTTGAGCCAACAGGTCACCGGGACGACACAAAGGAGGGAAAGAGGACGCCAGCGGTGCCCCCGGCGACCACAGGTCCTCTGCCGGGAGAAGGGTCGTCGAGGCCTCCCCGGTAGAGGGCCTACCTCCGGGTGTCGCCAGGCGTCGCGCGCTGCGGGGAGGGGTCTTGCTCCTGACCCCCTCCCGGCGGCCCCCAGCGTGTCTCCCTTGTTGGAACGGGTGCCGCCGTGCCAGGGTCGTCGATCGACGCTGCAACCCGATTCATCTGCAGCCCATGGTTAGCATAAGCCTGTTCCTGAGAGATTAGCGGTACCCTGTAGTTGTCGTTGCCGGCGCGACCGTCGTGGTTCTCCGTTGGTTCTTGGAAGGCTTCGGCTCCTAGCGCCCCCTCTCCCCAATCTTCTCCAATGAATGAGCCGAGGTCGTCCTCTGGTGCGTACTCTTGGTCCATCATGCGGGGCACGTAGGCTTCCGGGGCCGTCACCCCAAGCACCTCACCGTGGTGCCCCACACTCCATGTTGCTCGGCCCAGGGTGGCGTCCTGAGGATGATAGCGTGGCATCCGGCTGGGACCATGGAGGGCGACGGTTGTGCTCGTGGTTGTCGCGGGCGGCATGGGGGAGTCGGAGCCCCCTACGCCGCTGGCCGTGCTGATGTTGATGAAGCCCCCTGGCGTAGTTGATGGCGCGCGGATGTGGTGAGGTTCACCGCGCGGCCCTGCTGTGGCCTGAGGAGGAAGTCGATAGCAGAAGGGTGGTGCTCCCGACGCCGCTGCATCCAGCAGCTCAGCAACATGCTCCAGCAGTGTATCCCGGCCGCTTTCCATCAGCCTGCATCGCAGCAGCTCCCTTGCCATGGTGAGCGTTGCCCGTATGTTTGCTTGCTCCCGTCGTGAGTGCAGCGCCGTTGCTGCAGCGTGGCTCGCTGCTCTTGCGGCGGCCCGTACTTGCTGTGGGGTGAGGGTGGACGACGCCTGGCCGCGCTGCCCGCGTCCGGTGGAGTTTGGCGGCGCTCGCGCCGCCTGGAGTGCAGGGTCAAGATCTTCATGGGCAGGCGGCGCTGCCCGGGCTGGCCAGGCTGCCCAGCGGTCAGAGCCGACCCTTGAGTCGCCGGACATCGTGGCTGGGGAGCGTCGGCGAGCTGGTTGGTGGAGGAGAAGCTCCGGCGCACCCCTACCTAGTGCGCCAAATGTCGGATGTGGGGTTCCGGCAAACCCTTATGGTTCGAACACTGGGGCGCGCGCGAAGTCTTTCCCCCTACCGATCTACGCTCTAGCTCGCTAAGATCTCGCGGACGAACTCGACGAACTCGCAAGACAGAAAGACACGAGGTTTATACTGGTTCGGGCCACCGTTGTGGTGTAATACCCTACTCCACTGTGGTGGTGGTGCATTGCCTCTTGGGCTGATGATGAACAGTACAAGGGAAGAACAACCTCCTGAGGTTGAGGTGTTCTTGTGGGTAGGCTCTCGATCGGGTTGGATCAAGCTAAGATGAGATGCCTCTACTATGGTGGCTAGCTCTACTTATATAGGCCCTGGTCCTCTTCCCAAATATCGAGCGGGAAGGGAGCCAACAACGGCGGGCAAATTTGAGGGGGGACAGCTAGTACAAGCTATCCTGACAAAAGCGGTCTTCGCCTGCGAAAAGCTCTGGTGGTGACGCTGCCTTGGGCTCCACGATGACCTCCGTCTTGCCGTCCTCCTGGTCTTGGTCTCGTTGCACCAATATAGCAACCTTTGCCTGATGCCTCAGTACTCTTCGCCTGTGCTGGCCTCCTTAGCACCAAAGAGGAAATAAGGATGCTGCGCGCACTGGCGCCCGCCTGGCGCATGCCTGGTGTTGTTCGTCATGGCTCACGTCACGAGAGCCTCGTGAGGTTTGCCCTGCCTTGATATCTCCGCTCCTCGTGAACCTGCCTGGCTAGGCCACTCCAGAGGAGATCTTGCATCGTCCCCCTCACGAGGGTTGGACCCTCGCGAGGGTCTTGCATGCCTTGTTGATGAAGATGGGCCGTACGGCCTGCTGGCTTAGCCACGTTGTGGGCCGCAGGCAGGCAAGTCTGGGGACCCCCGTTCCCAGAACGCCGACAACACCCAAAGAAAACAATGACGAGGAACGGAAGGATGCAACAAAGGATAGTTCCCTCGAGAAGCAACCAAGGCGACGTCGTAGGCACCGCTCCAAATCCCGCCTCGGCAAAAACAGCGATAACAGCGCAAGAAAAAACAATACCCCTGTCGACTCTAGAGGAAACAACGACCACATGGACCCAGCGACAGAGCAGGACGAGCCAGCGGACGGCAAACATAGTACGGAGCCGCTGTCCGACAACGGTGACGCCGAGGGTAAAGCTAATCAACCCGTCTCCGGAGAGGAGAACAGTCCGGACGACGATGCACACATCATCCTGGAAAGGCACTTGGAGCAAGAGAACTTCCATAGAAGGCTTCTTGGCACCGCGAGGAGTCTAAAGAAGCAGAAGCAAAGGCTTAAGGCCGCGCAAAATACACTCAACAGTAGATGGAACAAAGTGCTCGACACTGTAGAAAAGTACGGTGGCAGCCGCCACACAAAGAGCTATCCAAAGCGCAAGCTGTTGCCTGAATTCGATGACGAGGCTTTAGAGCCTATACAGCCAAAAAATAAAACGGCTGATCAGCCGGATCGACCACACGTGGCCGCGATAGGGCGGCTAACAATGTCGGTATTACCAGGTCCATCTACGGACCTAGGAAGCGCGCTCCGACACAGAATCAAAACCGAACACTACAACCGTCAGAATGCCACGACACATCCAAATACAGGGGTGCCGCGCACCCCCTATGCTTCACCGATGAGGTGCTGTATCACGAATTTCCAGAGGGATTCAAACCTGTGAACATAGAGGCATACGGCGGAACGATAGACCCTGGGGTCTGGATCGAGGACTTTATCTCCATATCCATATGGCTCGCGGAGATGACCTCCACGCCATCAAATACTTGCCCCTCAAGTTGAAAGGACCAGCCATGCACTGGCTGAAGAGCCTCCCCGAAAATTCAATCGGAAGTTGGGAAGAGCTTAAGGATGCTTTTAGGGCTAATTTTCAAGGGACCTATGTCCGACCTCCGGATGCAGATGATTTAAGTCATATAATTCAACAGCCCGGAGAGTCAGCCCGAAAGCTTTGGAACAGATTCCTCACTAAGAAGAATCAGATTGTCGATTGTCCGGACGCTGAAGCCTTAGCAGCTTTCAAACACAGTGTCCGGGACGAATGGCTCGCCAGGCACCTCGGCCAGAAAAACCGAGGACAATGGCAGCCTTAACAAGCCTTATGGCCCGCTTTTGCGCGGGCGGAGATAGTTGGCTGGCCCGTAGCAGCACCAGCGACCCAGGCACATCCGAAGTCAGGGATGGTAATGGAAAACCACGACGCAATAAAAGTAAGCGTCGAAACAATGAAGACAGCCCAGACAACACGGCGGTAAACGCCGGATTCAGGGGCTCTCGACCCGGTCAACGGAAAAAGCCATTTAAAGGCAGTAGAGATGGACTGTCCAGCCTAAACAAAATTCTAGACAGATTATGTCAGATTCATGGCACCTCCGACAAACCTGCGAATCACACCAACAGAGAATGTTGGGTTTTTAAGAAGGCCGGTAAGCTAAACGCCAAACACAGGGGGAGGGAGACACCAAGTGAAGACGAGGATGAGCCTCGCCAGCAAAACACTGGGGGACAGAAAAAATTCCCACCAGAGGTCAAAACAGTGAACATGATTCACGTAACGAAGAGGAGGAGCAAACACGCACTCCGAGACGTATGCGCCGTAGAGCCCGTCACCCCCAAGTTCAACCGTTGGTCGGCCTGCCCGATCACTTTTGATCGCAGGGATAACCCGACCAGTATCCGGCACGGAGGATCGGCTGCCTTGGTACTAGACCCAATAATCAACGGATACCATCTCACCCGAGTCCTTATGGACGGCGGCAGTAGTCTTAATCTTTTATATCAGGACACAGTTCGCAAAATGGGGATAGACCCAATGAGAATTAGCCAAAGCAATACTACCTTTAAAGGAGTAATACCAGGCCCAGAGGCCCGCTGCACGAGCTCTCTCGTACTAGAGGTTGTATTCGGTTCTCCCGACAACTTCCGAAGTGAAAAGTTAACCTTCCACATCGCTCCATTCCGAAGTGGCTATCAAGCACTACTCGGAAGAACGGCCTTCACTCGTTTTAATGCAGTACCGCATTATGCTTATCTTAAGCTTAAGATGCCCGGTCCACGCGACATCATCATAGTTAGCGGAAACACTGAGCATTCCTTACGCGCGGAAGAATGTGTGGTGGCTTTAGAAGCCGAGCACTAAACGGCCTCTCCAACTAGAATAAACGATCAGTCGTCAAGACCGCGGACACGGCTAGACGAGTCCGGCGCACCACTAGCTGTAACAGCTTAGATAAACCTGAGATGGGGTTTTTAAATATACCCCCATGGATGGTGCTAGGGGCTTCCCGCATGTAAAAAAGGCTACAGTTCGGCTTGACCTTATTTAGATTGAATTTTAATGATGTATTTAGATTAATTAATTTTTTGCATGAAGACTTTCACCTAAGGTTTTCTCTTTTACAGATGAAAATCGTGCTACACCCTTCCAGGATACGGCACAACAGAGACACATGCGCAGATGTGCAGTAGGGCCCCGCTCAAAGGTTTCTTTTTAGATTAAGACCCTGTGTAAACCTTTCTTACTATCTCTTGTTGCTTTACACCCCCCGGATACTCAGCACAACCGAGAGGGATGCTGGCATTATTGGCATTTCGCCACGTCAGGCTAATGCACGTACTTGGAACTTCAGGGTTCATTATCAAAGGCGTTACTCCGCCCGGTATACTTGGTAAAGTCCGAATACCTTAGGGAGTGTTCGGCGTCGCGAATTTGGCCTTATATGCATCAGCTCCGAATCATGTCTTTGGTCAATAGTTGGGTTTGCCCGGCTCCCGTGTTTTGCTAGCTTATGTTCCGCTCTATCAGCTAAGGAGGCACCGGGAGAACTACTGCGATTGTGCCCTGGTTCATCCGGATGAGCACCTCAGTAGAGAAAGCCGAAAACTGACTGTCATGATAAAGCGCGAGACTGGTCAACCACTCGATGACTCAGCGGAATCTTCGCGATTCCTCCACATTAACGAAGGGCCGGTTTCCCCGGTCAGGTATGTACGCGCCCCGTACTCGGACGAGCGCGGAAGTACCAGGGGCTATATAGTAGCCCCACTGTCAAACTCCTATGGCTAAGTGAAAGTGTTAAAGCAATATAGTCTGATTGCCTTGTTCGCCGTGCTATCACCTCCTTAATGGACCAAGACGTTGGATCAAGTGTGAACACGCGCTTTTCCCAACACCCCCGCATTATATGCGTGGGGGCTGAAGCCGACGACTGCAAACTTTCAGGTTATATACATACATAAACAACCACACAGGAGGCATCATAATACTTTCAGGCAAAAGTATAAACACAACCTTTATAATCATAATAGCATTGTTTTTACAATTTGGATACATGTCACTAGAACATGGTACTCTTCGAGCACTGAGCCTCTATTAAACGAGCGCCTTCTAGGACTTCTTCAAAACAGTGCTCGGCTGATACCCGGCCTACGGCTGAACTCTGGGTTGCAATAGCGGTGTCCTCCATCTCTGCCCAGTATGTCTTAACACGGGCGAGAGCCATCCGCGCACCCTCTATGCACGCTGACCTCTTTGCAGCGTCGATATGCGGCACAGCACCAAGGAATCGTTGCACTAAACCAAAATAACTATTCGGCGTTGGTCCTTTTGGCCAAAGATGATCCACAACAGACCTCATGGCAAGCCCGGACAACCTATGGAGCTCAGCCCACTCGGCCATTTGCTCATTTAACAACATCGGACGCGTTGGAGCACTGAACTGCGACCAGAACAACTTTTCCACTTCGTGATCTTTGAAAAACTCGGTCGCATCAGCAGCACTCGCTGCCAAATCCAAGTACGCATCTGCAGAACTCCATAATTGATCCAGAAGGGCATACTTAGGATCTCCAAACTTCGTCTGCAACAAAAAGGGCTTCCCAGCCGTGATATCTCCGGCTTGACGTAGCTCCTCCTTCGCCGCTCTAACTTTAGAGTGGGTTTCCTTGGTGGCTTCCTTAGCTTTCTTCAAGTCCGCCGCTTGTGCTTCGCTTTCCTTTTCAAGAAGCTCATATCGGTCGGCGGCATCCTTCAGCTCAACAGCCATCTTGGCTATTTTTTCTTCGCTCTGGCGATGAGCAGCCTGTTCGGCTCCTAACTCTTCGGCCGCCTTTAGCGCGGCCGCATCACTTCTCCTGGCTTGTTCCTTGGCTAGGGCAAGTTCCGCCCGAAGGGTCTCCACGGCAGCAGCTCCATCTGCAGTAACACCATATTATAGATACTAGCATTATGCTCCTCTTAATATCTGTTGACCACCAGAGAATACATACCCTGTGCCTCGTCAAGCCGCTTGTCTACAAGCACGATGTCGGCATCTGCCGCATCAAGTTGCCGCCTCAGTTCGGCAAATTCACCAGTCCGGCTAGCCACCGGACCCTCAGCCGCCTGCACATGAAAGCAGCATTATCATTACCTAGGACTATGATCCTCTGTTTGCCGCCTTTCGACAGCAACCAGAGTCTCAGGGGTTACTATCTGCATAGGGCACACCTAGCGTGTGCGGGACCGCCAAAAAAATATATTACTTTGCGTACCTCAAAGCCCCTCAGCAGGCTCATAAAAGCTTCATGCAACCTGCTTTCGGCGGACGACATCCTCTCAACCACCGTACCCATTAAAGTACGATGCGCTTCTGAGATAGCCGGTTGCTCCAAAAGACTCATCAGTGCGTCCGGTCATGCACCGGACAGTCCCGGACTCTTTCTGTTGCTCTCCTTAGGAGCCGAATACTCCAGACTTCGGGTGGCTGAAGGGTTACCTTCTGGCCTTGGTGGATCAGGAGAAATCCTCTGTGACGATACCTCAGGGTCGTCCACCTCATGAGGCGGGGAGGCACGGGGAGGCATTTCGCTCTCCATCATCTCTGAAAGAAGATCCCCCAAAGAAGAACTATGTCGAGAAGGGCTACGATCCGAACTGCAAGACATACGTCTCGGTTATTGTCCTCAGAGATGAAGCAGGATATATTTACTATAAAGTACTTTTGTTTACTTACAACTCGGTGGAGGGCTGAGCCCCTTGTGGGCACTGTGTGGTAAGGATGCCCTCAGGGGCAGGGCCCCCTGGCGAAGGTTTCTTCCCTTGTCTGGAAACCATTGTTTCCAAGTCTTCAGAGGCGGTCCTCTTCCTTCCTTGGGGAGAGGGAATTTTAGATTCTTCTCCCCGGTTATACTCCTTCGCGGAGGCACTAATTCCCCTGGTTTGGATGAGTAATGCGTGAGGCCCGCTTTCGGCTTCTTTATTCCTCCCTTTATCTTCCCCTGATGGTGCTTGATAAGGCGCAAGCTCAAGCATTCTGGCTAGTACAGGATCCAGTGAGCCTTCGGGAAGGGGGGCAGAACACCTGATCATCTTCGCCTTTTTTATCCAGTCCTGGTCAAAGAGCGATTTTTCAGAACGATGTTGTGACAAATTAAAAGACGGCGTGTTCGGCCGTAGAATTACTTACCTGGGTATCTGGACGGTTGCAGTTTAGACCCGCATCCTCGGTGGTGTCCGGACACTTTATTCGTGGTCTGAAGAACAATCCATACATCCCTTCGAGCGTCACACCAAAGAATTGCTGAATAGTTCGCGGTCCTTCCGGGTTGAACTCCCACATACGGAGAGGTCGACGTTGGCATGGCAGGACCCGACGAACTAGCATGACTTGCATTACCTTGACAAGGCTGACATCTCTCTCGAGGAGATCTCGGATGCGACTCTGCAGTGTCGGCACGTCATTAACTGGCCCCCAGTCCAGCCCCTTGTTGACCCACGACGCCAGTTGGGGCGGGGGGCCCGAACGGAAGGCAGGGGCAGCTGCCCACTTAGTACTTCGGGGAGCCGTGATGTAAAACCACTCCCGCTTCCATAAGTTGGACATCTCCGGGAAGGAACCCTCTGGCCATGGAGCATCGGCGCCTTTGCTTATTATGGCACCTCCGCACTCTGTGTGTCGCCCATCGATCATCCTCGGCTTCACATTGAAGGTCTTGAGCCATAAGCCGAAGTGTGGGGTGACGCGGAGGAAGGCTTCACACACGACGATGAACGACGAGATGTGAATGATGGAATCCGGAGCCAGATCATGGAAATCGAGCCCGTAGTAGAACATAAGCCCTCTAACAAAGGGATCAAGACTAAAACCTAGCCCTCGGAGGAAGTGGGAAACAAATATGACACTCTCGTTGGGTTCGCGAGTATGGATGACCTGCCCTTTAGCAGGCAGCCTGTGCGAGATTTCGGCGGTCAGATACCTGGCTTCTCTTAGCTTCTTGATGTCCTCCTCTGTGACGAAGGAGGCCATCCACCGGCCTTGAAGGTTGGATCCGGACATGATTGAAGGTCCGAAGTGCTTAGCCTCCTCCTTGGGTGTTGGAATTTGGGGTGGGGGAAGGGAAGGATCGAGCGCGAGAAGAAAAGGACAGGCCTTGGCCCCTTTATAAAGAGGGTGAATATCAAGCGTCCTCCGCGCGGCCGTCTGGAACTTGCCTAAAATCGAGGAGTCATACCAGCGGGCACGATTGGCTTACCCACACCCGTATTGATGAGAATCCCGTGATAAGAGGAACACGATCTCTGCTTTGACAAAGACGTGCCAATAAAACCGCGTCGCAACAAGTGCAGTGGCAGGCTGGGAAAAAGGGTTCGTCATGACCAAACCACGGCAGAACGTCACGCTATGAAAAGTTGTCAGCATATTGGATTTGTGGAAATATTATACTCCCTATGATGGTATGTGGAATTTGTTTTGCAGAGCCGGACACGATCCTCCTGTTCAAAATCTTCTACGGAGTATTCAGAGGAAGAACCCGCCTTGCAATGCCGAAGACAATCTGCGTGTCGGACTCGTCGTCATTGAAGCCTGGTTCAGGGGCAACTGAGGGAGTCCTGGATTAGGGGGTCCTCGGACTGCCGGACTATATACTTTGGCTGGACTGTTGGACTATGAAGATACAAGATTGAAGACTTCATCCCGTGTCCGGATGGGACTCTCGTTTGCGTGGAAGGCAAGCTTGGCAATTCGGATATGTAGATCTCCTCCCTTGTAACCGACTCTGTGTAACCCTAGCCCCCTCCGGTGTCTATATAAACCAGAGGGTTTAGTCCGCACGAGACAAAAAATCATAATCATAGGTTAGCTTCTAGGGTTTAGCCTCTACGATCTCGTGGTAGATCAACTCTTGTAATACTCATATCATCAAGATCAATCAAGCAGGAAGTAGGGTATTACCTCCATCGAGAGGGCCCGAACCTGGGTAAACATTGTGTCCCCCGCCTCCTGTTACCATCCGCCTTAGACGCACAGTTCGGGACCCCCTACCCGAGATCCGCCGGTTTTGACACCGACAGGGCTCCACCCACGAAGGTTCCACGAAGAAGCAACCTTGTCTATCCCACCATGGCCATCGCCCACGAAGGACTTGCCTCACTAGGGTAGATCTTCACGAAGTAGGCGATCTCCTTGCCCGTACAAACTCCTTGGTTCAACTCCACAATCTTGACAGAGGCTCCCAAGTGACACCTAACCAATCTAGGAGACACCACTCTCCAAGAGGTAATAGATGGTGTGTTGATGATGAACTCCTTGCTCTTGTGCTTCAAATGATAGTCTCCCCAACACTCAACTCACTCTCATAGGATTGGATTTGGTGGAAGGATGATTTGAGTGGAAAGCAACTTGGGGAAGGCTAGAGATCAAGATTTATGTGGTTGGAATGGAATATCTTGGTCTCAACACATGAGTAGGTGGCTCTCTCAGAAAATGGGTAATGGAAGTGTAGGCACGTTCTGATGGCTCTCTCCACGAATGAAGAGTGGGTGGAGGGGTATATATAGCCTCCACACAAAATCTAACCATTACACACAAATCACCAAACTCGGTGTGACCGAATCCGAAAACTCGGTCAGACCGATTTTGGTTCAAAATGTGAACGGTAGGATTTTCGGTGGGACCGACATGATCAACTCAGTGGGACCGATGTGCTAGGGTTAGGGTAAAGCCTTATCTCGGTTGGACCGATTACACAAACTCGGTGGGACCGATTTGGGTAATAAGCATAACAGAGAGTTGGCCAAGAAAACTCGGTGGTACCGATTTCATATTTCGGTGAGACCGAAATTAATGCAATAGGCAACAGAGAGTTTGCAAGCCCATCTCGGTGAGACCGAGATCCCATCGGTGAGACCGAATTGATTAGGGTTTCTGGCAGTGGCTATGTCAATGTAATGCCCACGATGCGGCTATATCTCCCACGTGTCGAGGCACGACTTAGAGGCATAACCGCATTGTGGTTTTGTCGCAAGAAGGGTCATCTTCACTCAATCCCATGTAATGAACAAGAATGGGATAACGAGAGTTGGCTTACAATCGCCACTTCAGACAATACATAAATATAATCCATACATCATCCAAAATACACACATAGACCGACTACGGTCAAAAACCATATGAAAATAAGATAACCCCAAATGCTAGATCCCCGATCGTCCCAACTGGGCTCCGCTACTGATCATCAGGAAAAGACACATAGTAACGACCACGTTCCTCATCGAACTCCCACTTGAGGTCGATCCCATCATCTGCAATGGCATCGTCAGCACCTGCAACTGTTTTGGTAGAATATGTGAGTCACGAGGACTCAGCAATCTCACACCCGTGAGATCAAGACTATTTAAGCTTATAGGAAAGGATGGTGTAATGAGGTGGAGCTGCAGCAGGCACTAAGCATATTTAGTGGCTAACATACGCAAATGAGAGCGAGACGAGAAGCAACGGAACGGTCGTCAACTAGTAATGACCAAGAAGTGATCTTGAACTCCTACTTACGTCAATGCATAACTCAAACCGTGTTCGCTTCCCGGACTCCGCCGAGAAGAGACCATCACGGCTACACACACAATTGATGTATTTTAATTGGGTCAAGTGACAAGTTCTCTACAACCGGGCATTAACAAATTCCCATCTGCCTCATAACCGCGGGCACGGCTTTCGAAAGATAATACCCTGCAGGGGTGTCCCAACTTAGCCCATTATAAGCTCTCACGGTCAACGAAGGATAAACCTTCTCCCGGAAAGACCCGATCAGTCTCGGAATCCCGGTTTACAAGACATTTTGACAATGGTAAAACAAGACCAGCAAAGCCGCCCGAATGTGCCGACAAATCCCGACAGGAGCTGCACATATCTCGTTCTCAGGGCACACCGGATGAACACTACGTACAACTAAAACCAATCCTCGAGTTTCCCCAAGGTGGCGCTGCAAGTGGCTCTAGTTTGGACCAGCACTCAGAGGAACACTGGCCCGGGGGTTTAAATAAAGATGACCCTCGGGCTCGCGAAAACCCGGGGGAAAAGGCTTAGGTGGCAAATGGTAAAACCAAGGTTCGGCCTTGCTGGAGGAGTTTTATTCAAGGCGAACTGTCAAGGGGGTCCCATAAATCACCCAACTGCGTAAGAGATGCAAACTCAAGGAACATAAAACCGGTATGATGGGAACTAGGGCGGTAAGAGTGGAACAAAACACCAGGCATAAGGCCGAGCCTTCCACCCTTTACCAAATATATAGATGCATTAATTAAATAAGAGATATTGTGATATCCCAACATATCTGTCGTGGAATTGTCACGGCAGATGTCCTCATGCAAGGACTTAGTCATGGAGACATCGTAGCTAGGAAGCTTAAAGGGGTTAAACAGGACAAGGAACACGAGGGTTATACTGGTTCGGCCCCTTACGGTGAAGGCAAAAGCCTACGTCCAGTTGAGGTGGTATTACTTAGGGTTTCGATGACCAGGGAGCTTAATCGCTATGCCCGGCTCTCGATCTGTTGTCCCTCGTCCTGAACCGCCGCCGGGTCGTCCCTTTATATAGAGAGGTTGACGCCCCGCGGCTCTCAGATTCCTGGCCGGCTTATAACAGTATCCGGCTCGGACTCTTAACTACTCTTGCCTTACATTACAAGTCTTGCCATAACGATGGTTTATCACTACGGGCCTTAAGCCGCCTCCGGGTCTTAAGCCCACTATTGATCCGCCATCTTCTGGCCTAGTACTGGGCTTCACGTGATGATCATTATAACGTAACCCGGCCCCTCCTGGGCGGGTGACTCTAATGGTTATATCCTCAACATTAGGCCCCAGATTGATTTGAACCGGTTCATGTCAATCTTCAATCCTTTTAAGAGAAAATCTTCCGGCTTCTGCTCGTGCGAAGGCTATAACCCGCCGTGACGTCATCTTCTGGGTTCCTGGTAACCCGCCATGACGTCATCTTCCACTAAATTCATTTTTTATTCTGTCATATCCCAACGGATCTTATCTTTTAATGACCATCCCGAAAATCAAGGCGCTTCTGTGGCAAGATAATCATGTCTTCGGTCTCCTCGTTTCTCGCGCCCATTTATCAGCCGCCCCCTATAAATAGGCCCGGCTCATAAGCCTTCGTCACTCTCCCCTTCCATCGTCTTCCTCCTCTGACGCTCCAGAGCCCGAGCTCCAGCCGCCGCCGCCGCGCCCCTTGTCTTCCTCGACCTCGGCCGCTGCATCACCCTGAACTGGTCCAGAGAAACGGCGGCCACCTCCGCATCTCATCAGCGCCAGTAAGTACTCGCCACTCCATACAGTAGGTTTGCATTAGGGTTCTGTCGTTCTTCCCTTGTTCTTCGTAGTTCATCCCGAGTTCTTCACAGTTCTTCCACCGCGGCCTTTTTTGATCCGGAAAGTAGGATAAAGCTCCTGCGGTAGTGGTTTCGCACGCATTTCTAGTACTAGCAGATCCCTCCTGCTTGCAAAAAGGCCTATTGGAACTTATGAACTTCTCTGTGCCAGTTTTTAGGTCTAGAAAAATTTCCTTTCTAGACGACCGTTTGATCCAAAATAATTACTGCAATCTGTGAAACCTGTTTGTGCCACACTTAGTCAAAAATTGCATCTGTTAGCTATGGCGGCTCATATCGCCGGCTTAAAGGAGGCCATACGCTGTGAAATTTCTGGCTCATTCATGATAGAGTTTTAAACAACTTGAATTACTTATGACATCCACAGCGGCTTAGATAACCCGACACAATTAGCCATATATCATTAGTCCCCTTCATAAGCCGCCATCTTGAATGCTAAACTGGAAACTTCCTCCGGCTTTTATTTGAACCGGACATTTTCTTTTGTCATAGGCTTTCGTCTTTCACAATGCCTCCCAAGGCTCCTAAGGCACCCATTACGTGCAACTGGGTGAGATCCAACGTTACTGATGATACCTTAGATGATTTCGTGAAGATGGGTTACCTGCCTAAGAAGGAGGTTATGTCCTATCGTGCCCCTGACCCGTCCGAAGAAAGACCTCAACCAAGAGATGGAGAGGTTGTGATATTTGCTGATCACATGAGCCGGGGCTTTGCTCCCCCTGGCTCAAAATTCTTCAGAGATGTTCTAAACTTTTTTGATCTGCGACCTCAAGACATCAAACCCAATTCCGTGTCGAATATTTGTAACTTTCAAGTATTCTGTGAGGTATATCTCGGAGAAGAGCCCAACCTACTGCTCTTTAGGGAGCTATTTTATCTGAACCGCCAGAACGAGTGTGCCAACGGGCCTAGCTTGGAACTTGGCGGAATTTCAATCCAACGACGAAGAGATTGCCTCTTTCCTTATGCTGAGCCGCCAAGCCACCCAAAGGACTGGAATCAAACATGGTTCTACTGCCAGGATACTTCTCCGGCTGATGAGAACCCTCTGCCCGGCTTTCGCGCCCTGCGTCTGGAGTCAAATCACCCCCTACCAGACAAATTATCTCAAGCTGAGCGACAACCGCTTATCCCCACCATCAACAAGATTAAAGCTCTTCTGGGAAACAGCCTTAACAGTGTTGATCTAGTCCGGGTCTGGATTGCTTGGCGGGTGATTCCCTTGAGCCGCCGCTCCGGCTTAATGTGTGATTACACGGGCCGGAAGGATGATCCTCTTCGGCACAGCCCCAATGACTTACCTGAAGACGTCATTGATGACATGACCAAGTCCCTTCTGAACGAGAGCTTAGCAGACTGCGGGAGGACCGGCTTAAATCCCTTCTGCAAAGCTAACCCGGCTCCGGCGGTAAGCTACTGATCTCAGCACTTTACTTTCCATTTTAACAATTTTCGTCTTAACTTCAAGAAATCTTTGTTGTATTTTTCAGGCTAATGATAAGTTCTGGAAGGTCAGGTATGACCATGAGGCCGCCAAAAAAGCCAGGAAGGCTAAAAAGGCCGCCAGGAGAGCCGCTCCCCGCAAGAAGGGGAGTAAGCCTAGTGCCTCAGAGCTGCTTCAGCTGGATGACTCCTCCGAGTTAGAGGTAACCCTTCATTCTTACGCTCTTCTCTTGTTTTTTGTTTGTTCTTAACCACCTTATTGACATTGATTATCAGCAGGAGGACACCGGAGCAAGTAACCCGGTGATTGAAGAGGTAACTATACTTTCCTCCGACTCGGACCCCTTGCCAAGGCTGAAAGTCCGAAGAGTAACCCGGAAAGTAAGATTTTCCCATCCTTTAGCTTATCAAGATCCTCAATTTCTTTTGAAGCAACAGATTCATGAGAGCCGGAGGCAAACCCGGGCCAGCAAGGATGCAGACCTCTCCTCCGGCTTACCCGAAGCATCAAGGAAGTGCCGGACCGAGGTTATCTCCAACTTATATCCTTTTCATCCTTTGGCGGGCATCACTCGTCAACTGCTCAATTCTTCTAATTCAGACTATCAGGAAACCTCACCTTCCTCTGGGGACATCATGCAATCTAACTTGCCGGCTTTCAAGACCGCACCCGGGTAATGATGATCAGCTTATGTTATGCTTATCTTTCTCATGTTTTTGCACTAACCTTTTGACTTTCAGTGCCCAAGCAAAGCTCAGCAAGAGGGAAAAGAAAAGTAACCAGGTCGAAGACCCGGTCTTGACTGAACCCAACGCCTCTGCTTCTGAGCCGCTGTCTGTACCAGCTCCAGAAACCACCGCTCCAAATGAACAACAAGCCACGGAAAGTTCTGACAACCCAGAGATCCCCAGCTCAGCTCAACCGGCCGATGACCCGGATGTGGTGATTACCCGGACCGAATATGTTGAGCCGGGAAGACCCACTGTGCTGGCCAGATGCTCTGCTAAAGAAGAGCTGCTGGAGCGCCGCAGGGCCAGACTGGATATCACTGACTATGCTAATTTGATCATTGGAGACATTGTTTCTGGTTATATTGGTCAAGTGCACAACAGCCGGGACCTGGAGATTGACATGGTGAAGCAGATACCGCAAAAATCTGAGGTACAACTCTCTTGCTTACTCCATAGTCATCCTTACCATGCTAGCCCCCAAGTCTATTACTTATGATAGAATATGTTGTAGACTTAACTTCCGGCTTACCTTCATGAACCGGTACTTATAAATAGAATCTTTCAGCATACATTAGCCCCCAAGTGCCAAGTGTCTTTGCTTGCAAAGTGTTGGGACTTTAATGTTGCATGATAACCACTCAAACTGTAACCCGGAATTTGTACAGGCTGCCTGCAAGAAGTTTGAATCGGAAATCTCTGAGCTAAAGAACCGCCTGAAGACTCAGGAAACTGAGACCCGGAAGGCCAATGCCAAGTTTGAGTTCAGTGTTGCTGCACAAGAAAAACTGAAGAAAAAAATTTGAAACAGAAAGAAAAACTTGGGCCGACGAGAAGACTGCCTTGCTCAGCCGGGCCGAACAAGCGGAGGCTGCCCTTACTGAAAGAACCGCCGAACTCTCCGCCTTAAAACACCATGTGTCACAGATGGTCTCCGCAATCTTCGGTAAGTTATTCTGTAAGCTTTTAACAAGTTCACATTCTTTATGTCTCATAAGTCCCATCGTTGCCATCAGCTCACCTGACGTTATTATGCAGGTCCCAGAAGCTCCAATCTGAATCAGAACGTGCTGACCAAGCTGAAAGCGGTTTACACCTTGGTGGAGCAACTCTACACCGGGTCACAACGTGCTTTAGCCGTTGTGGCCCTGTCCAATGAGGTTCCCACTCACCTGGCAGACGTACTCAGGCGGCTTGCCGTACTTCCTCAGCGCTTCCAAGAGCTGAGACGGGCTTCTGCAAGAGCCGGAGCTATAGCTGCTCTGAGCCGGGCCAAGGCGTTTCTCCCGAAGCTAGACCCGGCCGACATCGCTCTCGGATACCCCAGCCTGAAGGAAGACGGTACTCCCTTTGACCAAAAAGACTTCGCCGCCTGTGTGAAGAGCGTGCGCCCAGTGGCTACCTTGATCGGGAATGACACAGACCTTACCAAGTATCAGCCGGGCTATGACGCGGAAAATCAGAGGATCCCAACTCCACGCAATGAAGCAATCAGCCTGATCCCTCCGACTCGTAAGCACACCTTCGCCCCAGAAGTTGACCCGGCCGGGTTAATTGATGATGAGGCTCAATTCGAAGCTTTGAGCGGCATTGACTAGAAATCATCAACCTTCCAGGTCATGGAAACAGCCGGAGGAGCGGAGAGGGATGAGCCGGGAGCTTCAACCCAACAAGCACCTTGATTTCTTAGGCGGCTCATGGTTGTACCTTAAAAACAATGCCTCACCTTTTGGACTCGGGGAGTCCTATAATAGAGTAGGACAAACACTTAATTTTGTCGTGCCATCGTGCACGTTCAGAGTGCTTAACTCCTTTGAAGCTGCTCCTTTATATTCCTCCGGGTTATGTGCGATCATCTACTTTCCTTAAGTTAAAAAGTTGTCTTTAACTGTCCTGCATAGAAAACAAATCACAAGTTTCTGAGCGCTTACCGCACTGAGAGTCATATACTTTACATATAACCTGAAATATGAACCAAAGTCACCAAAGACCGGCCCTCAATTATATCCTCGAGGTAACCATAATAGCATACTTAAAGCCTTCCAGTATACTTCCGGTTTATGTAACCCGAATAATGAGGTTGAGAACTCAACTCCGGTTCACCAGCATCGATAATGCTTATTGTGTGTTATCAACATTGTTAATCAAAATAAGCCGGCGGAGTAAGAACCGCCCTTGCACACTGTTGATATGATCAAAACAACTTGTTGCAAACCAAAAGATCAAAACATAGGGGCTTCTGATTCGAATACGACCAGAGAACCGTCCCAAAGGGGTTAAGCTAAGATCCGAATGCGATCATATAGCCCCCAGTGGCTTTGGTGTTGCCGATCAAGAGGGTACCGACAGCTATGTTCTCTTTGGTTCGAATACGACCTATGTTTGAACAGGAAGCCCCCAAATGACCTTGAGAGTTGTTTAACGACGCTGATTCGAATACATTCCACGTCGGTTCCCAAAGGGGGTTGAGCTATGATTCAAATATGATCAAGAAAAACTCCCCAATGAGCTCAACAATTTGCCAATCAAGTGGGTATCGACAGCTATGTTCTCTTTGGTTCGAATACGACCTATGTTTGAACAGGAAGCCCCCAGGTGATCATATTGTTAACGGCTAGATTCGAATACGATCGTAAGCCGGATCCACCTCCAAGTGATCATGTAATGTTGTAATGGAAATAACACATTTACCTTTGGAGGAGAAAAGGACAGAGGTCCTGCTTTATTATTTATCAGAATATATACATGGCTATAGAAATATGTACATTCTGAGAGCCGGTGGCTCAAGTGTAATAAGGCCGAAGCTGAGCTATGTTCCACGGCCGACGGGTCTCTTCCTCCGACTTACGTGAATCTTTGTGCTCCCGAACATCGATAAGGTAGTATGACCCGTTGTGCAAGTTCTTGCTGACCACAAAGGGCCCTTCCCAAGGCGGGGATAACTTGTGTGCATCTGTTTGATCTTGGATGAGCCGGAGCACCAGATCACCTTCCTGGAAGACCCTGGACTTAACCCGACGGCTGTGATAGCGGCGCAGGTCTTGTTGGTAAATTGCCGAACGAGCTGCTGCCACATCACGCTGTTCGTCCAACAAGTCAAGAGCATCTTGGCGCGCCCGCTCATTATCCGCCTCAACATAAGCCGCCACTCGAGGCGAGTCATGACGGATGTCGCTAGGGAGGACTGCTTCCGCTCCATAAACCATGAAGAAAGGCATGTAACCCGTAGACCTGTTAGGAGTAGTATTGATGCTCCATAACACGGAGGGTAACTCCTCCACCCAACAACCCAGCGTCCGTTGCAAAGGGACCAAAAGCCGGGGCTTGATGCCCTTCAAAATCTCCTGATTAGCTCTCTCAGCTTGACCATTGGATTGAGGGTGAGCCACTGATGAAACACCAAGTCGAATATGCTCTCGTTGACAAAACTCCTCCATGGCACCTTTAGACAGATTGGTACCATTGTCAGTTATAATGCTATGTGGAAAACCAAAGCGAAATATCACCCTTTTCATGAACTGAACTGCTGTGGTTGCATCACACTTACTAACTGGCTCTGCTTCAACCCACTTTGTGAACTTGTCGACCGCCACCAAGAGGTGAGTCTTCTTATCCTTGGATCTTTTAAAAGGCCCAACCATATCAAGCCCCCAGACCGCAAATGGCCAAGTAATTGGAATCATCCTCAGCTCCTGAGCCGGCACATGAGCCCGTCGCGAGAACCTCTGACAACCGTCACATTTACTGACCAAGTCCTCCGCATCAGCATGAGCCGTCAGCCAATAAAAACCATGACGAAAATCCTTGGCCACAAGGGATTTTGAGCCGACATGATGGCCACAATCCCCCTCGTGAATCTCACGTAAAATTTCTTGACCTTCCTCAGGGGAAACACAACGCTGGAAAGTTCCAGTGACACTGCGACGATGCAGCTCGCCATTGATTTATCATTGACTTAGACCGCCGGGTTATTTGTCTGGCCAAAGTTTCATCCTCAGGCAATTCTCCCCAGGTCATGTAAGCCAAGTATGGTACTGTCCAGTCTGGGGTAATGTGGAGAGCCGCCACCAACTGTGCCTCCGGGTCAGGAACAACTAGGTCTTCCTCTGTAGGCAACTTGACAGAAGGGTTATGAAAGACGTCCAGGAAAGTATTAGGCGGCACCGGCTTTCGCTGGGAGCCCAGCCGGCTTAATGCATCAGCCGCCTCGTTCTTCCTACGATCGATGTGCTCTACTTGGTAACCCTGAAAATGTCCAGCAATGGCATCGACTTCGCGACGATAAGCCGCCATGAGAGGGTCCTTGGAATCCCACTTGCCTGACACTTGTTGGGCCACTAAGTCTGAGTCGCCAAAGCACCTTACCCGGCTTAAGCTCATCTCTTTAGCCATCCGAAGACCATGGAGCAAGGCCTCGTACTCAGCTGCATTGTTAGTACAGGGAAACATCAACCGTAGCACATAGCAAAACTTGTCACCTCGAGGGGAAGCTAATACAACTCCAGCCCCCGAGCCCTCCAATTGCCTAGACCCGTCGAAGTGAATAGTCCAGTATGTATTATCTGGTTTCTCTTCAGGCACCTGCAGCTCTGTCCAATCGTTGATGAAATCCACCAATGCTTGAGATTTGATAGCTGTGCGTGGCACGTATTTCAGACCATGAGGCCCAAGTTCTATAGCCCACTTAGCCACTCTCCCTGTGGCTTCCCTGTTTTGGATGATATCTCCTAGGGGAGCAGAACTAACCACAGTGATAGGGTGACCTTGGAAGTAGTGCTTAAGCTTCCAGCTTGCCATGAATACCCCATAAACAAGCTTCTGCCAATGTGGATACCGTTGTTTGGACTCAATGAGTACTTCGCTGACATAGTAAACCGGCCACTGAACCGGATACTCCTTACCCTCTTCCTTGCGCTCCACCACCACAGCCACACTGACGGCTCGTGTGTTAGCGGCTACATACAGCAATAAGGGCTCCTTGTCAACAGGAGCAGCAAGAACTGGGGGCTCAGCCAGCTGTCTCTTCAAATCCTCAAAAGCAGCATTAGCAGCATCATTCCAGACAAAGTCATCTGTTTTCTTCATCAATTGGTACAGTGGCATGCCCTTTTCACCCAAACGGCTTATAAATCGGCTCAAAGCTGCAATGCGGCCCGCCAGATGCTGTACGTCGTTTATGCACGCCGGCTTAGCCAGAGAGGTGATTGCCTTGATCTTTTCCGGGTTAGCCTCAATGCCTCTGTGAGAAACTAGAAAACCCAAGAGCTTGCCTGCGGGAACACCAAAAACACACTTGGCCGGGTTAAGCATCATCTTGTAAACCCGGAGATTATCAAAGGTTTCTCTAAGATCATCTACCAGGGTCTCCTTCTCCTTGGATTTAACCACGATATCATCCACATAGGCATGAACATTGCGCCCAATCTGGTTATGAAGACAATTCTGCACACAACGCTGGTAAGTCGCCTGTGCACTCTTGAGCCCAAAAGGCATAGACACATAACAGAAGGCCCCAAAGGGAGTGATGAACGCCGTCTTCTCCTGGTCCTTCACTGCCATTTTAATCTGATGGTATCCAGAATAAGCATCCAAAAAACTCAAGCATTCACAACCCGCCGTAGCATCAATAATTTGATCAATACGGGGGAGAGCAAAAGGATCAGCCGGACAAGCTTTGTTTAAATCCGTGTAGTCCACACACATCCGCCAGGTGCCGTTCTTCTTGAGCACGAGCACCGGGTTAGCTAACCATTCTGGATGAAAAACTTCAACAATAAACCCAGCCGCCAAGAGCCGGGCTACCTCCTCACCAATGGCTTTCCGCCTCTCCTCATTAAACCGCCGAAGGAATTGCCTGACCGGCTTAAATTTTGGATCAATATTGAGAGTGTGCTCAGCGAGTTCTCTAGGTACACCTGGCATGTCAGAAGGTTTCTGTCGTGGAATTGTCACGGCAGATGTCCTCGAGCTAGGACTTAGTCGTGGAGCCATCGCAGCTAGGAAGCTTGAAGGGGTTAAACGGGACAAGGAACACGAGGGTTATACTGGTTCGGCCCCTTACGGTGAAGGTAAAAGCCTACGTCGAGTTGAGGTGGTATTGATTAGGGTTTCGATGACCAGGGAGCTTAATTGCTATGCCTGGCTCTCGACGAGATCTTTCTTGCCCCTAAACCGCTTCCGGGTCGTCCCTTTATATAGAGAGGTTGACGCCCAGCAGCTCTCAGAGTCCCGGCCGGCTCATAAAAGTGTCCGGCTCGGACTCTCAACTATTCTTGCCTTACACTACAAGTTCTACCATAACGGCGGTTGTAACTACGGGCCTTAAGCCATCTCCGGGTCTTAAGCCCATCTGTGGCCCGCCGTCTTCAAGCTTGGCGCCGGGCTTCAGGCGATGACCTTTATGAGTAACCCGGCCCCTCAGGGCGGGTGACTCTAAGGTTTATATCCTCAACATTAGGCCCCAGATTGATTTGAGCCGGCTCATGTCAATCTTCAATCCTTTCAACAGAAAATCTCCGGCTTACAATTGTGTGAAGGCTATAACCCGTCGTGACGTCATCTTCTAGATTCCGGGTAACCCGCCGTGATGTCATCTTCCATTAAGTCCATTTTTTACTCCATCATATCCGCGACGGATCTTATCTTTACTGCCATCCCAAAAATCGAGGCGTTTTATGGTGAGATAACCGCGCCATGGCCTCCTTGTTTCTCGCGCCCACTTATGAGTCTCACCCTTATAAATAGCCCGGCCCAATGAGCCTCCAGCCACTTCGCCACCTCCATCTTCTTACTCTCGCCACTGTGCTGCGCTCGAGCTCCACAGCCGCCGCCGCCGCGGGTCTTCTTGTCTTCACCAACTCCGGCTGCTGCATCAACCTGACGTGACCAGATAAACGGCGGCGATCTCCGCAGCTCTCCAACACCCGTAAGTCCCTGTTACTCTGTAGAATAGATCCGCATTAGGGTTCTTGCTGTTCTTCCCGTGTTCGTCGCCATTCCTTGCGAGTTCTTGGTAGATTTCATTTTTACCACCTTTCTTGATCTTTAGACTATAGAACTGTTGCGGTAGTTGTTTCTCGCCCGTTTCCAATGGACATAAGTCCCTTCTCATTGCATAAAGGCTCCGTTCAAACTTATGAACTTCTTCTGCCTCTGTTTTAGGTCTAGAAACTTTTCCTTTTAGTCGACCATTTTGATCCAAAATATTCACTGTGATCTGTGAAACCTGTTTTCACCACACTTAGTAAAAAACTGCATCTGCTGAGCTATGGCGGCTTACACTTCCGGCTCAAAAGAAGCCATGCGCCGTAAAAAAATTCCGGCTCATTTATGATAAAGCCGTAGACAATTGAATTACTCTCAATTCCTCCAGCGGCTTAGATAACCCGATGCACTTAGCTATATGTCATTAGGCCCCTTCATAAGCCGCCATTTTAAACATTGAACTGTAAACTTCCTCCGGCTTATAATTGAACCGTACATTTCCTTTTATCATAAGCTTCCGACTTTCACCATGCCTCCCAAAGCTCCCAAAGCACCCATCACGTGCAACTGGATGAGGTCCAACGTCACTGATGACACCTTAGCGGATTTTGTTAAGACGGGTTACCTGCCCAAGAAGGATGTCATGTCTTACCGCGCCCCTGACCCGTCAGAGGAGAGACCACAGCCAAGGGACGGGGAGGTGGTAATATTTGCGGACCACATGAGCCGGGGCTTCACACCACCCGGCTCAAAGTTCTTTAGAGATGTGCTGAATTTCTTTGATCTGCGGCCACAAGACATAGGACCCAATTCCGTGTCAAACATATGCAACTTCCAAGTATTCTGCGAAGTCTACCTTGGAGAGGAGCCCAACCTTCTTCTCTTTAGAGAGCTATTCTACTTGAACCTCCAGAATGAGTGCGCCAATGGACCAAGCCTGGAACTTGGTGGAATCTCCATTCAACGCCGGAGAGACTGCCTTTTTCCTTACTCCGAGCCGCCAAGCCACCCAAAAGACTGGAACCAGACGTGGTTCTACTGCCAGGACACTTCACCGGCTGACGAGAGCCCGCTGCCCGGCTTTTGTCCCTCGCGTCTGGAGCCAACTCACCCTCTGTCAGACAAGTTATCTCAGGCGGAGCGCCAACCTCTGATCCCCACCATCAACAAAATCAAGGCTCTTCTGGGAAATGGCCTCAACGGCATTGATCTGGTCCGGGTCTGGATCTTGTGGCAGGTGATCCCCTTATGCCGCCGCCCCGGCTTAATGTGTGATTACACGGGCCGGAAAGATGACCCCCTGCGACACAGCCGCAACGATCTTCCTGAAGACGTTGCTGAAGACATGACCAAGGCCCTCTTGAATGAGAGCTTGGCAGACTGTGGGAGGACCGGCTTAAGCCCCTTCTGCAAGACCAACCCGGCCCCAGCGGTAAGCCGCTGATCTAAACATCTTATTTTTCCTTAGATAGTTTTCATCTGAACCTTAAGAGGGTTTCATTGTATTTTTCAGGCTGATGATAAATTCTGGAAGGTCAAGTATGACCACGAGGCGGCCAAGAAGGCCGGGAAGGCTAAGAAAGCCGCCAAGAGAGCCGCTCCCCGCAAGAAGGGAAGCAGGCCTACTGCTTCAGAGTTGCTGCAACTAAGCGATAGCTCCGAGTCAGAGGTAACCCCTGAACCTGTAAGCTCTTGTTGTATTTCTTGTTTACTCCTGTCCACCTTATTGACACTGATCATCAGCAGGATGACACCGGAGCAAGTAACCCGATGATTGAAGAGGTAATGACACTTTCCTCCGACTCGCAGCCCTTGCCAAGGCTGAAAGTCCGAAGAGTAACCCGGAAAGTAAGATTTTCACATCCTTTAGCTTATCAAGATCCTCAATTTCTTTTGAAGCAACAGATTCATGAGAGCCAGCAGCACACTCGGACCAACAAGAATGCTGATCTCTCCTCCGGTTTACCTGAGGCGTCAAGGAAGCGCCGGACCGAGGTTATCTCCAACTTGTATCCTTTTCATCCTTTGGCGGGTGTTATACGTCAACCGCTCAATTCTTCTGATTCGATTTATCAGGAAACTTCACCCTCCTTTGGCGACTCTATGCAATCGAACCTGCCGGCTTTCAAGACCGTACCCGGGTAATGATGATCTTCTCTTGTTGCGCTTATCTTTACTCATACTTTTGTACTAACCTCGTGTCCTTTCAGCGCTCAAGCAAAGCTCAGTAAAAGAGAAAAGAAGAATAAGCCGGTTGAAGAGACGGTCTTACCTGAGCTGGAGGTTTCAGCTCAAGAGCCGCAAGCTGCTTCTGCTCCTGAAGCCACCACTCCAACTGATGAGCCAATCATAGAAACTTCTGCTAATCCGGAGACCTCCAGCCCGGCTCAGCCGGCCGATGAACCGGACGTGGTAATCACCCGGACGGAGTTTGTTGAGCCGGGGAGACCCACTGCACTGGCCAAGTGCACCGCCAAGGAGGAGTTGCTAGAGCGCCGCCGGGCCAAGCTGGACCTCACCAACTATGCCAACTTGAGCATCGGAGAGATCGTCTCCGGTTATGTCAGCTAGGTGCACAGCAGCCGGGACTTGGAGATCGACATGGTGAATCAGATACAGCAGAAATCTGAGGTACCACTCTATTACTTACTGCATAGTTATCTTTACCATACTCTAGCCCCCAAGTCTACTGCTTATGATAGAATATGTTGTAGACTTATCTTCCGGCTTACTCTCATGAACCGGTAATTTTGTAGACAGAAACTTTCAACATGCATTAGCCCCCAAGTGCCAAGTGCCTTTGCTTGGAAAGCGCTTGGGACTTTAAAATTGCATAGTAACTGTTCATACTATAACCCGGAAATTGTGCAGGCTGCGTGCAAGAAGTTTGAGGCTGACATCTCTGATCTGAAGAGCCGCCTGAAGACTCAGGAAACTGAGACCTGGAAGGCCAATGCCAAATTTGAATCCAGCATTGCTGCTCAAGAGACGCTAAAGAAAAAGTTTGAAGCTGAAAGGAAGACTTGGGCCGAAGAGAAGGCTGCTCTTGTAAGCCGGGCCGAACAGGCGGAGAAGGCTCTGTCGGAGAGAACCGCCAAACTCTCCGGCTTAAAACGCCATGTGTCACAAATGGTCGCCGCAATCTTCGGTAAGTCCTTCTGCCGGCTTTGAGCTAGTTACAGTCTTTATTTCTCATAACTCCCATCATCGCCAGCGGCTTATCTTACTTTGTTAAACAGGTCCAAGAAGCGCCAACCTCAATCAAAATGCGCTGACCAAGTTGAAGGCCGTGTACACTCTGGTGGAGCAGCTCTACACTAGGTCACAGCGCGCCTTGGCCGTGGTGGCCCGATCCAATGAGGTTCCGACTCACCTGGCGAAAGTACTGCGCCGGCTGGCCGTTCTTCCTCAGCGTGTCCAAGAGCTGCGATGGGCCTCTGCAAGAGCCGGAGCCATCGCTGCTCTGAGCCGGGCCAAGGCTTTCCTTCCAGAGCTAGACCCGGCGGACATTGTGTCGGGTGGTTGGTGCGACATATGCCAGGGGATGGCTTATCATTGTGGGAGCCAATAAAACGTCGCCGGTGCCCGGAAACGGGATGAGGCGAAGACATGCACGCCGGTGAATCTTACCCAGGTTCGGGGCTCTCCGAGGAGATAACACCCCTAGTCCTGCTCTGCGGGGTCTCCGCATGATCACTAGATCGATAAGGGGTAGCTACAATCGCTCCTAGAGCTGTTGAGATCAAGGGAGAAGAAGAACAAGGCTAGCTCTTGCTTCTCTCTATCTATGGTGTGTGTGCTATGCGTGGGTGTTAACCTAGAAGCCAACTATGCTCAGTGGCCAACCCAGAAGCGAACCCTTTGCATGGGTGCTCCGGGGGGTTTATATAGGCCTACCCCCGGGGGTACAATGGTAATCCGACTGGGAACTGGTCCCAGCCGTCAGTATCTATGCTCGCCGGCTTCTCCGCCGGCTGGTGGGTCCCGCCGGCTGCCGGCTACTTGGTCGACAGGCCGGTCCCACCGCCTAGGGTCTTGTCGACGGCTGCTCACTGTAGCCGCGCCTCTGATGATGAGGGCTTTGTCGAGGTGAGCGTGGCTACAGTGGGCCGCCTCGGGGGCTATCACTGTAGCCTCACCTCGTCTTGTCTCCTTAATGGGGCTCCTGCTTCGAGGAAGGGAGTAGCCGGCTTCTGGAGGCCGACTATACTCTTGGCCGACTAGGAAAAGCCGGGCCGCCTTCACGCCTCTCTCTGGCTGAAGGGGCCCGCAGTCCTTGGGCCATACAGGAGTGGGTCGTGGACGACGTCGAGGCTAGCGTGGCTACAGTGCCGAGCCGCACGGGAGACGTCCCTCCCGTACGGCCTCCTGTAGCCATGCCCGCCTCGGGCTTCGGGGGTCATGGGCCGCACTGTGGTCACACCCGGTCACGTCGCCGTTATGGAGGGGTGGTTGTGATCTTGGCAGGCCCCTAGGAGTCGGCGTCCTTCCTGGTCGGCTTCTTGGAGTCGGCCACCCCGTAGTCGTCCTGGGGAGGAGTCGGTGAGGCTGGGTCGCCTTCCGGGAGTCGGCTTTAGTGGTAGCCGGCCGGGGAAGGCGGCCCAAATGCTTGGAGTGCTTGAAGGCCCAAAGGCCTGATAAATTTTCTGAAGAGCCAGGGGTAGTTGGTTAGGCTATCCGTGGCCATTTACTCCGACAGTAGTCCCCGAAGCTGATTGGGCTTCGAGGTGGAGTGGGGTTCAAGAAGCTCGATCAGCTTCCTATCGTGACAAGCCGGCAGCTGGGAGCCGGCCTTGGTCAGGCGCGCCGCCTTAGTCGAATTCTTCTGGAGTCGGGGGGCGGGAACCCGCAGGTACGTGCACCGGGCCGCGGGCCGGCCTCGAGCCGTTGGCGTGCCACGTGGCCGGAAAGCCTGCCAGCCCACGCGCGTGACGGGACGTCGCCGCAGGGAGGGGGCCCGCCACGTCCGCGCCCCGGCCTAGGCGCGGATCCTTTGTATCCCGAAACCGCCCGCACGTTCCGTGCGGCAGTTTCAGCTCGCACTTATGCGTAATAAACGCGAGATGTGGGGGGAGTGGGCGCAGTTAATCCCACGTCTCCCCCCACGTCCGGCCTCTTCGGCCGCGTGAGGCTATAAGTAGGGGGAGGTGGAGGGCGGCAGGCCCTCGCACGCTCCTCCTACTTCCACCGTCTTCTTGCCTTGCTCGTTCTCGCGACAGCGCCTCGCTGCCGCGCTCTTCCTCCGCACGCTCCTCCGCTGCCGTGCTAGCTTCCGCTATGCCTCCCCACGTAGAGCAGCTTGGCGGGGATTGGGATGGCTCCATCGTCCATAACAACCACATCGACTTCCTCCGCGACACCCGGCGTCTGCCCAGCGCGGACAAAGTGGAGGTCCGCCTCGCGCCGGAGAAGGAAGTCAGGCCGGCGCCGCGGGAGGGCGAGCGGGTAGTCTTCTGCTCGCACTTCCTGCGCGGCTTCGGCCTGCCAGTGAGCGCCTTCTTCCGCTCCTGGCTGGAATTCTATCAGCTCCAGCCGCACCACCTCACCCCCAACGCGGTGGTGCTGCTGTCGGCCTTCGTCACCCTGTGCGAGGGCTATCTTGGCGTCCTCCCCACCCTCGAGCTCTGGGGGGAGTTCTTCCAGTCGAAGCTGGGCACGCGCGTGCGGGGCGTGCCGGCTCAGACCGGCGCCTTCATCGCGTCGCGGAGATCAGGCGCCGACAACCCCTTCCCCATCATCACGCTGATCCAATCGGTGAAGAAGTGGCAGAAGTCATACTTCTACGTGCGGAGCATCGCTCCCCGAGGCGACTACCTCAACCTGCCGGCCTACGTAGCCGGCCCACCGGCGGGCAGGCTGCCCCAGTGGTCCTTTCGGGCCGTGACGCTGTCGCAGGGAGGAAACGCCGCCATCGCCCGCCTACGGGTGATGGTCCAGTCGGAGGGCCTGACGGGGCCCGACCTCCTGGCTGTGTTCGTCACACGCCGGGTCCTTCCGCTCCAGAGCCGGCCTCATCTGATCTGTCAGATGAGCGGCCAGCTCGATCCGAGCCGGATGTGCACCAAGGAGATGCCGTAGCCCGACGCCGCCGACATGGTGAATTACCTCGCCAACTGCCAACTTTCCGAAGACTGGCAATTTGGCAAGGAGCCATACAGCCGTGCCAATCCCCTCGTCTCTTTTTTTTCTCTCTCTCTCTCTCTCGGCTTTGTCGCCGAGTTCCTCTGGGCCGACTCTAACCTAGTCGGCTTGCTCTTTTGACAGAGTCCTCTGCTTCGGCCGGCCGGCGGGGCAAACGTGGAGCGGCGCTTCGTCCCCGACCGGACCGAACACGACCAGGAGGACCCCGACCTGGGGGCGGTCCATATGGAGGATGCCGCCGAGCCGGCCGGCGGCCAAGCCGGCGGCGAAGCAGGCGGCTCCGGGTTCACCGCTACCTTTGACGACTGGCCAGACGAGGAAGAAGCCGAAGCCGTCCCGCATCGCCAGCCGGCATCCGGACGCGGCGTGGGCTCCTCTGGTGCGCAGCCTGCTCGGGGTAGAGGCCAGAAACGTCGCGCCACCCAGGGCATGTTTGGTAGCCGGACGAAGAAGCCCAGGGGTGGGGCGGCGGCCATCAGGCGGGAAGAGGCGGCCGCGAAGGCGGCTCGCTTCCGCGAAGTGGTGAAGCAGCCGCAGACTGTGTCGGCGTAAGTTCACTCTTTCTATGTACTGTCCTTCTTTCTTTCCTTTGGTGGTTGTTGAACCTTCGTCTTCTTTTTCAATGATCAGAGCTCCGCTGTCACTTGAGCGGGCGGCTGCCGGCTCTGTCGTCGAGTCGCCAGGGGGCTCTGGGAGCACCACCCGCCGCGTAGATCCCCGCGCCGCCCTCCTGGAGGCGACGGAAAGGAACGCACGGGAGGTGCGGGAGGAGCAGGAAGCGCGGGAGTCGGAGGCACGGAGGGCAGCCGCCGCCCAGGCAGCTCGGGAGGAGGAGGCGGCGAAGGCGCTCGCCGAGGCCGCAGCCAAGGCCCAGGCAGAGGCCGAGGCCGAAGCGGCGGCAGGGGAGGCTTTGATGGTCACCCCCCTGCGCACGATGGCGCCCGGGGACGTGGATCCCTCGCCAGGGGGAGCCAGCGGTTCCCAGCCGGGGCTGGGAGGAAGCGGCGACGACGTCGTCATCTTGGGGGAGGCGCCGGGGCCGACTCCTCCGACTAGGGCGACCCAAGGCCGCCAGCCTGAGCCTGCGCCTGCACAGTCGGCGGAGGGCGAGCCGGCCGCGGGGGCTGAGGTGGCGGTCCGGGTTCCGCCAAGCCGGCGTGCAGGGAGGGCCGCGTCTGAACCGCAGAAGGCTGCGTCGGAGCC
Organism: Aegilops tauschii subsp. strangulata; assembly: GCF_002575655.3. Taxonomy (NCBI): domain Eukaryota; kingdom Viridiplantae; phylum Streptophyta; class Magnoliopsida; order Poales; family Poaceae; genus Aegilops; species Aegilops tauschii. The sequence goes on along the minus strand of NC_053038.3, from coordinate 117,331,163 downwards.
ACAGCCGGCCCTGGGCTCCAGCTCGTCGTCCCGAGATGCGGAGGCGGCCAGCGCTACCTTGGGGTGGACGCCAGGCGGAGGGACAGCCGTGGTGAACGTCGCTGCACAAGACGTCCGGACCCGGCTGCAAAGCCAAGCCGCGGCGCTGAGGCAGTTCACCGACGAATTCCTCGCCACGCGGGCAGCCATCCGGGTTAGTATTCTCATCTTGTTCTTTCTTGATCTTGATTTCTCTCGCGGGGGCGCGTCAGCACACCCACTGGGTGTAGTCCCCGAGTTCCGAGTCGGCTGCTGAGCAGGCGGCTTAGAACTTATTGGAGATTTTGTTTTTGCTGCTTTTGTTCTCACTTCGGTCTTCTGTCCGTCTTGCAGGACTACCACAACCTCCGAGCAGCTGCCTTCAACTCCCAGGCTCGGGAGCTGACTCAGAAGACCGCCAATCTCACTGAAAGCCGAGGTATGTGACTTGATCTTTATCTCATGTGGGGGCGCGTCAGTGCACCCACTGGGTGTAGTCCCCGAGATTTGGGCCGACTGCTGAGCAGTCGGCTCGGATCTTCCTTGATGATTTCTCATTGTTCTTCTTCTTCTTCTATCTCTGCAGCGGCCAACGCCAGTCTGAGGGCACAGCTGGGGGAGTCCCAGACTGCTCTTCGTGCCAAGGACGCGGAGCTCGCCGCCTTGGTGCAGGAGCGCGACCGCCTGGTCAAGAAGTTGGCCGACCAGGAGGAAGGCCACCAGGCGGCGCTGAAGGCTGCGCAGGATCGCGAAGCCACCCTCCAGGCCGAGTTCGAGACGGAGGCGGCCGGCTGGGCAAAGGCCAGGCAGACTCTGGTCTCCGGCTATGGCCAGATCGAGGATCTGGTTGACGGTAAGTCGTCTACCCCTTCGTCCTTTCTTGCCATCTGCCATTTTGACTTGTTTTTTTTCTGATTTTGATGTTTTTCTTTCCTTTTCTTCTTCGCGCAGAGTACTTCCCCGGCTATTCCACTGCCGCCAACCAGGCCATCGAAGCCCGTCGCCAGGCGAAGAGGCAAGCCGGCTTCGAGATCTCGCCAACCGCCGGCCGCTCGCTGGAGGAACAGCTCCTGGCGATCCAGGCTCGCATCCAGCCGGCTCACAGGCTGCTCCGTCAGCTTCAGCGCGCGGGATCGCAGGTCTTGGCCACCCTCTGGCCCGGCCAAGTGGTCCCTCGCACCCCCAGTCAGACCGCCGACTGGCTGGAGGTGGCAGTCGGCAGCTTCGAGGCTTGGAAGGCGTCAGCGGCTCGCTCCGGCGCCAGGCGGGCGCTGGAGTTCGTCAAGGCCTGGTATCCCGGCCTGAACCTGGACCAGCTGGCGACCTGGCGGCAGCAAGCCGACACGGAGCTGGAGCCGGCGCGGCCGGCCATCATTCGGCGGGCTTCAGCGATCGCCGATTACACCGACACCAACGTCTTCGCCCCGAGGTGGACGACAATGGAGTCGCCCAGCCGGAAGATTGGTTCGGGCTGGACCCGGCGTATGGCGAGGACTCGGCGGAGGAGATCGACTCCAGCGACGAGGGCAAAGAGGAGGAGGAGGAGGGTGAAGACGCCGAGCCGGCTGGTGGAGTAGCCGGCCAGCCTGACCGCGCCTCCAGCACTACGTCGCGTGCGAGTGCGTCTCCTACCGCTGGAGGTGGTCAAGCCGGGACCAGCTAGGCGGCCACTCCTTCAGCCGGCGAGCTGCCTTCACCGACCAGCTCGGCCTCCAAGTCGCGCCTTAGTCTTCTTTCTTTTGTTTTCCTGTCTTGTTACTTTTGAACAATGTTTGGTTAAGTCTGCACAATTCCACCCACTGGGTGTATTCAAACTTAAGTCTGTTGCCGGCCTGTGGGCGGCTTTATGTATATAAGTTATGCAATCGGTCTTTCCTTGTACTTTCGCTTTTTGTCCTTCTACTTTTTTCCTTTGCCGCCCTCCCTTGGTTGCCGCCTCCCTAGTCAAACAGTTGCTCTGCAATCTGTAGCCGGGGAGTGCCTGGCCGATTGGGGAGGGGGAAGTACTTTTAGCTCTGCCGGACTTAAGCTAAGTTTTTTAGGAAGCCGGCCAGCCGGCTGCTGTGACAGCCGGCAGGCATATATGGAGGCCATCTTTTTGCTATATAGGTTAGTTGTTCCTTAGCCGTTTTTCGTGTGGGCGTCCTTTCTGTCTTCTCTCTTGCTAGTCGGACAGTCAGTTCTTTGAGCTGCGACATTCAACAAGAGAGGACTTGGGAGCCGGCGCACTACTTTGCTGACTTCGGGAAGAACTTAGAATATAGCTCAAGGCGGCCAGTCCCCGGGCCGACTAGTCAGACCCGGTGCCGGACAAGAATTCAAAATGTAATAATACATTCATGGATATGACACTCGTCATTCATAGATAAATAAAAGGCAGTCCCCGAGTACTGTTCGGGGGCCTGTTGGTTTGTAACTTAATACAAAAGGGGTAGCGTGATACATACTGCTTTTCAGCTGTAAAATCGTCTTAGGAGGTTTGCGTTCCATGGTCGCTCCGACTCCTTGCCGGAGTCGTCTCTCTTGCGTGCTCTTGGCTTTTGCGCGTTGATCAAGTAGTAGGAGTCGTTGCCGAGTGCCTTGCTGACGACGAAGGGGCCTTCCCAAGGGGCCGAGAGCTTGTGCTGGCCGGCTGTTCGCTGGATCAGCCGGAGCACAAGGTCGCCCTCTTGGAAGGATCTTGGCTTGACCTTGCGGTTGTAGTAGCGGCGCAGGCCTTGCTGGTAGATGGCGGACCGGCTGAGGGCTAACAGCCGGCCTTCTTCCAGTAGGTCGACGCCGTCTTCTCTTGCTTCTTTGGCTTCCTCCTCCGTGTACATGGTGATCCGAGGCGAGTCGAACTCGATGTCTGTTGGGATGACAGCCTCGGCACCATACACAAGGAAGAATGGAGTGAAGCCGGTTGACTTGTTGGGTGTAGTGCGCAGACTCCAGAGGACAGCCGGCAGCTCTACGAGCCAGCAGCCGGCCGATCGCTCCAGTGGTACAACCAGTCGGGGCTTGATGCTGGAGAGGATAAGTCCATTTGCTCGCTCGACCTGGCCGTTTGACTGCGGGTGGGCAACGGACGCTAAGTCCAGTCGGATGCCCTGTGTCGCGCAGAAACGTGCCAGTGCGCCTTTGGCGAAGTTCGTGCCGTTGTCGGTGATGATGCTGTGCGGCACGCCGTACCGACTAGTGATGTCGGTGATGAATGTCACGGCAGTCGGCCCGTTCAGCTTCTTAATTGGCTTGGCTTCAATCCACTTTGTGAACTTGTCCACAGCAACGAGTAGATGTGTCAAGCCACCGCGGGCTGTCTTGAAAGGGCCCACCATGTCCAGTCCCCAGACGGCAAAAGGCCAAGTGAGGGGAATGGTCTTGAGGGCAGAAGCCGGCAGGTGTTGTTTGGAACTGAAGACTTGACATCCTCTGCAGCTCTTGACTATTTCTTTAGCATCCTCCAAGGCAGTCGGCCAGAAGAACCCATGGCGGAAAGCCTTGGCCACGAGGGATCTTGAGGCGGCGTGATGGCCGCATTCGCCTTGGTGGATGTATTTGAGGATTGCCACTCCTTTTTCTGGCTCGACGCAACGCTGGAAGACTCCAGTGACGCTGCGCTTCACAAGCTCCCTGTTGATTATTGTGTATGCTGCGGCTCGTCGTTGCACTAGTCTTGCTGCGATCTCATCAGCCGGCAGCTCTCTGCTGACTAGGAACTTGAGGATGGGCTGGGCCCATGAGGGAGCTGTGACTTCTTCTGCTGTTAATGTGGCCACCATGACTCGGGTGGGTGGGTTGGGTGTTGCATTGGAGTCGACCACCGCTTCTTGTGTCGTTGCAGTCCCCGGGCCGACTGCTGCAGTCCCCGGGCCGGGTTCTGAAGTCCCTGGGCCGGGTGCGACTACGTCAGTCCCCGGGGCAGTCGTCGAAGTCCCCGTGCCACCTACGGGATTTCTTGAGCCGGATCCGGCTGTTTCTGGCGCAGGCGGTACGAAGATGGAATCCGACTCTGGAGACGGCTTGATGGACGGCTTGGGGAGGCGCTGGAGGGAGACGCCAGTCGGTATGGTTTGTCGGGTGGAGCCGATCAGTGCTAGGGCATCCGCTTGGTCGTTGTCGGCCCTTGGCACGTGAAGGAACTCGCACCCTTCGAAGTATCCGCTCATCTGCTGGACGAGGAAACGGTAGCTTGCCATGTTTGCGTCCTTGGCGTCCCAGTCGCCAGATGATTGCTGGACCACCAAGTCTGAGTCGCCGTAGCACAGGATCCGGCGTATGCCGAGTTCTTTGGCTAGCCGGAGCCCATGTACGAGCGCCTCGTACTCGGCCACGTTGTTGGAGGCGGCGAAGTGGATCTGCAGCGTGTACTTGAGCTTGTCACCTTTGGGAGAGGTGAGGACGATGCCGGCTCCCAAGCCGGTGCGCATCTTGGACCCGTCAAAGTGCATCGGCCAATGGGTAGAGTCGGGAGCCGGCGGTAAGTACTGGGTCTCGGCCCAGTCGACGAGGAAGTCGGCCAATGCTTGCGACTTGATGGCGGTGCGGGGTTGATAGAAAATCGTGTAGGGCGCCAAGGCAATGGCCCATTTGGCCACCCGGCCGGATGCATCCCGGCTGCCTATGATCTCGGCGAGCGGGGCAGTGCACACGACCGTGATGGGGTGCTCTTGGAAGTAGGGCTTCAATTTCTTGGCAGCGAAGTACACCCCATAGCACATCTTCTGGTAGTGCGGGTAGTTTTGCTTTGAGCTGGACAGTACTTCGCTGAGATAGTAGACCGGCCTCTGGACCAGCTGGGCTCGGCCTTCCTCCGGGCGCTGGACCACAACAACAGTGCTGACGACTCGGCTTGTCGCGGCGATGTAGAGGAGCATGGGGTCCTTCTCAGTCGGCGCAGCCAGGACAGGCGGAGTGGTCAACATTTTCTTCAACTCATAGAAGGCTTGGTCGGCTTGATCATTCCACTCAAAGTGAGTGGACTTCTTCATGAGTCGGTACAGGGGGAGAGCCTTCTCTCCTAGTCGGCTGATAAAACGGTTCAGGGAGGCTAAGCAGCCAGTGAACTTCTGCACATCTCGCAGCTTGGTGGGAATCTCCATCCTCTCGATGGCTTTGATCTTGACAGGGTTGCACTCAATGCCGCGTTCGGAGACCAGGAAGCCTAGCAGCTGGCCGGCTGGCACTCCGAACACGCACTTCTCGGGGTTGAGCTTGATCTGGAATCGGCGCAAGTTGGCAAATGTTTCCTTCAAGTCTTCCAGCAAGGTACCGCGCTTCTCTGTCTTCACCACAATGTCGTCTACGTAGACGTGGGCATTTCTGCCAAGTTGTTTCAAGAGACATTTCTGCATGCAACGCTGAAAAGTGGCACCGACGTTTCTCAAGCCGAATGTCATTGTCAGGTAGCAGAAAGCTCCAAAGGGTGTGATGTAGGCAGTCTTCAGGCGGTCAGCCGGGTCCAACTTGATCTTATGATACCCTGAGTATGCATCCAAAAAACTTAACAGCTCGCATCCGGCTGTGGAGTCTATCACTTGGTCAATCCGTGGCAAAGCAAACGGATCCTTTGGGCAGGCCTTGTTCAAACTTGTGTAGTCTATACACATGCGCCACTTGTTATTCTTCTTCAAAACCAGAACTGGATTGGCGAGCCATTCTGGAAAGAACACTTCCATGATGAAGCCGGCTGCAAGGAGCCGGGCTATCTCTTCTCCCACGATTCTTTGCTTCTCTTGTGATAGTCGGCGGAGGGGTTGCTTGACCGGCTTCGCATCAGCTCGGACATGTAATTTGTGCTCGGCGAAATCCTTCGGGACACCCGGCATGTCCTTTGGGGACCATGCAAAGATGTCTCGATTCTCACGGAGGAAGTCGGCGAGCTCGCCTTCCTATTTACTGTCCAAGTTCGCCCCAATCACGGCGAACCTCTCCGGGTGCTCCGGGTCTAGAGGTATCTTCTTCGTCTCTTTGGCAGGCTGGAAGGAGCCCTGCGCATCACAGTCCTTGGGGTTGGGGGACAAGGCCGGTTGCTTGCCGGCCATGGCCACAACCCGTTCCAACATCTTCTTCTCTTCTGCCACCACGAGGGACTCGGCCAGCCGGCTGCTGGCCATGGCACACTCGATGGACTTCTTGTAGTCGCCGGCTACCGTGATGATCCCCTTCGAGCTAGGCATCTTCATCTTCAGGTAGGCATAGTGGGGCACAGCCATGAACTTGGCCAAAGCAGGTCGGCCAAGTAGTGCATGATAGGGGCTCTCCAAATCCACCACCTCGAACCATATTGCTTCCCAGCGAAAGTGATCTTTGTCTCCGAAGAGAACATCCATTTTGATCTTGCCGATTGGAGAGCAAGATAGGCCGGGTACGATACCATGGAAGACGGTGCGGCTCGGCATGAGCTGCTTTGCTTTGATGTTCAGCTTGTCCATGGTATCGCGGTACAGTATGTTGATACTGCTTCCGCCGTCTATCAGGACGCGGGAAAATCTGGCAGCTCGCCTCTCCGTCGCAAGGGTGACGTCCAAGACCATAGCATAGGAGCCAGGCGAAGGCATCACCTCTGGGTGGTCGGCCTGGCTCCAGCTGATGGGCTTTTCCGACCAGTGCATGAACTCGGCGGTGCTAGAGGCGACTGCGCTTGTCGTCGACTTGACTTGTGAAGACGACGTAGGCGTCGTCCGCTTCGGGGAACTCGTCTTGGATGGCACCGACTGCCGGCCGGGCCGCCGGCTGCTGGGGAGCTGGAGGCGGCGGGCCGGGAGGCGGAGGCGGCACCATCCCTTCGCCCTTGGTGATGCGGGTGAGCCAGTGGCATTTCCGTGTCGTATGGTTGGACGGCTTCGCGCCGCTGTGGAACTTGCAGGGAGCATCAAGTGCTTGTTCGTAGGAGAAAGACGGCTGCCAAGGCGGCCGGCCACCCTTCTTCTTGGGAGCGGGCCGCTCTTCGGGCTGCTCGTCTTCAATGGTGGCCACCTGCCGATTGGAGGAAGTCGGCATGGGGCCCTTGCGCTTGTGGTCGTTCTGGTAGGGGCGCCGGTTAGGGTCGCCAGCCGGCGTCTTGGGAGCCGGAGCAACTACTTTCCCCGAGGCGTCCACTCGGAGCTCGGTCTTCATGGAGGAGTCGGCAGTGGCATACTTGTCGGCGGTGATCAGCAACTCATCGAGGGTAGCCGGCTCGTCGCAAAGGAGTCGGTGCTTGAGGAGGGTGCCCTCTCGGCACCCGGCGGTGAAATACTCGATGGCCTGGACCTCGTGCACTCCCTCGCAGGAGTTGCGGAGCTCGGCCCATCGCGTGAGGTAGTCGCAGGTCGACTCGTTGGGCCCTTGGACGCAGAGAGAGAGCTGGCGAGGCTTGGGAGGCCGCTTGTAGGTGCTGGTGAAGTTGCGGACGAAAACTTCGGTGAAGTCCAGCCAGCTGTTGATGCTGTAGGCTTGAGGCTGTTGAGCCACGTGCGCGCCGTGCCTTGCAGCATCAAGGGGACGTACTTCACGGCGACGCGCCGATTGCCGTTGGCGATGCTGACGGCTGTGGAGTAGTTGATGAGCCAATCTTCCGGCTTCACTGAGCTGTTGTACTTGGGTGTGTCTCTGGGGAGCGAGAACCCCTTGGGGAAGGGCTCGTCGCAGATGCGGGGGCCAAAGCATGGCGGGCCGACATCGTCTTCTTCTTCTAACGCCAAGGATCGAGCAAGGCGGTCGATCCTGTGGCGGGCGTCATTCTCGCCGACTCCCTCTCAGCGGCCGAGTCGGTCGCCAAGAGTCGGATGGGTGACAGGCGGTGGAGTGAGGCGTCTTTCTCTTCGAGGCGGGGGGGGGGAGGTAGGTTTCCCTGGTGCTCTACAGCTCGAGGGTGGCCATCCGCGGCGCGCTCGATGGTAATGCGAGTCCGGCTGCGGCTGGCAGCCGGCTCCTTGTCTTTCTTCTGGCGTGCACCGCTCGCGGTCGGCGAGCGGGACGTCGCAGCATGCTCCCGGTGCGGGGGATGGCTATCAGCTCGGGCGCCGGCTTCGTGCCGTTCTGCAGCCGAGTCGATCAGCTGCTGGATCCGTCTTGTCATGTAGGGGAGCTCATCGGCTCCCAGCCCATTGAGCTCCTCTGCAGCCGCCTGAGCGGCTCGCAGATTCTCGAGCGGGGTGGCGTAGACGGGGCGATCTGCGCCCAGCATGCTGGCAACGGCTGCGCCGCGCTTCTGGACGAAGCCGGCTCGGCTCGGGCCGCTAGGCGGCGGCGTCCCGAAGGCGGCGCGGTCGACTTCGCGCTGGTGGGCCTCGGTGAGGCGTCTCATCGAGGCTATCTTCTTGCCCTCCGCTATGAGGGCAAGGCGGCATGCTTCCAGGGTCTCGGCGTCGGCGTCGGCCGGGATGGGGACGGAGAGGTCGTGCATCGCCGCTTGCTGAGCGTCGCGGGCGTTCTCGCCCGAGTTGGAGACGTGGCTGATGACCAACACTTCAGTGACAGCGCTGCTGCCACTGTCCGCACGAGGGAGGGGGTCGTCGAAGACCACCACGTCGGAGGGGTAGGCGTCGAGCGACGCGGTGTGGGAGTCGATGATCATCGGGTCGGTGGAGCCGACCGACTCCATGTCCGCAGCGGGCTCGCTGGAGACGTGAAGTTGGTCGAGGAGGCTGACTTGGCGGCTCTCGGGGTAGTCGGTGCCTGCGTCGGACGCAGGCTCGTCGGAGATGCGAGTCTCGCCGAGCAGATCGGCGAGGCGGCTCGCTGCGCAGGCGTCGTCGACGCCGTGCAACGCGTCGGGGCAAACGCCATCGGGCGCAGCAGGCTGGCTGCGCTCGTGGGGAAGGAAGAGGGTTCCCGTCCAGAACAGGTCTCCGGACGACGGTGCACCTGGCCCCACGGTGGGCGCCAAATGTCGGGTGGTTGGTGCGACATATGCCAGGGGATGGCTTATCATTGTGGGAGCCAATAGAACGTCGCCGGTGCCCGGAAACGGGATGAGGCGAAGACATGCACGCCGGCGAATCATACCCAGGTTCGGGGCTCTCCGAGGAGATAACACCCCTAGTCCTGCTCTGCGGGGTCTCCGCATGATCACTAGATCGATAAGGGGTAGCTACAATCGCTCCTAGAGCTGTTGAGATCAAGGGAGAAGAAGAACAAGGCTAGCTCTTGCTTCTCTCTATCTATGGTGTGTGTGATATGCGTGGGTGTTAACCTAGAAGCCAACTATGCTCAGTGGCCAACCCAGAAGCGAACCCTTTGCATGGGTGCTCCGGGGGGTTTATATAGGCCTACCCCCCGGGGGTACAATGGTAATCCGACTGGGAACTGGTCCCAGCCGTCAGTGTCTATGCTCGCCGGCTTCTCCGCCGGCTGCTGGGTCCCGCCGGCTGCCGGCTACTTGGTCGACAGGCCGGTCCCACCGCCTAGGGTCTTGTCGGCGGCTGCTCACTGTAGCCGCGCCTCTGATGATGAGGGCTTTGTCGAGGTGAGCGTGGCTACAGTGGGCCGCCTCGGGGGCTATCACTGTAGCCTCACCTCGTCTTGTCTCCTTAATGGGGCTCCTGCTTCGAGGAAGGGAGTACCCGGCTTCTGGAGGCCAACTATAGTCTTGGCCGACTAGGAAAAGCCGGGCCGCCTTCACGCCTCTCTCTGGCTGAAGGGGCCCACAGTCCTTGGGCCGTACAGGAGTGGGTCGTGGACGACGTCGAGGCTAGCGTGGCTACAGTGCCGAGCCGCACGGGAGACGTCCCTCCCGTACGGCCTCCTGTAGCCATGCCCGCCTCGGGCTTCGGGGGTCATGGGCCGCACTGTGGTCACACCCGGTCACGTCGCCGTTATAGAGGGGTGGTTGTGATCTTGGCCGGCCCCTAGGAGTCGGCGTCCTTCCTGGTCGGCTTCTTGGAGTCGGCCACCCCGTAGTCGTCCTGGGGAGGAGTCGGTGAGGCTGGGTCGCCTTTCGGGAGTCGGCTTTAGTGATAGCCGGCCGGGGAAGGCGGCCCAAATGCTTGGAGTGCTTGAAGGCCCAAAGGCCTGATAAATTTTCTGAAGAGCCAGGGGTAGTTGGTTAGGCTACCCATGGCCATTTACTCCGACACATTGCACTTGGTTACCCCAGCTTGAAGGAAGACGGCACCCCGTTCGACCAAAAGGACTTCGCTGCCTGTGTGAAGATCGTACGCCCGGTGGCCACCCTGATTGGGAATGACACTGATCTGACCAAGTACCAGCCGGGCTATGATGCAGAGAGTCAGAGGATCCCTACTCCGCGTTACGAAGCCGTCAGCCTGGTCCCGCTGACTCGTAAGCACACTTTTGCCCCAGACATTAACCCGGCCGGGTTAATTGACGAGGAGGCTCAATTCGAAGCTTTGAGCGGCATTGACTGGAAATCGTCAACATTCTAGGTCATGGGAACAGCCGGAGGAGCGGAGAGGGATAAGCCAGAAGCTGCAACTCAACAAGCATCTTAACTTGTAGGCGGCTCATGACTACATCTGAAAACAATGCCTCATCTTTTGGACTCTGGGAGGCTTGTAATAGAGTAGGATCAACATTTTAACCTTGTCGTGCCATCGTGCACATGCTGAATGCTTAATTCCATTGAAGTTGCTTCCTTATACTCCTCCGGGTCATAATTGATCATTCATTTTCCTTAAGCTCAAATAGTTGTCTTTAACTATCCTGCATAGAAGAACAAATCACAAGTCTCTAGGCAGCTTACCGCACTAAGGATCATAGTCTGACACATATAACCCGGAATATAAATCTAAGTCATGAAAGACTGGTCCTCAATTATGTCCTTGATATAACCCGGATAAGAAGGTTGGTACTTCAACTCCGGTTTACCAGTCTTGATAATGCTGATTGTGTGTAATTAACACTGTGAATCAAAGTTAAGCCGGCAAAGTGAGACCCGCCGTGCAAACTATTGAAACAATCAGAAGAACTCGTTGTAAATCAGAAAAGCTTAGGGGCTTCCGGTTCGAATACGACCAGAGACCCATCCCAAAGGGGTTATGCTAAGATTCGAATGCGATCATATAGCCCCCAGTGGGTTTGGCGATGCCAGTCAAGAGGGTACCGACAGCTATGTTCTCTTTGGTTCGAATACGACCCATGTTTGAACAGGAAGCCCCCAAACGACCTTAGGAGTTGTTTAACGACGCTGATTCGAAGAGGATCCACGTCGGTTCCCAAAGGGGGTTGAGCTATGATTCAAATATGATCAAAGAAAACTTCCCAATGAGCTCGGCACTTTGCCAATCAAGTGGGTATCGACAGCTATGTTCTCTTTGGTTCGAATACGACCTATGTTTGAACAGGAAGCCCCCAAGTGATTATATTGCGTATGGCTAGATTCGAATACGATCATAAGCCGGATCCACCTCCAAGTTACCATGTGATCTTGTAATGGAAACAACACATTTACCTTTGGAGGAGAAAAAGGACAGAGGTCCTGCTTTATTACGTATCATAATATATACATGGCTTATAGAAATATGTACATCAGGAGAGCCGGTGGCTCAAGTGTAATAAGTCCGAAGCTGAGCTATGTTCCATGGCCGACGGGTCTCCTCCTCCGACTTTCGTGAATCTTTGCGCTCCCGAATGCCAATGAGGTAATATGACCCGTTGTGCAAGTTTTTGCTGACCACAAAGGGTCCTTCCCAAGGCGGGGATAGCTTGTGCGTATCTGTTTGATCTTGGATGAGCCGGAGCACCAGATCTCCTTCCTGGAAGACCTGGGAATTAACCCGGCGACTGTGATAACGACGCAGGTCTTGTTGGTAAATCGCTGATCGAGCTGCCGCCGCATCACGCTGTTCGTCCAACAAGTCAAGAGCATCTTGGCGCGCCTGCTCATTATCCGCCTCAACATAAGCCGCCACTCGAGGCGAGTCATGACGGATGTCACTGGGGAGGACTGCTTCCGCTCCATAAACCATGAAGAAAGGCGTGAAACCCGTAGACCTGTTAGGAGTAGTGTTGATGCTCCACAACACGGAGGGTAACTCCTCCACCCAACAACCCGGCGTCCGTTGCAAAGGGACCAAAAGCCGGGGCTTGATGCCTTTCAGAATCTCCTGATTAGCCCTCTCAGCTTGACCATTGGATTGAGGGTGAGCCACTGATGAAAAATCAAGTCGAATATGCTCTTGTTGACAAAACTCCTCCATGGCGCCTTTGGACAGATTGGTACCATTGTCAGTTATAATGCTGTGTGGAAAGCCAAAGCGAAATATCACCCTTTTCATGAACTGAACCGCCGTGGCCGCGTCACACTTGCTAACTGGCTCTGCCTCAACCCACTTTGTGAATTTGTCAACCGCCACCAAGAGGTGGGTCTTCTTATCCTTGGACCTTTTAAAAGGCCCAACCATATCAAGCCCCCAGACCGCAAACGGCCAAGTTATTGGTATCATCCTCAGCTCCTGAGCCGGCACATGAGCCCGTCGCGAGAACCTTTGGCAACCATCACATTACTGACCAAGTCCTCCGCATCAGCATGAGCCGTCAGCCAATAAAAACCATGACGAAAAGCCTTGGCCACAAGGGATTTTGAGCCGGCATGATGGCCACAATCCCCTTCATGAATCTCACGCAAGATCTCTTGACCTTCCTCAGGGGAGACACAACGCTGGAACGCTCCCGTAACACTGCGGCGATGCAACTCACCATTGATAACAACCATTGACTTAGACCGCCGGGTTATTTGTCTGGCCAAAGTTTCATCCTCAGGCAAATCTCCCCGGGTCATTTAAGCCAGATAGGGCACTGTCCAGTCCGAGATGATGTGGAGAGCCGCCACCAATTGTGCCTCCGGGTCAGGACAACCAAGTCTTCCTCTGTAGGCAACTTAACAGAAGGGTTATGCAAGACGTCCAGAAAAGTATTAGGCGGCACCGGTTTTCGCTGAGAGCCCAGCCGGCTTAAAGCATCAGCCGCCCCATTCTTCCTGCGATCGATGTGCTCTACTTGGTAACCCTGAAAATGTCCAGCAATGGCATCAACCTCACGACAATAAGCCACCATGAGAGGGTCCTTGGAATCCCACTTGCCTGATACTTGTTGAGCCACTAAGACTGAGTCACCGAAGCACCTTACCCGGCTCAAGCTCATCTCCTTAGCCATCCGAAGACCATGGAGCAAGGCCTCGTACTCAGCCGCATTGTTAGTGCAAGGAAACATCAACCGTAGCACATAATGGAACTTGTCTCCTTTAGGGGAAGCCAATACAACTCCAGCCCCTGAGCCCTCCAATTGTGTGGACCCATCGAAGTGAATAGTCCAATATGTGTTATCCGGCTTTTCTTCGGGCACTTGTAGCTCTGTCCAATCGTTGATGAAATCCACCAAGGCTTGTGATTTAACAGCAGTGCGTGGTACGTATTTTAGACCATGAGGCCCGAGCTCTATAGCCCACTTAGCCACTCTCCCCGTAGCTTCTCTGTTTTGGATGATATCTCCAAGGGGAGCAGAACTAACCACAGTGATAGGGTGACCCTAGAAGTAACGCTTAAGCTTCCGGCTTGCCATGAACACACCATAAACAAGCTTCTGCCAATGCGGATACCACTGCTTGGACTCGATGAGCACTTCGCTGACGTAATAAACCGGCCGCTGAACCGGATGCTCCTTACCCTCTTCCTTGCGCTCCACCACCACAGCCACACTGACGGCTCGTGTGTTAGCAGCCACATACAGCAATAAAGGCTCCTTGTCAATCGGAGCAGCAAGGTCTGGGGGCGCTGCCAGCTGCCTCTTCAAATCCTCAAAAGCAGTATTAGCTGCATCATTCCAGACAAAGTCATCAGCTTTCTTCATCAACTGATATAATGGCATGGCCTTCTCACCCAAACGGCTTATAAACCGGCTTAAAGCAGCGATACGACCCGCCAGGCGCTGGACGTTGTTTATACACGCCGGCTTAGCCAGGGAGGTGATGGCCTTGATCTTCTCCGGGTTAGCTTCAATGCCTCTGTTAGAAACCAAGAAACCCAAGAGCTTGCCTGCAGGAACACCAAAAACACACTTGGCCGGGTTAAGCATTATCTTGTAGACCCGGAGATTATCAAAGGTTTCCCTCAGATCATCTATCAAGGTTTCCTCCTTCCTGGATTTAACCACAATATCATCCACGTAAGCATGAACATTGCGCCCAATCTGGTTATGAAGACAGTTCTGCACGCAACGCTGATAAGTCGCCTGTGCACTCTTGAGTCCAAAGGGCATAGACACATAGCAGAAGGCTCCAAAGGGAGTGATGAACGTCGTCTTCTCCTGGTCCTTAACTGCCATTTTAATCTGATGATATCCAGAATAAGCATCCAAGAAACTTAAGCGCTCACAACCCGCCGTAGCATCAATGATTTGATCAATACGGGGAAGGGCAAAAGGATCAGCCGGACACGCCTTGTTTAAGTCCGTGTAGTCCACACACATCCGCCAGGTGCCGTTCTTCTTGAGCACGAGCACCAGGTTAGCTAACCACTCTGGGTGAAAGACTTCAACAATAAACCCGGCCGCCAAGAGCCGGGCCACCTCTTCACCAATGGCTTTCCGCCTCTCTTCATTAAACCGCCGAAGGAATTGCCTGACCGGCTTAAATTTCGGATCAACATTGAGAGTGTGCTCAGCGAGTTCTCTAGGTACACCTGGCATGTCAGAAGGTTTCCATGCAAAAATGTCCCTATTCTCATGGATGAACTCGATGAGCGCGCTTTCCTACTTAGGATCCAGATTGGCACTGATGCTAAACTGCTGAGATGAATCACCTGGAACGAAATCGACAAGTTTAGTCTCATCAGCCGACTTAAATTTCATTGCCGGCTCATGCTCCGTAGTCGGCTTTTTCAGAGAGGTCATATCTGTTGGGTCAACATTGTCCTTGTAAAATTTCAACTCCTCTGTTGCACAAACAGATTCTGCATAGGCTGCATCACCTTCCTCACACTCCAAGGCCACCTTTCGGCTGCCATGAACCGTAATGGTCCCATTGTGACCCGGCATCTTGAGCTGTAAATACACGTAACACGGCCGTGCCATGAACTTGGCGTAAGCCGGCCGCCCAAATATGGCATGATACGGACATCTTATCTTGACCACCTCAAAGGTCAATTTTTCCACCCTGTAGTTGTGCTCGTCTCCAAAGGCCACCTCCAACTCGATCTTGCCAACTGGATAAGCCGACTTACCAGGCACCACCCCATGGAAAATAGTGTTTGACTGGCTGAGGTTCTTATCAATCAACCCCATACGACGGAAAGTCTCATAATAGAGGATGTTTATGGTGCTGCCTCCATCCATGAGCACCTTAGTGAACTTATATCCTCCCACCTGAGGAGCCACCACCAAGGCCAAGTGACCCGGATTATCAACCCGGGGAGGGTGATCCTCCCTACTCCACACGATAGGCTGCTCAGACCATCTTAAATAGCGTGGAACCGCCGGCTCAACAGTATTCACAGCCCTCTTATGAAGTTTCTGATCTCGCTTACACAGACTGGTGGTAAATACATGATACTGTCCACCACTAAGCTGCTTTGGATTGGTCTGATAACCCCCCTGCTGCTGTTGATGACCCTGGCCAGACTGCTGATTAAAGCCCCCTTGACCGTTTTGAGGATTAGAATTTGAACTGCTGCCCGGACCATGAAAACCGCCGGCGCCAGAGCCGCCGCCCGGGCCATTGTTGCCATTAAAGGCATTGGAATTCTTAAAGGACTTCATGATCGCGCAATCCTTCCATAGATGAGTAGCTGGCTTCTCCCTAGAGCCGTGCCTCGGACAGGGCTCATTCAACAGCTGCTCCAGCATCGGGCCTGACCCGCCGGCTCGGGGAGGCGGCCTCCCCTTGCGTCGCTGGTTATTACCTTGTGAGCTAGCGTTGGCCACGAACTCTAGGCTGCCGTCGGCCTTACGCTTACCACCTCCTTGGTTCCCCGGGTTATGCTGAGGACCCTTGCCATTGTCGTTCTTCTTTCCCTTCCCTGTCCTTTCATCATCTGAAGCGGGGTCCTTGGTACTATCAGAATCGGCGTACTTGACGAGAGCCGCCATCAGCGTACCCATATCACTCCAGTCGCGCTTAAGCTGCCCGAGTTTCATCTTCAGGGGAAGAAAACGACAATTCTGCTCCAACATTAAGACTGCAGAGCCGGCATCCATCTTATCCGATGAATGTATGATCTCTTTGACCCGGCGAACCCAATGTGTCGTAGACTCACCCTCCTGCTGTTTACAGTTAGTCAAATCCACGATTGAGATAGACTGCCTACAGGTATCCTTGAAGTTTTGGATGAACCGGGCTTTCAGCTCAGCCCAAGACCCGATGGAGTTCGGTGGTAACCCTTTCAACCAAGTGCGGGCAGTCCCATCTAACATCATGGTGAAGTACTTGGCCATCGCTGCTTCACTGACCTCCAGCAATTCCATGGCCATCTCGTAACTCTCAATCCAGGCTCTGGGTTTTAAATCAGCCGTGTAATTAGGCACCTTCCTAGGTCCTTTGAAGTCCTTGGGTAGATGTTCATTGCGGAGAGCCGGTACTAAACAAGGGACACCTCCAGTCCTCGTAGGGATACCTATGTCGACGGAAGTCGTCAGATAAGCCGGGGGTGTTTGGTAAGCCGTCAACTGAGGCACCTGTTCCGCCTCTTGCCGCGCTCTGTCTTGGTCTGCTACGTGAAAGGCTCCGTTATGAGCCGGGCCATGGCCAGGGGGCGGGTCATGGCGTCGGACATTACTTGAGTCGGTCGCTGAGACCATGTGTCTGCTATAACTCGGGCTCCGGCCTGGACGAGGGGTCGAGTGGATCCTGTCCCTGCTGTAAGAGTACGCCTCTTGCTGCGCCAGCGCTGTCTGAAGGAGTTCTCTGACCCAGCGGGTTTCAATAGCCGTTGGAGAGTCGCCGTCAATTGGGAGAGCCGCCAGCCGTGCTGCTGCGGCGACCATGTTCTCCAGCGGGTTAGTATAATGACCCGGTGGTATTGGCACATCCTGAGGCGGGGCAGGGTTCACCCGGGGAGGCCCCATCACTTGTGGCTGGACAGGGGTCCCAGACCCGGGCACTATGATCCCTGGCGGGTTACTAGACCCTGCACCTGGCGTGTTGAAGAGGTTTCGAGGATCGTAGACCGGAGGGAGTTAAGTTTGGGCCTTTTGGTGCCTCCTTCTCAGGACCTCATTGGACGCGTTCTGATCCATCGTGAGCCGGAAGGACTGCACCTGAATCAACTGAGTTTGGGCGTCGAGAGCCGCCCTCTCCGCAGCCATCCTGATCCCTTCCGCTGCCAGATCCTCCTTGGCTTTCACTAGATCTAACTTTAACTGCGCCACCTCCGCGTCATGCTGAGCTTGATCCGCCGGGTCAACCGCGGCGGTCAACAGGGCCGTCATCTTGTCCGTGAGGTCCATCAGCACCTGAGCCGGCAAGGGCACCGGGTTTCCCGCCCCAGCAGCAGGGTTCTGAACAGGCTGTGCACCGGCCATGAAGATTCGAACCCGGCTCGGCGGCTCAAACGGGTCCGGAATACTGTGACCATCGGAACAACCCATGAGCCTGCCATCTTGAAGTTGATACAACGAGTTTGACTCATCTGTGGACGACTCGCCGTCAGAGCCGGCGGTCGTCTCATCACCAGATCCAGATCCATCAGAGAGCCCTCCATGGATACATCACACAAAAGCATGCTTGAAGGCAGGCGGGGCCCAGGCGGGTCGTGCGCGCTGAGCCGTCTCGATGAGATCGGCGCAGAGATCCGACTCAGGGCCCGGCTCACCAATCTTGCCAATGAAAACATGAATTCCGCCGAAGGGGACCCGGTATCCGTACTCAATTGAGCCGGCGCCGGGGCCCCAGTTTGCATCGTCGATGTAGAGCTTGCCGCGACGACTCTTGGTCATCTGGCCCACAGCGTATCCCTTGAGCCCTTCGAAGCTACCCTTCAAGAACTCAAATCCACCGTGCGTTGGCCCCACGGTGGGCGCCAACTGTCGTGGAATTGTCACGAGAGATGTCCTCGAGCTAGGACTTAGTCGTGGAGCCATCACAGCTAGGAAGCTTGAAGGGGTTAAACGGGAGAAGGAACACGAGGGTTATACTAGTTCGGCCCCTTACGGTGAACGTAAAAGCCTACGTCTAGTAGAGGTGGTATTGATTAGGGTTTCGATGACCAGGGAGCTTAATTGCTATGCCTGGCTCTCGACGAGATCTTTCTTGGCCCTAAACCGCTGCCGGGTCGTCCCTTTATATAGAGAGGTTGACGCCCAGCAGCTCTCAGAGTCCCGGCCGGCTCATAAAAGTGTCCAGCTCGGACTCTCAACTATTCTTGCCTTACACTACAAGTTCTACCATAACGGCGGTTGTAACTACGGGCCTTAAGCCATCTCCGGGTCTTAAGCCCATCTGTGGCCCGCCGTCTTCAAGCTTGTCGCCGGGCTTCAGGCGATGACCTTTATGAGTAACCCGGCCCCTCAGGGCGGGTGACTCTAAGGTTTATATCCTCAACAGTTTCCATGCAAAAATGTCCTTGTTCTCACGGATGAACTCGATGAGCGCGCCTTCCTATTTTGGATCCAGATTGGCACTGATGCTGAACTGCTGAGATGAGTCACCTGGAACAAAGTCAACAAGTTTAGTCTCATCGGCTGACCTAAATTTCATTGCCGGCTCATGCTCCGTGGTTGGCTTTTTCAGAGAGGTCATATCTGTTGGGTCAACATTGTCCTTGTAAAACTTCAACTCCTCTGTTGCACAAACAGATTCAGCGTAAGCCGCGTCACCTTCCTCACACTCCAAGGCTATCTTTCGGCTGCCATGAACCGTAATGGTCCCATTGTGACCCGGCATCTTGAGCTGCAAATACACGTAACAGGGTCATGCCATGAACTTGGCGTAAGCCGGCCGCCCAAATAAAGCGTGATACTGATTCTTATCTTAACCACCTCAAAGGTTAATTTTTCCGCCCTGTAGTTGTACTCATCTCCAAAAGCCACTTCCAGCTCAATCTTACCAATTGGATATGCCGACTTACCAGGCACCACACCATGGAAAACAGTATTGGACTGGCTGAGGTTCTTATCAATCAACCCCATACGACGGAAGGTCTCATAATAGAGGATGTTGATGCTACTGCCTCCGTCCATGAGCACTTTAGTGAATTTATATCCCCCCACCCGAGGAGCCACCACCAGGGCCAGGTGACCTGGATTATCAACCCGGGGAGGGTGATCTTCCCTACTGCACACAATAGGCTGCTCAGACCATCTTAAATAGCGTGGAACCGCCGGCTCAACAGCATTCACAGCCCTTTTATGAAGCTTCTGATCTCGCTTGCACAGACTGGTGGTAAACACATGATACTGTCCACCATTGAGCTGCTTTGGATTGGTCTGGTATCCCCCCTGCTGCTGCTGCTGATGACCCTGGCCGGACTGCTGATTAAAGCCCCCTTGAACATTCTGAGAATTGGAATTTGAACCGTCGCCCGGGCCATGAAAGCCGCTAGTGCCTGAGCCGCCGCCCGGGCCACTGTTGCCATTGAAACCATTGGAATTTTTAAAAGCCTTCATGATTGCGCAGTCCTTCCACAGATGAGTGGCCGGCTATTCCCTAGAGCCATGCCTTGGACAAGGCTCATTCAACAACTGCTCAAGCGTTGGGCCTGACCCGCCGGCGCGGGGAGGTGGTCTCCCCTTGCGCCGGTGGTTGTTACCCTGTGAACTGGCATTGGCCACAAACTCCATACTGCCATCAGCCTTACGCTTGTTACCTCCCTGGTTCGTCGGGTTATGCTGGGGGCCCTTGCCATTGCCATTCCGTTTTCCCTTCCCTGTCCTTTCATAATCCGGCGTGGGATCCTTGGTACTATCAGAGTCGGCGTACTTAACCAGAGCCGCCATCAGCGTACCCATATCATTGCAATCGCGCTTGAGCCGCCCGAGCTTCATCTTCAGGGGCACAAAGCGACAATTCTGCTCTAACATTAAGACTGCAGAGCTGGCATCCATCTTATCAGATGAATGTATTATCTCTTTGACCCGGCGAACCTAATGGGTTGTAGACTCACCCTCCTGCTGCTTACAGTTAGTCAAATCCACAATTGACATAGACTGCCTACAGGTATCTTTGAAGTTTTGGATGAACTGGGCCTTCAGTTCAGCCCAAGACCCGATAGAGTTCGGTGGCAGTCCTTTCAACCAAGTGCGGGCAGTTCCATCTAACATCATGGTGAAGTACTTGGCCATTGCTGCTTCACTGACCTCCAGCAACTCCATGGCCATCTTGTAACTCTCGATCCAGGATCCGGGTTTTAAATCAGCCGTGTAATTAGGCACCTTCCTAGGCCCTTTGAAATCCTTGGGCAGACGTTCATTGCGGAGAGCCGGCACCAGACAAGGGACACCTCCGGTCCTCGTAGGTATACCCGCATCAATAGAAGCCGTCGGATAAGCCGGGGGTGGCTGGTAAGCCGTCAACTGAGGCACCTGCTCCGCCTCTTGCCGTGCTCTGTCTTGGTCTACTGCGTGAAAGGCTCCGTTATGAGCCGGGCCGTGGCCAGGAGGCAAGTCATGGCGTCGGACATTGCTTGAGCCGGTCGCTGAGACCATGTGTCTGCTATAACTCGGGCTCCGTCCTGGACGAGGGGTTGAATGAATCCTGTCCCGGCTATAAGAATATGCCTCCTGCTGTGCCAGAGCCGTCTGAAGGAGTTCTCTGACCCGGCGGGTTTCGACCTCCGTTGGAGAGTCGCCATCGATTGGGAGAGCCGCCAGTCGCGCCGCCGCGGCGACCATGTTTTCCAACGGGTTGGCATAATGACCCGGTGGTATTGGCACATACTGAGGCGGGGCAGCGTTCACCCGGGGAGGCCCCATCACTTGGGGCTGAATTGACGTTCCAGCCCCGGGCGTCGTGATCTCTGGCGGGTACTGGGCCCTGTACCAAGCGTGTTGAAGAGGTTTCGAGGATTGTAAACCGGAGGGAGTCGAGATTGGGCCTTTTGATGCCTCCTTCTCATGACCTCATTGGACGCATTCTGATCCATCGTGAGTCGAAAGGACTGCGCCTGAATCAGCTGAGTCTGGGCGTCGAGAGCCGCCCTCTCCGCAGCCATCCTGATCCCTTCCGCCGCCAGATCCTCCTTGGCTTTTGCTAGATCCAACTTTAACTGTGCCACCTCCGCGTCATGCTGAGCTTGATCCGCTGGGGCGACCGTAGCGGTTAACAGGGCCGTCATCTTGTCTGTGAGATCCATCAGCACTTGAGCCGGCGAGGGCACAGGGCTTCCTGCCCCGGCGGTGCGGTTTTGAACAGGTTGTGCGCCAGCCATGAAGATTCCAACCCGGCTCGGCGGCTCAAAGGGATCCGAAAAATACTGTCGCCATCGGAACAACCCCTGAGCCTGCCATCTTGAAGTTGGTACAACGAATCGGTCTCCTCTGTGGATGACTCGCCGTCAGAGCGAGCGGCCGTCTCATCACCAGATCCAGATCCTTCAGAGAGCCCTCCATGGACGCATCCCACGAAAGCACGCTTCAAGGAAGGCAAAGTCCGGGCGGGTCGTGCACGTTGAGCCGTCTCGATGAGATCGGCGCAGAGGTCCGGCTCAGGGCCCGGCTTACCAATCTCGCCAATAAAGACATGGATTCCGCCGAAGGGGACCCGGTACCCGTACTCAATTGAGCCGGTGTCGGGGCCCCAGTTTGCATCGTCGATGTAGAGCTTGCCGCGACGACTCTTGGTCATCCGGCCCACAACGTATCCCTTGAGCCCTTCGAAGCTGCCCTTTAAGAACTCAAATCCACCGTGCGCTGGCCCCACGGTGGGCGCCAACTGTCGTGGAATTGTCACGGCAGATGTCCTCGTGCAAGGACTTAGTCGTGGAGACATCGCAGCTAGGAAGCTTAAAGGGGTTAAACAGGACAAGGAACACGAGGGTTATACTGGTTCGGCCCCTTACGGTGAAGGCAAAAGCCTACGTCCAGTTGAGGTGGTATTACTTAGGGTTTCGATGACCAGGGAGCCTAATCGCTATGCCCGGCTCTCGATCTGTTGTCCCTCGTCCTGAACCGCCGCCGGGTCGTCCCTTTATATAGAGAGGTTGACGCCCCGCGGCTCTCAGAGTCCCGGCCGGCTTATAACAGTATCTGGCTCGGACTCTTAACTACTCTTGCCTTACATTACAAGTCTTGCCATAACGGCGGTTTATCACTACGGGCCTTAAGCCGCCTCCGGGTCTTCAGCCCACTATTGATTCGCCATCTTCTGGCCTAGTACTGGGCTTCACGTGATGATCATTATAACGTAACCCGACCCCTCCTGGGCAGGTGACTCTAATAGTTATATCCTCAACAATATCCATGTTCCAACATGGAACCAACTTCAACTTCACCTGCAACTAGCAACGCTATAAGAAGGGCTGAGCAAAAGCGGTAACTTAGCCAAACAACAGTTTGCTAGGAAAGGATGGTTAGAGGCTGACATGGCAATATGGGAGGCATGATATAGCAAGTGGTAGGTAGCGCCGCATGGCAATAGAACGAACAACTAGCAAAGCAAAGATAGAAGTGATTTCGAGGGTATGGTCATCTTGCCTGCAAGGTTCTCAGAGTTGTCGAAAGCTTGATCCTCGTAAGCGTACTCAACTGGTTCCTCGTTCACGAACTCGTCTCCCGGCTCTACCCAAGACAAGAACACAACCAAAGGAACCACAATCAACCACGGTGTCATGGAATTGTCACGGCAGATGTCCTCGAGCTAGGACTTAGTCGTAGAGCCATCGCAGCTAGGAAGCTTAAAGGGGTTAAGTGGGACAAGGAATACGAGGGTTTATACTGGTTCGGCCCCTTACGGTGAAGGTAAAAGCCTACGTCCAGTTTGAGATGGTATTGATTAGGGTTTCGATAACCAGGGAGCTAAACCGCTATGCCTGGCTTTCGATCAGATTGTTCTCGTCCCTCAACCGCTGCCGGGTCCTCCCTTTATATAGGGAGGCTGACGCCCAGCAGCTCTCAGAGTCCCGGCCGGCTCATAAGAGTGTCCGGCTCGGACTCTCAACTATTCTTGCCTTACACTACAAGTTCTAGCATAATAATGATTGCAACTACGGGCTTTAAGCGATATCCGGGTCTTAAGCCCATCTTTGGCCCACCGTCTTCAGGCTTGGCACCGGGCTTCTGGCAATGACCATATGAGTAACCCGGCCCCTCCTGGCGGGTGACTCTAAGGTCTATATCCTCAACATTAGGCCCCAGATTGATTTGAGCCGGCTCATGTCAATCTTCAATTCCTTCGGCAGAAAATCGCCGGCTTACAATTGCGTGAAGACCATAACCCGGCGTGACGTCATCTTCTGGACTCCGGATAATCCGCCGTGACATCATCTTCCATTAAGCCCGTTTTTACTCCGCCAAATCCGCAACGGATCTTGCATTTACTGTCGTCTCGAAAATCGAGGCGTTTCGTGAGGAGATAACCACGTCGTGGACTCCTTGATCCTTGCGCCCACTCATGAGCTCGCCCTTATAAATAGGCCGGCCCGACGGGCTTCTCTGCCACCCTTCTTCCTCCTCGCGCCACTGCTCCTCTACCCGAGCTCGAACTCTGCTGTCGTCGCCTCGCCCCCGGTCTTCGTCAACCTTGGCCGCTGCATCACCCTGACTCGGACCAGACAAACGGCGGCAACCTCCGCTCCTCTTCAGCATCAGTGAGTCCTTGCTACTTCATGGGGCAGATCCGCACTAGGGTTTCATCATTATCCCTCTGTTCTTCGTAGTTCTTCGCGGGCCTCAGTTGATTTGATTTTTACTGCCTCCTTTTGATCTTAGACCTGCATAGAACTATTGCGGTGACTGTTTAGCACCCATTTCCCATGCAAATAGCCCTCTTTTTACAGCATAAGAGCCTTGTTCAAGCTCAAGAACCTCCTCGCGTCTGTTTCTAGGTCTAGAAGCTTTTCTTTTGCCCGACCATTTTGATCCAAAATTTTTACTGCGATGCGTGAAACTTGTTTTACCACACTTAGTAAAAAACCGCCCTCATTGAATCATGGCGGTTTACATTTCCGGTTTAAAGAAAACACGCGCCGTAGAGCCTTCCGACTTAAGAGAAGCTACGCACCGTATAACTTCCCCGCTTACTTATAACAAGGCTGTAGACGATTTGAATTACCCTCAAGCACACCATCGGCTTAGATAACCTGATGTACTTAGACATATATCATTAGTCCCCTTCATAAGCCGCCACCTTGACATTGAACTGTAGATTTCTTCCGGCTCATAATTAACCCGGACGTTTTTCCTTTTATCATAGACTGCCGACTTTCACCATGCCTCCCAAAGCTCCCAAGGCCTCCATCACTTGCAACTGGATGAGATCCAATGTCACCAGTGATACACTAACAGATTTTGTTAAGTCTGGATATTTGCCCAAGAAAGACGTCATGTCCTACCGTGCCCCTGACCCGTCAGAAGAGAGACCACAGCCAAAGGATGGGGATGTAGTGATTTTTGCGGATCACATGAGCCGGGGCTTCGCACCGCCTGGCTCAAAGTTTTTTAGAGACGTTCTAAACTTCTTCGATTTGCAGCCTCAAGACATAGGACCCAACTCAGTGTCCAACATCTGCAACTTCCAAGTATTCTGCGAGGTTTACCTTGGAGAAGAACCTAGTCTGCTGCTCTTCAGAGAGCTTTTTTACTTGAACCGTCAGAATGAGTGCGCCAATGGGCCAAGTCTGGAGTTAGGTGGCATCTCCATCCAGCGGCGTAGGGACTGCCTTTTCCCTTACGCAGAGCCACCCAGCCACCCCAAGGACTGGAATCTGATGTGGTTTTACTGCCAAGACACGTCGCCGGCTGACGAGAGTCCGTTGCCCGGCTTTCGCCCCTCGCGTCTGGAGCCAACTCACCCACTGTCAGACAAGCTGACTCAAGCGGAGCGCCAACCTCTGCTCCCCACTATCAACAAGATCAAGGCTCTCCTGGGCAATGGTCTGAATGGAATCGACCTGGTCCGGGTCTGGATCTCATGGCGGGTGATCCCATTGAGCCGCCGCCCCGGCTTAATGTGTGAGTACACGGGCCGAAAAGATGACCCTCAGAGACACAGCCGCAACGATCTTCCTGAAGATGTTGCAGAAGATATGACCAAGGCTCTTTTGAACGAGAGCCTGGCAGACTGCGGAAGGACCGGGCTAGCCCCCTTCTGCAAGACCAACCTAGCCCCAGCGGTAAGCCGCTCATCTGAACATCTTATCTGTACATGACTTTCATCTGAATTGTTTTAGGAAAACCTCATTGCATTTTTCAGGCTGATGATAAGTTCTGGCGGGTCAAATACGACCATGAGGCGGCCAAGAAGGCCAGGAAGGCGAAGAAAGCCGCCAAGAAAGCCGCCCCTCGCAAGAAAGGAAGCAGGCCTATTGCTTCAGAGCTGATGCAATTAAGCGACAGCTCCGAGTCAGAGGTAACCCCTGAACCTGTAAGCTCTTTGTTATGTTTTATTGTTTATCTCTGTCCGCCTTACCAACACTTGTTCATCAACAGGATGACACCGGAGCCAGTAACCCAGTGGTTGAAGAGGTAATGTCACTTTCCTCCGACTCGGAGCCCTTGCCAAGGCTGAAAGTCCGAAGGGTAACCCGGAAAGTAAGCTTTTCACATCCTTTAGCTTATCAAGATCCTCAATTTATTTTGAAGCGACAGGTTCATGAGAGCCGGCGTCACACCTGGACCAACAAGGACACCGACCTCTCCTCCGGGTTACCTGACACATCAAGGAAGCGCCGAACTGAGGTTATTTCCCACTTGTACCCTTTTCATCCGTTGGCGGGTGTTATACGTCAGCCACTCAATTCTTCTGACTCCAATTATCAGGAGACCTCCCCCTCTTCGGGCGACTCTATGCAGTCGAGTCTTCCAGCTTTCAAGACCGCGCCCGGGTAATGACAACCATCTCACGTTATACTTGTCTTTTACTTACTCTTTTTGTGCTTAACATTTCTGTCCTTTCAGTGCCCAAGCCAAACTCACCAAGAGGGCGAAGAAAGCCAAGCCAATCGAAGAGCCGGAGTTGCCTGAGCCGGAGGCAGCAGATCAAGAACCGCTAGCTGCCTCCGCTCCCAAAGCCGCCGCTCCAACTAATAAGGCAGCTGCCGAAGCGTCTGCTAACCCGGAGGCCTCCGGCTCGGCTCAACCAGCAAATGATCCGGACATGGTAATCACCCGGATGGCATTTGTTGAGCCGGGGAGACCTACCGCACTGGCTAAGTGCTCCGCTAAGGGGGAGTTGCTACAGCCCCACCGGGTGAACATGGACCTCTCCGACCACACCAACCTGAGCATTGGAGAGCTCGTCTCTGGCTACATCAGCCAAGTGCACAAGAGCAGGGACGCAGAGGTTGCCATGGTGAACCAGATCCAGCAAAAATCTGAGGTATCCTTCTGCTGTCCTCTTACTTACTGCATAGTTACCTTTATCATGCTAGCCCCCAAGTCGGCGACTTATGATTGAATATGTTGTAGACTTAGGTTCCGGCTTACTCAACTGAGCCGGCAGTTTGTAGATAGATACGTTCAATATGCATTAGCCCCCAAGTGCCAAGTGTCTTTGCTTGGAAAACGCTTGGGACTTAAAATTTATATAGTAACTGTTCATGTCATAACCCGGAGATGTATGCAGGCTGCTGGCAAGAAGCTAGAGGCTGACATGGCTGATCTCAAGAGCCGGCTGCAGATGCAAGAGATGGAGACCCGGAAGGCAAATGCCAAATTTGTGTTTAGCATCGCCGCTCAAGAGAAGCTGAAGACAGAGTTTGACGCTGAGCGGAAGGCGTGGGCCGAAGAGAAGGCCGCATTGGTGAACCGAGCTGAACAGGCGGAGAAGACTCTCTCCGAGAAGACCGCCGAGCTCTCCGGCCTAAAGCGCCAGGTGTCCCCGATGGTGGCCGCAATCTTTGGTAAGTCGCCTCACCGGCTTTCATCAAGTTTAGAATCTTTATATCTCATAATTCATCCTTGTCGGCGGCTTATCTGATTCTGTTAAACAGGTCCCAGAAGTGCCAACCTCAACCAGAGCGTGGTAACCAAGCTGAAGGCCGTGTATACCCTGGTGGAGCAGCTCTACACCGGGTCACAGCGTGCCTTAGCTGTGGTGGCCCTATCCAACGAGGTGCCGACTCACCTGGCAGAAGTCCTTCGCCGGCTCGCTGTACTGCCTCAACGGATCCAAGAGCTGCGACGGGCCTCTACAAGAGCCGGAGCAATCGCCGCGCTGAGCCGGGCCAAGGCGTTCCTGCCGGAGTTAGACCCGGCGGACATCGCCCTTGGCTATCCAAGCTTGAAGGAAGACGGCTCCGCTTTCGAGCAGAAGGACTTCACAGCTTGCGTGAAGGCCGTACGCCCGGTGGCCACTCTGATTGGCAATGATACAGATCTGACTAAGTATCAGCCGGGTTACGATGCAGAAAATCAGAGAATCCCTACTCCACGCTATGAAGCCCTCAACTTGATCCCGCCGGCTCGTCAGCACACCTTCGCCCCGGAAATTGATCCGGCGGGGTTAATTGACGAGGAAGCCCAATTCTAAGCTCTCAGCGGCATCGACTGGAAGTCATCAACTTTCCAGGTCTTGGGATCAGCCGGAGGAGGAGATAGGAACGAGCCGGAGACTTCAGCTCAGCAAGCGTCGTAACTCGGCTGGCCGTTTACCAAACAATGCCTCACCCTTTTGGACTCAACGAGTCTTGTAATAGAGTAGGATCAATACTTTATCTTTGTCGTGCCATCGCGCACGCCTTGAATTCTGAAGTCTGTTGAAATTGTCTCCTTTATGTTTCTCCGGGTCATAATTAATCATTTGTTTTCCTTACTCTCAAAATAGTTGCCTGTAACCATCCTGCAGAGAAAGAGAAATCACAAGCCTCGAGGTGGCTGACCGCCCTGAGAATCATAGGTTTTAGATAACCCGGAATATAAATCAAAAAAGGACTGGTCTTCAATAATATCCTGAATACAGCCGTAATAACATACTTAGCGGCCTGCAAGCATACTTCCGGCTTAGATAACCCGGAAAGGAAGGTTGGTACAGAAATTCCGGTTTACGTGTCTTAATAACACCCATTATGTTCAGCTAATACTATAAACCAAAGTTAAGCCGGCAAAGTGAGACCCGGCCGTATACACTTGGAAAGAAACAGACGGAACTTGCTATAAAGCAGAGGAACTTAGGGGCTTCCGGTTCGGATACGACCAGAGACCCGGCCCAAAGGGGTTATGCTAGGATTCGAATACGATCATGTAGCCCCCAGTGGGTGTGGCGATGCCAATCAAGAGGGTATCGACAGCTATGTTCTCTTTGGTTCGAATACGACCCATGTTTGAACAGGAAGCCCCCAAATGACTTGAAGAATTATTTAACGACGCTGATTCGAATACGATCCACGTCGGTTCTCAAAAGGGGTTAATCTAAGATTCAAATATGATCAAAGAAAACTCCCCAATGAGCTCGGCACTTTGCCAATCAAATGGGTATCGACAGCTGTGTTCTCTTTGGTTCGAATACGACCTATGTTTGAACAGGAAGCCCCCAAGTGACCTTATCGCCTACGGCTAGATTCGAATACGATCCTAAGCCGGATCCTCCTTCAAGTTATCATGTAATCTGGCGATGAAAACAACACGTGCACATTTGGAGGAGAAAAAAGGACAGAGGTCCTGCTTTATTACTTATCATAATATATACATAGTTTGGAGAAGTATGTACATCATGAGAGCCGGTGGCTCAAGTGTAGTAAGGCCGAAGCTGAGCTATGTTCCACGGCCGTCGGGTCTCTTCCTCCGACTTACATGAATCTTTGTGCTCCCGAATGTCAATGAGGTAATATGACCCGTTGTGCAAATTCTTGCTGACCACAAAGGGCCCTTCCCAAGGCGGGGATAGCTTGTGTGCATCCGTTTGATCCTGGATGAGCCGGAGCAAGAGATCACCTTCCTGGAAGACCCGGGATTTAACCCGGCGGCTATGATAATGGCGCAGGTCTTGTTGGTAAATTGCTGAACGGGCTGCTGCCACATCACGCTGTTCATCCAACAAGTCAAGAGCATCCTGGCGCTCCTGTTCATTATCCGCCTCAACGTAAGCCGCCACTCGAGGTGAGTCATGACGGATGTCACTGGGGAGGACTGCTTCTGCCCCATAAACCATGAAGAAAGGCGTAAAACCTGTAGACCTATTAGGAGTAGTGTTGATGCTCCATAACACGGAAGGCAACTCCTCCACCCAACAACCCGGCGTTCGTTGCAAAGGGACCAAAAGCCGGGGCTTGATGCCCTTCAGAATCTCCTGATTAGCTCTCTCAGCTTGACCATTGGATTGAGGATGAGCCATTGAGGAAACATCAAGTCGGATACGCTCTCGTTGACAAAACTCCTCCATGGCGCCTTTGGACAGATTGGTGCCATTGTCAGTTATAATGCTGTGTGGAAAACCAAAGCGAAAGATCACCTTTTTCATAAATTGAACCGCCGTGGCTGCATCGCACTTGCTAACTGGCTCCGCTTCAACCCACTTGGTAAACTTGTCAACTGCCACCAAAAGGTGGGTCTTCTTATCCTTGGATCTTTTGAAAGGCCCAACCATATCAAGCCCCCAGACCGCAAAAGGCCAAGTAATTGGGATCATCCTCAGTTCTTGAGCCGGTACATGAGCCCGTCGCGAGAACCTTTGGCAACCATCACACTTACTGACCAAGTCCTCTGCATCAGCATGAGCCCTCAACCAATAAAAACCATCACGAAAAGCCTTGGCCACAAGGGACTTTGAGCCGGCGTGATGGCCACAATCCCCTTCATGAATCTCACGCAAGATCTCTTGCCCTTCCTCAGGGGAAACACAACGCTGAAACGCCCCTGTAACACTGCGATGATGCAACTCGCCATCGATAACAATCATTGACTTAGCCCGCCGGGTTATTTGCCTGGCCAAAGTTTCATCCTCAGGCAACTCGCCCCGGGTCATGTAAGCCAGATACGGCATTGTCCAGTCTGGTATGATATGGAGAGCCGCCACCAGTCGTGCCTCCGGGTCAGGGACAGCCAAATCTTCCTCTGTAGGCAACTTAACAGAAGGATTATACAGGACATCCAGGAAAGTATTAGGTGGCACCGGCTTTCGCTGAGAGCCTAGCCGGCTTAAACCATCAGCCGCCTCGTTCTTCCTGCGATCAATGTGCTCTACCTGGTAGCCCTGAAAGTGTCCTGCAATGGCATCAACTTCGCGGCGATAAGCCGCCATGAGAGGGTCCTTAGAGTCCCACTTGCCTGATACTTGTTGAGCCACCAAGTCTGAGTCACGAAACACCTCACCCGGCTCAAGCTCATCTCCCTAGCCATCCGAAGGCCGTGGAGCAAGGCCTCGTACTCAGCCGCATTTTAGTGCAAGGAAACATCAATTGTAGCACATAATGGAACTTGTCACCCTTAGGGGAAGCCAATACAACTCCAGCCCCCGAGCCCTCCAACTGCGTGGACCCATCGAAGTGAATAGTCCAATATGTGTTATCCGGCTTTTGCTCGGGCACTTGTGACTCTGTCCAATCATTGATGAAATCCACCAGGGCCTGAGATTTAACAGCAGTGCGTGGCACATATTTGAGACCATGAGGTCCGAGCTCAATAGCCCACTTAGCCACTCTCCCTATGGCCTCTCTATTTTGAATGATATCACCAAGAGGAGCAGAACTGACCACGGTTATGGGATGACCCTGGAAATAATGCTTAAGCTTCCGGCTTGCCATGAACACACCATAAACAAGCTTCTGCCAATGTGGATACCGCTGTTTGGACTCGATAAGCACTTCGTTGACATAATAAACCGGCCGCTGAACTGGATGCTCCTTACCCTCTTCCTTGCGTTCCACCACCACAACCACACTGACGGCTCGTGTGTTTGCCGCCACGTACAGTAATAAGGGCTCCTTATCAACCGGAGCAGCAAGGACTGGGGGCTCTGCCAGCTGCTTCTTCAAATCCTCAAAAGCGGTATTAGCTGCATCATTCCAGACAAAGTTATCAGTTTTCTTCATCAACTGATATAATGGCATGGCCTTCTCACCCAAACGGCTTATAAACCGGCTTAAAGCAGCGATGCGACCCACCAAACGCTGAACGTCATTTATACACGCCGGCTTAGCCAGGGAGGTGATGGCCTTGATCTTCTCCGGGTTAGCCTCAATGCCTCTGTCAGAAACCAAAAAACCCAAGAGCTTGCCTGCAGGGACACCAAAGACACACTTGGCCGGGTTAAGCATCATCTTGTAGACCCGGAGATTATCAAAGGTTTCTCTCAAATCATCTATCAGGGTTTCCTCTTTTATGGACTTAACCACAATATCGTCCACATAAGCATGAACATTACGCCCAATCTGTTTATGAAGACAGTTCTGCACACAACGCTGATAAGTCGCCTGTGCACATTTGAGTCCAAAGGGCATGGATACGTAGCAGAAGGCTCCAACGGGAGTGATGAACGCCGTCTTCTCCTGGTCCTTAACTGCCATTTTAATCTGATGATATCTAGAATAAGCGTCCAGGAAACTTAAGCGCGCACAACCGGCCGTAGCATCAATAATTTGATCAATACGAGGAAGGGCAAAAGGATTAGCTGGACACGCCTTATTTAAGTCCGTGTAGTCCACACACATCCGCCAAGTGCCGTTTTTCTTGAGTACGGTCACCGGGTTAGCTAACCATTCTGGGTGGAAGACTTCAACAATAAACCCAGCCGCCAAGAGCCGGGCCACCTCTTCGCCAATGGCTTTCCGCCTCTCTTCATTAAACCGCCGAAGAAACTGTCTAACCGGCTTAAATTTCGGATCAACATTGAGAGTGTGCTCAGCGAGTTCTCTAGGTACACCTGGCATGTCAGAAGGTTTCCACGCGAAGATGTCCCTATTCTCACGGATGAACTCGATGAGCGCGCTTTCCTATTTTGGATCCAGATTGGCACTGATGCTGAATTGCTGAGAAGAATCTCCTGGAACGAAATCAACAAGTTTAGTCTCATCAGCCGACTTAAATTTCATTTCCGGCTCATGCTCCGTAGTAGGCTTTTTCAGAGAGGTCATATCTGTTGGGTCAATGTTGTCCTTGTAAAACTTCAAATCCTCTGTTGCACAAACAGATTCTGCATAAGCTGCATCGCCTTCCTCACATTCCAAGGCCACCTTCCGGCTGCCATGAACCGAGATGGTCCCATTATGACCCGGCATCTTGAGCTGTAAGTAAACATAACACGGCCGTGGCATGAATTTGGCGTACGCCGGCCGCCCAAATATAGCGTGGTACGGACTTCTTATCTTGACCACCTCAAAGGTCAATTTTTCCACCCTGTAGTTGTTCTCATCCCCAAAGGCCACTTCCAACTCGATCTTGCCGACTGGATAAGCCGACTTACTAGGTACCACACCATGGAAGATAGTGTTTGACTGGCTGAGGTTCTTATCAACCAACCCCATACGGCAAAAAGTCTCATAATAGAGGATGTTGATGCTGCTGCCTCCATCCATGAGCACCTTTGTGAACTTATATCCTCCCACTTGAGGAGCCACCACTAAGGCCAAGTGGCCCGGGTTATCCACCCGGGGAGGGTGATCCTCCCTACTCCACACTATAGGCTGCTCAGACCACCGCAAGTAGCGTGGGACCGCCGGCTCAACAGCATTCACAGCCCTCTTATGAAGCTTCTGATCTCGCTTACACAGACTGGTGGTAAACACATGATACTGTCCACCGCTAAGCTGCTTTGGATTGGTCTGATAACCCCCCTGCTGCTGTTGATGACCCTGGCCAGACTGCTGATTAAAGCCCCCTTGCCCGTTCTAAGGATTAGAATTTGAGCCGCCGCCCGGGCCATGAAAGCCGCCGGCACCTGAGGCGCTGCCCGGGCCATTGTAATTCTTAAAGGCCTTCATGATTGCACAATCCTTCCACAGATGAGTCGCTGGCTTCTCTCTAGAGCCATGCCTTGGACAAGGCTCATTCAACAGCTGCTCCAACGTCGGACCTGACCCGCCGCCTCGGGGAGGGGGCCTCCCCTTACGTCGCTGGTTATTCCCTTGTGAGCTGGCGTTGGCCACAAACTCTAGGGTGCCGTCGGCCTTGCGCTTGCCTCCTCCTTGGTTCTCCGGGTTATGCTGAGGACCCTTGCCGTTGCCGTTCTTCTTTCCCTTCCCTGTCCTTTCATCATCTGAAGCGGGGTCCTTGGTACCATCGGAATCGGCATACTTGACAAGAGCCGCCATCAGTGTACCCATATCATTGCAGTCGCGCTTAAGCCGCCCGAGTTTCATCTTTAGGGGCACAAAACGACAATTCTGCTCCAACATTAAGACTGCAGAGCCGACGTCCATCTTATCCGAGGAGTGTATTATCTCCTTAACCCGGCGAACCCAATGTGTTGTAGACTCCCCTTCTTGCTGCTTGCAGTTAGTCAAATCCATAATTGACATAGATTGCCTACAGGTATCCTTGAAGTTTTGGATGAACCGGGCTTTCAGCTCAGCCCAAGACCCAATGGAATTCGGTGGTAGCCCTTTCAACCAAGTGCGGGCAGTCCCATCTAACATCATGGTAAAATACTTAGCCATGGCCGCCTCACTGACCTCCAGCAGCTCCATAGCCATCTCATAACTCTCGATCCAGGCTGCAGGCTGTAAGTCTGCTGTGTAATTAGGCACCTTCCTAGGGCCTTTGAAGTCCTTGGGTAGACGCTCATTGCGGATAGTTGGCACTAAACAAGGGACACCCCCAGTCCTGCTAGGGATACCCACGTCGACGGAAGTCGTCGGATAAGCCGGGGGGGTCTGGTAAGCCGTCAATTGAGGCACCTGCTCCGCCTCTTGCCTCGCTCTGTCCTGGTCTGCTGCGTGGAAAGCTCCGTTATGAACCGGGCCATGGCCAGGGGGCGGGTCATGGCGTCGGACGTTACTTGAGCCGGTCGCTGAGACCATGTGCCTGCTGTAACTCGGGCTCCGGCCTGGGCGAGGGGTCGAGTGGATCCTATCCCGGCTATAGGAGTACGCCTCTTGCTGCGCTAGTGCTGTCTGAAGGAGTTCCCTGACCCGGCGGGTTTCAATAGCCGTCGCAGAGTCGCCGTCAACCGGGAGAGCCGCCAGCCGTGCCGCCGTGGCGACCATGTTCTCCAGCGGGTTATTATAATGACCCGGGGGTATTGGCATGTACTGAGGCGGGGCAAGGGGCGCCTGGGGAGGCCCCATCACTATTGGCTGAATAGGGGTTCCAGACCCGGGCACTATGACCCCTGGCGGGTTACTAGACCCTGCACCTGGCGTGTTGAAGAGGTTTCGCGGATCGTAAACCGGAGGGAGTCGAGATTGGCCATTTTGATGCCTCCTTC
Source organism: Aegilops tauschii subsp. strangulata (assembly GCF_002575655.3). Taxonomy (NCBI): domain Eukaryota; kingdom Viridiplantae; phylum Streptophyta; class Magnoliopsida; order Poales; family Poaceae; genus Aegilops; species Aegilops tauschii. Next base: position 117,296,782 of record NC_053038.3, on the reverse strand, counting down.
TCAGGACCTCATTGGACGCGTTTTGATCCATCGTTAGCCGGAAGGACTGCGCTTGAATCAACTGGGTTTGGGCGTCGAGAGCCGCCCTTTCCGCAGCCATCCTGATCCCCTCTGCTGCCAGATCCTCCTTGGCTTTCACTAGATCCAATTTTAACTGCGCCACCTCCGCATCATGCTGAGCTTGATCCGCCGGGTCAACCGTAGCGGTTAACAGCGCCGTCATCTTGTCCGTGAGATCCATTAGCACCTGAGCCGGAGAAGGCACCGGGTTTCCCGCTCCAGCAGAACAGGCTGTGCACCGGTCATGAAGACCCCAACCTGACTTGGCGGCTCAAACGGGTCTGGAGCACTGTCACCATCGGAATAACCCATGAGCCGGCCATCTTGAAGTTGATACAACGAGTTTGACTCATCGGTGGACGACTCGCCGTCAGAGCCGGCGAACGTCTCATCACCAGACCCAGATCGATCAGAGATCCCTCCATGGACGCATCCCACAAAAACATGCCTTACGGCAGGCCGGGCCCGGGCGGGTCGTGCACGCTGAGCCGTCTCGATGAAATCGGCGCAGAGATCCGGCTCAGGGCCCGGCTCACCAATCTTGCCAATGAAAACATGAATTCCACTGAAGGGGACCCGGTACCCGTACTCAATTGAGCCGGCATCGGGGCCCCAGTTTGCATCGTCGATGTAGAGCTTGCCGCGACGACTCTTGGTCATCCGGCCCACAGCATATCCCTTGAGCCCATCAAAGCTGCCCTTCAAGAACTCAAATCCACCATGCGCTGGCCCCACGGTGGGCGCCAACTGTCGTGGAATTGTCACGACAGAAGTCCTCGAGCTAGGACTTAGTCGTAGAGCCATCGCAGCTAGGAAGCTTAAAGGGGTTAAGCGGGACAAGGAATACGAGGGTTTATACTGGTTCGGCCCCTTACGGTGAAGGTAAAAGCCTACGTCCAGTTTGAGATGGTATTGATTAGGGTTTCGATAACCAGGTAGCTAAACCGCTATGCCTGGCTTTCGATCAGATTGTTCTCGTCCCTCAACCGCTGCCGGGTCCTCCCTTTATATAGGGAGGCTGACGCCCAGCAGCTCTCAGAGTCCCGGCCGGCTCATAAGAGTGTCTGGCTCGGACTCTCAACTATTCTTGCCTTACACTACAAGTTCTAGCATAATAATGATTGCAACTACGGGCTTTAAGCAATATCCGGGTCTTAAGACCATCTTTGGCCCACCGTCTTCAGGCTTGGCACCGGGCTTCTGGCAATGACCATATGAGTAACCCGGCCCCTCCTGGCGGGTGACTCTAAGGTCTATATCCTCAACACACGGGAAATGCACAAGCAACATGATGCAATACTTGAATGATATGCAAGACATGATATGCGATGCATATGCGTGCTCCGGAAGAAAAAATGATGAACAATGCAGTAACTTGGCAAACCAAGCATGCCACTGGAAAGATGAGATGATTTCGGTCGAAATCGATATAAAGATCACCGGAAACGGATGCACGGTTTGCAAATGGCAAGCAAAAGAAGAATGACACGAATCTGCAATAAACAGCATGATAGCACTTCAAACACATCAATAAACTATGCTACATCACTCCAACATAGCAACAAAGCATATGGTAGTGATACACAGGAGATGCTTGACAAAAGATGAGTACTGAGCTACGGCTAGATCACAACATAACAGGTTCAAACAAGCATGGCAAAAGTGCAAAAGATAACAGGATCACAGACTTGGTGAAATTACTGGACATGCCTGAAACAGCATCAGGTAGCAATATTCAGAGCAAGCAAACGAAATGCTATAGGAACTTAACATGGCAAAATAAGGCATGGCAGTATTCTACTAAATGCATATGACAAAAGTCCCTTAATGACCATAAACCAAAAAGGAACAAAAGATATGATGGCAACCATGTAAACATAGCAAGTTTCGTTAACAGGTTTCAGACTTGGCAGAAAACAGAGCATGGCAGAAACAATAATATGAAGGCATCTTGGTGAGCTTGATGCACTCACCACAAAGCAATGAATGACAAAACAAGCATACCTACAGCAATAAGGCATGTTTATGAAGCTATCCATGGCAAGAGTAAAGTACATAGCATGTATGAAACAACTACAACAAGCTTGGCAAAATTGAATAACGCGTAAACAATCTGCCAGAAATATTTCATAGCAAAAGTAGAGCAAACTTGAGTCATGTTATGGCACTCCATAATTGCAAACAAGGGCAGGAATGGATCAATTACAACAATATCTACAAAACATCCTTACTGAACATCTCCAAAATATGCATGGATCTCTCTGTAGCATCAAGTTTACATGACAACAAAATAACAGCAGACAAAGACTTGGAGAAAATACTAAGTCCCTGAAATCAGAAACATTACGGGGCCTAGTTTGCATGCTTGTGCTAGTCACCACAGAGATCAAAAAAATACAAGGCATACACCTCTAGAAAGATGGCATGGCATGCAACAAAACACATGTAGAGCTCATACTCCTAAGATGCACAGATTAAATGCAACAAAAATAACAAATCACCAAGTTCTGCTAAGTAACAGCAGATAACAGCAACTAGCACTCTTGCACCAGAGATTTGGGCATCAAGATGGACTCAAATGAACATGGTGCAATGGAACAAAATGAATAGCATCACGAGGCGAACATTTCGATATATCACACGCGCGAAATGGAGCTATATGCAGAAAGTTACGATGCTATGAACATGGGCACACACTGTAAAATAAAATGACAGAGAACTTCGGGAAACGGGAAAAGTCAACCTCCAGCGATTTTGGATCGGGATCTGGAGGTTGCTCGCAGGAGAAAAGCTGCTCGAGCTCGGGCCGGCCGGAGATCGGGGGGTGACGGCGGCCGGCGACGTGGAGAGGAGGAGGCGGCGGCGCGTCAGAGGACGGTGGCGGCCGGCGACGAGGAGCCGCGGCGGCGAGGGCGCATGACGGCGGCGGCCGGCGGAGCTCGGGCACCCGGCGGATGGCGGCGGGGGCGATGGCGGCGCGGAGCCCGGCGGGCGAGGAGGCGGGCGCGCGCGGGGGATCGGGGCCGGCGGCGGGCCTGGCGGGCCGCGGCGCGGAGGAGAGAGGGAGTGCCGGCGGAGCTGACGTGGCGCCCTCTGGTTGGTCGGGCGCGGCGGCGGATTTCGTCCGGCCGGACCGGACACGTCCGGCGGCGGAGAGGGAGCGGGGCTAGGGTTGATCTGTGCGAGAATTTCAGGAGAGACACATATTTATAGGTAGAGGGAGCTAGGAGAGTCCAAATGAGGTGCGGTTTTCGCCCACACGATCGTGATCGAACGACCTAGAGCATGGAGATGACTTGCAGGGGTTTTGGCCTGTTATAGAGGGGTTTTTGCTGCAACACACAAACGAACATTGCGGTTACCCGATTAACCGTTGGAGTACCAAACGACCTCCAAATGGAACGAAACTTGACCGGTGGTCTCCTGGTGGTATACCAAGGCCACTTGACAAGTCTCGGTCCATTCCGAGAACGTTCAACACCCGCTCACGAAAAGAAACAAGAGGGGTGCACCGGAGGAGGTGGGAGCGCCGGATTGCAAAACGGACAACGAGGAAAATGCTCGGATGCCTGAGACGAACACGTATGCAAATGCAATGCACATGATGACATGGTATGAGATGCATGACATGAACAAAATGCAAACGGAAAACAAAAGCCCGACCACGAAGGGAATATCATAACACATAGCCGAAAATGGCAAGAGTTGGAGTTACAAACATGGAAAGTTACATCCGGGGTGTTACAACACTCCACCACTACGAGAGGATCTCGTCCCGAGATCTAGGACTGAAAGAACTCCGGATATTCGGAACGGAGGTGGTCCTCACGTTCCCAGGTGGCTTCTCGGTCGGAATGGTGCGACCACTTCACTTTCAGGAATTTGATTGACTTGTTGCGAGTCTTGCGCTCAGTTTCTTCGAGAATAGCAACGGGGTGCTCATGATAAGACAAATCTTCTTGGAGGTCAATCTCTTCGAAGTTGACAGTGCGCTCAGGCGTCTTGAAGCACTTGCGGAGCTGTGACACGTGGAACACATCATGCACGTTCGCGAAGTTGGAAGGAAGCTCAAGTTGATAGGCGAGGTCGCCTCTTTTGCCAATGATCTTGAAAGGACCCACGTATCTAGGGGCAAGCTTCCCTTTGATACCGAAGCGACGAGTGCCTTTCATTGGAGAGACGCGGAGGTAGACATGGTCTCCGATCTCGAAAGCCACATCACGGTGCTTACTATCATAGTAACTCTTCTGGCGCGATTGCGCGGCTTTGAGATTTTCACGGATGACTTTACACATTTCTTCAGCTTCAGTGATTAAGTCATTGCCAAGAAGTTGGCGTTCACCAGTCTCTGACCAATTGAGAGGAGTACGGCACTTTCTGCCATAGAGAATCTCGAATGGGGCCTTGCCCGAACTTGCTTGGAAGCTGTTGTTGTAGGAGAATTCGGCATATGGAAGGCAATCTTCCCATTTCATGCCAAAGGAAATGACACAAGCCCTGAGCATATCTTCAAGAATTTGATTGACTCGCTCGACTTGGCCACTAGTTTGAGGATGGAAAGCTGTGCTGAAGCGAATGTTGGTGCCCATGGCCTTCTGGAAGGAGTCCCAGAACTTAGAAGTGAAGATGCTTCCACGATCTGAAGAAATCAATTCTGGAATGCCGTGCAAGGAGACAATCCTGGAGGTGTATAGCTCTGCCAACTGAGCTGCTGTGATAGATTCTTTGATTGGAAGGAAATGAGCCACTTTTGAAAGCTTGTCAATGACAACGAAGATAGCATCATTTCCGCACTTGGACTTAGGAAAACCAGTCACGAAGTCCATTTCGATATGATCAAACTTCCATTCTGGGATAGCAAGAGGTTGGAGGAGACCACCTGGTCGTTGGTGTTCTGCTTTCACCCTTCGACAGACATCACATTCATTCATGAATTGAGCGATTTCTCGCTTCATTCGAGTCCACCAATATGACTGCTTGAGGTCATGGTACATCTTCGTACTTCCAGGATGAATGGAAAGAAGACAATTGTGCGCCTCGTTCATTATGACTTTCCTTAGATCACCTTTAGGAACCACAATCCGGTCCTCGAAGAATAAAGTGTCTCTGTCATCAATGCGATAGCACTTGTATTTGGAAAGACCCTTGTCGATACCACGTTTCACCTTCTTCACCATGGTATCCAGGAGTTGTGCCTCACGAATTTGATCTTCCAAAGTAGGAGAGACTACGAGGTTGGCAAGAAAACCTTGAGGAACATCTTGGAAATTCAGCTTGCGGAAAGCTTCACAAAGATCCGGTTGGAATGGCTTGAGGATTAAGCTGTTGCAATAAGCCTTCCTGCTTAAAGCATCTGCAATGACATTGGCCTTGCCTGGAGTATATTCAATACTCGGATTGTACTCTTGAATCATTTCGACCCATCGAGTCTGCCTGAGGTTGAGGTTGGGCTGAGTGAAGATGTACTTGAGACTCTTGTGATCGGTGAAAATGTCCACTTTTCTTCCCAACAAGAGATGTCTCCACGTTATTAATGCATGGACAATTGCCGCCAACTCAAGATCGTGAGTTGGGTAGTAGTTCTCATTGGGCTTCCACTGACGAGAGGTATAGGCCACAACTTTCTTCTCTTGCATTAACACAGCACCGAGACCTTGAAGAGAAGCATCACAGAAGACTTCAAATGGCTTGGATTCATCAGGAGGAGTTAAGACAGGAGCTGTGACTAGTTTCTCTTTGAGAGTGTTGAAAGCAACGTCACACTCAGGAGACCAGACATACTTCACATGCTTCTGGAGGAGGTTGGAAAGAGGCTTTGCAATCTTAGAGAAATTCTCAACGAATCTTCGGCAATAGCTTGCAAGACCAAGAAAACTGCGGAGCTGCTTGACATTCTGAGGAGGTTCCCAATTCACAATTGCGGACACCTTCTCGGGATTAACAGCGATGCCCTTGGCAGAGATGATGTGACCAAGGTAAAGAACTGCATCAAGCCAAAACTCACATTTTGAAAACTTCGCATAGAATTGATACTCTCTGAGCTTGTCGAGCACCAATCGCAAATGTTTGGCATGATCCTTCTTATTCTTGGAGAAGACCAATATATCATCGAGATACACCAGGACGAATTCATTGGTATAGGGATTGAAGATGAAATTCATCATCCGAGAGAATGTTGGAGGAGCATTGACAAGGCCGAAAGACATGACAGCACATTCATAAGAACCAAAGCTTGTTCTGAATGCTGTCTTGGGAATATCCTCTTCACGAATGTGAATCTGATGATAACCCATACGAAGGTCAAGCTTGGAGAATACTTTGGCACCTTTGAGTTGCTCGAATAGCTCATTGATGTTGGGAAGCGGATACTTGTTCTTGATAGTCTTCTTGTTCAATGGACGGTAGTCGACACAAAGTCGGTCCGTGCCATCCTTCTTCTGGACAAAAAGAACACCACAACCCCATGGAGATGAACTCGGTCTGATCAAACCCAGACGCTCTTGTTCATCGAGCTGTTTCTTCAATTCCTTCAGCTCCTTGGGTCCAAGCTTGTATGGACGCTTGCAAACGGGTTCCGTGCCAGGCTCTAGATCGATAACGAACTCAACTGGCTGTTGGGGAACGTAGTAATTTCAAAAAAATTCCTGCGCACACACAAGATCATGGTGATGCATAGCAACGAGAGGGGAGAGTGTTGTCCACGTACCCTCGTAGACCGACAGCGGAAGCGTTATCACAACGCGGTTGATGTAGTCGTACGTCTTCACGATCCGACCGATCAAGTACCGAACGCACGGCACCTCCGAGTTCTACACACGTTCAGCTCGATGACGTCCCTCGAACTCCGATCCAGCCGAGTGTTGAGGGAGAGTTTCGTCAGCACGACGGCGTGGTGACGATGATGATGTTCCACCGACGCAGGGCTTCGCCTAAGCTCCGCAATGGTATTATCGAGGTGTAATATGGTGGAGGGGGGCACCGCACACGGCTAAGAGATCTCAAGGATCAATTGTTGTGTCTATGGGGTGCCCCCCTGCCCCCGTATATAAAGGAGCAAGGAGGAGGCAGCCGGCCAAGGGAGAGGCGCGCCAAAGGGGGGAGTCCTACTCCCACCGGGAGTAGGACTCCTCCTTTCCTTGTGGGAGTAGGAGAAGGGAAGGGGGAAGGAGAAAGAAGGAAGGGGGCGCCCCCCTTCCCTAGTCCAATTCGGACTAGCCCATGGGGAGGGGTGGGGCCACCCTTTGGGGTCTTTCTCTCCTTTCCCGTATGGCCCATTAAGGCCCAATACGAATTCCCGTAACTCTCCGGTACTCCGAAAAATACCCGAATCACTCGGAACCTTTCCGAAGTCCGAATATAGTCGTCCAATATATCGATCTTTACGTCTCGGCCATTTCGAGACTCCTCATCATGTCCCCGATCTCATCCGGGACTCCGAACTCCTTCGGTACATCAAAACTCAATAAAACTGTCATCGTAACGTTAAGCGTGCGGACCCTTCGGGTTCGAGAACTATGTAGACATGACCGAGACACCTCTCCGGTCAATAACCAATAGCGGGACCTGGATGCCCATATTGGCTCCCACATATTCTATGAAGATCTTTATCGGTCAGACCGCATAACAACATACGTTGTTCCCTTTGTCATCGGTATGTTACTTGCCCGAGATTCGATCGTCGGTATCTCGATACCTAGTTCAATCTCGTTACCGGCAAGTCTCTTTACTCGTTCCGTAATACATCATCCTGTAACTAACTCATTAGTCACAATGCTTGCAAGGCTTATAGTGATGTGCATTACCGAGTGGGCCCAGAGATACCTCTCCGACAATCGGAGTGACAAATCCTAATCTCGAAATACGCCAACCCAACAAGTACCTTTGGAGACACCTGTAGAGCACCTTTATAATCACCCAGTTACGTTGTGACGTTTGGTAGCACACAAAGTGTTCCTCCGGTAAACGGGAGTTGCATAATCTCATAGTCATAGGAACATGTATAAGTCATGAAGAAAGCAATAGCAACATACTAAACGATCGGGTGCTAAGCTAATGTAATGGGTCATGTCAATCACGTCATTCTCCTAATGAGGTGATCCCGTTAATCAAATGACAACTCATGTCTATGGCTAGGAAACATAACCATCTTTGATTAACGAGCTAGTCAAGTAGAGGCATACTAGTGACACTTTGTTTGTCTATGTATTCACACATGTATTATGTTTCCGGTTAATACAATTCTAGCATGAATAATAAACATTTATCATGATATAAGGAAATATATAATACTTTATTATTGCCTCTAGGGCATATTTCCTTCAGTCTCCCACTTGCACTAGAGTCAATAATCTAGTTCACATCGCCATGTGATTTAACATCAATAATTCACATCACCATGTGATTAACACCCATAGTTCACATCTCTATGTGACCAACACTCAAAGGGTTTACTAGAGTCAATAATCTAGTTCACATCGCTATGTGATTAACACCCAAAGAGTACTAAGGTGTGATCATGTTTTGATTGTGAGATAATTTTAGTCAACGGGTCTGTCACATCCAGATCCGTAAGTATTTTGCAAATTTCTATGTCTACAATGCTCTGCACGGAGCTACTCTAGCTAATTGCTCCCACTTTCAATATGTATCTAGACCGAGACTTAGAGTCATCTAGATTAGTGTCAAAACTTGCATCGACGTTTATCACTTCCATAATCGAGAAACATATCCTTATTCCACTAAGGATAATTTTGACCGCTGTCCAGTGATCTACTCCTAGATCACTATTGTACTCCCTTGCCAAAATCAGTGTAGGGTATACAATAGATCTGGTACACAGCATGGCATACTTTATAGAACCTATGGCCAAGGCATAGGGAATGACTTTCATTCTCTTTCTATCTTCTGCCGTGGTCGGGCTTTGAGTCTTACTCAATTTCACACCTTGTAACACAGGCAAGAACTCTTTCTTTGACTGTTCTATTTTGAACTACTTCAAAATCTTGTTAAGGTATGTACTCATTGAAAAAACTTATCAAGCGTTTTGATCTATCTCTATAGATCTTGATGCTCAATATGTAAGCAGCTTCACCGAGGTCTATCTTTGAAAAACTTCTTTCAAACACTCCTTTATGCTTTGCAGAATAATTCTACATTATTTCTGATCAACAATATGTCATTCACATATACTTATCAGAAATGCTGTAGTGCTCCCACTCACTTTCTTGTAAATACAGGCTTCACCGCAAGTCTGTATAACACTATATTCTTTGATAAACTTATCAAAGTATATATTCCAACTCCGAGATGCTTGCACCAGTCCATAGATGGATCGGTGGAGCTTGCATATTTTGTTAGCACCTTTAGGATTGACAAAACCTTCTGGTTGCATCATATACAACTCTTCTTTAATAAATCCATTAAGAAATGTAGTTTTGTTTATCCATTTGCCATATTTCATAAAATGCGGCAATTGCTAACATGATTCAGACAGACTTAAGCATAGATACGAGTGAGAAACTCCCATCGTAGTCAACATCTTGAACTTGTCGAAAACCTTTTTGCGACAATTCTAGCTTTGTTGATAGTGACACTACTATCAACATCCGTCTTCCTCTTGAAGATCCATTTATTCTCAATGACTCGCCGATCATTGGGCAAGTCAATCAAAGTCCATACTTTGTTCTTGTACATGGATCTCATCTCAGATTTCATGGCCTTAAGCCATTTTGCGGAATCTGGGCTCATCATCGCTTCCTCATAGTTCGTAGGTTCGACATGGTCTAGTAACATAACCACCAGAAGAGGATTACTGTACCACTCTGGTGCGGATCTTACTCTGCTTTACCTACGAGGTTTGGTAGTAACTTGATCTGAAGTTACATGATCATCATCATTAACTTCCTCACTAATTGGTGTAGGAGTCACAGGAACAGATTTCTGTGATGAACTACTTTCCAATAAGGGAGCAAGTACAGTTACCTCATCAAGTTCTACTTTCCTCCCACTCACATCTTTCGAGAGAAACTCCTTCTCCAGAAAGGATCCATACTAAGCAACGAATGTCTTGCCTTCGGATCTGTGATAGAAGGTGTACCCAACTGTCTCCTTTGGGTATCCTATGAAGATACATTTCTCCGATTTGGGTTTGAGCTTATCAGGATGAAACTTTTTCACATAAGCATCACAACCCCAAACTTTAAGAAACGACAACTTTGGTTTCTTGCCAAACCACAGTTCATAAGGCGTCGTCTCAACGGATTTTGATGGTGCCCTATTTAACGTGAATGTAGCTGTCTCTAATGCATAACCCCAAAACGATAGTGGTAAATTGGTAAGAGACATCATAGATTGCACTATATCCAATAAAGTACGGTTATGACGTTTCGGACACACCATTATGCTGTGGTGTTCCAGGTGGCGTGAGTAGTGAAACTATTTCACATTGTTTTAACTGAAGGCCAAACTCGTAACTAAGATACTCTTCTCCACGATCAAATCGTAGAAACTTTATTTTCTCGTTACGATGATTTTCGCTTCACTCTGAAATTATATGAACTTTTCAAATGTTTCAGACTTCTGTTTCATTAAGTAGATATACCCATATCTGCTCAAATCATCTGTGAAGGTCAGAAAATAATGATACCTGCTACGAGCCTCAATATTCATCGGACCACATACATCCGTATGTATGATTTCCAACAAATCTGTTGCTCTCTCCATAGTTCCGGAGAACGGCGTTTTAGTCATCTTGCCCATGAGGCATGGTTCGCAAGCATCAAGTGATTCATAATCAAGTGATTCCAAAATCCCATCAGTATGGAGTTTCTTCATGCGCTTTACACCAATATGACCTAAACGGCAGTGCCACAAATAAGTTGCACTATCATTATTAACTTTGCATCTTTTGGCTTCAATATTATGAATGTGTGTATCACTACGATCGAGATCCAACAAACCATTTTCGTTGGTGTGTATGACCATAGAAGGTTTTATTCATGTAAACAGAACAACAATTGTTCTCTAACTTAAATGAATAACCGTATTGCAATAAACATGATCAAATCATATTCATGCTCAACGCAAACACCAAATAACACTTATTTAGTTTCAACACTAATCCCGAAAGTACAGGGAGTGTGCGATGATGATCATATCAATTTTGGAACTACTTCCAACACATATCGTCACCTCGCCTTTTACTAGTCTCTGTTTATTCTGCAACTCCCATTTTCGAGTTACTACTCTTTAGCAACTGAACCAGTATCAATTACCGAGGGGTTGCTATAAACACTAGTAAAGTACACATCAATAATCTGTATATCAAATATACCTTTGTTCACTTTGCCATCCTTCTTATCCACCAAATAGTTGGGGGTAGTTCCGCTTCCAGTGACCAGTTCCTTTGCAGTACAAGCACTTAGTCTCAGGCTTAGGACCAGACTTAGGCTTCTTCACTTGAGCAGCAACTTGCTTGCCGTTCTTCTTGAAGTTCCCTTTCTTCCCTTTGCCCTTTTCTTGAAACTAGTGGTCTCGTCAACCATCAACACTTGATGTTTTTCTTGATTTCTACCTTCGTCGATTTCAGCATCACGAAGAGCTCGGGAATTACTTTCGTCATCCCTTGCATACTATAGTTCATCACGAAGTTCTACTAACTTGGTGATGGTGACTAGAGAATTCTGTCAATCACTATTTTATCTGGAAGATTAACTCCCACTTGATTCAAGCGATTGTAGTACCCAGACAATCTGAGCACATGCTCACTAATTGAGCGATTCTCCTCCATCTTTTAGCTATAGAACTTGTTGGAGACTTCATATCTCTCAACTCGGGTATTTGCTTGAAATATTAACTTCAACTCCTGGAACATCTCATATGGTCCATGACGTTCAAAACGTCTTTGAAGTCCCGATTCTAAGCCGTTAAGCATGGTGCACTAAACTATCAAGTAGTCATCATATTGAGCTAGCCAAACGTTCATAACGTCTGCATCTGCTCCTGCAATAGGTCTGTCACCTAGCGGTGCATCAAGGACATAATTTTTTCTGTGCAGCAATGAGGATAATCCTCAGATCACGGATCCAATCCGCATCATTGCTACTAACATCTTTCAACATAATTTTTCTCTAGGAACATATCAAAAATAAACACAGGGAAGCAACAACGCGAGCTATTGATCTATAACATAATTTGCAAAATACTATCAGGACTAAGTTCATGATAAATTTAAGTTCAATTAATCATATTACTTAAGAACTCCCACTTAGATTGACATCTCTCTAATCATCTAAGTGATTACGTGATCCAAAGCAACTAAACCATGTCCGATTAACACGTGAGATGGAGTAGTTTCAATGGTGAACATCACTATGTTGATCATATCTACTATATGATTCACGCTCGACCTTTCGGTCTCTGTGTTCCGAGGCCATATCTGTACATATGCTAGGCTCGTCAAGTTTAACCTGAGTATTCCGCGTGTGCAACTGTTTTGCACCCGTTGTATTTGAACGTAGAGCCTATCACACCCGATTAACACGTAGTGTCTCAGCACGAAGAACTTTCGCAACGGTGCATACTCAGGGAGAACACTTTTGTCTTGAAATTTTAGTGAGAGATCATCTTATAATGCTACCGTCAAACAAAGCAAGATAAGATGCATAAAGGATTAACATCACATGCAATCAATATAAGTGATATGATATGGCCATCATCATCTTGTGCTTGTGATCTCCATCTCCGAAGCACCGTCATGATCACCATCGTCACCGGCGTGACACCTTGATCTCCATCGTAGCATCGTTGTCGTCTCGCCAACTTATTGCTTTTATGACTATCGCTACCGCTTAGTGATAAAGTAAAACTATTACATGGCGATTGCATTTCATACAATAAAGCGACAACCATATGGCTCCTGCCAGTTGCCGATAACTCGGTTACAAAACATGATCATCTCATACAACACATCACATCATGTCTTGACCATATCACATCACAACATGCCCTGCAAAAACAAGTTAGACGTCCTCTACTTTGTTGTTGCATGTTTTACGTGGCTGCTACGGGCTTAGCAAGAACCGTTCTTACCTACGCATCAAAACCACAACGATAGTTTGTCAAGTTGGTGCTGTTTTAACCTTCGCAAGGACCGGGCGTAGCCACAGTCGGTTTAACTAAAGTGAGAGAGACAGACACCCGCCAGTCACCTTTAAGCAACGAGTGCTCCAAACGGTGAAACCAGTCTCGCGTAAGCGTACGCGTAATGTCGGTCCGGGCCGCTTCATCTCACAATACCGCTGAACCAAAGTATGACATGCTGGTAAGCAGTATGACTTATATCGCCCACAACTCACTTGTGTTCTACTCGTGCATAGCATCAACGCATAAAACCAGGCTCGGATGCCACTGTTGGGGAACGTAGTAATTTCAAAAAATTTCCTGCGCACACACAAGATCATGGTGATGCATAGCAACGAGAGGGGAGAGTGTTGTCCACGTACCCTCGTAGACCGACAGCGGAAGCGTTATCACAACGCGGTTGATGTAGTCGTACGTCTTCACGATCCGACCGATCAAGTACCGAACGCACGGCACCTCCGAGTTCTACACACGTTCAGCTCGATGACGTCCCTCGAACTCCGATCCAGCCGAGTGTTGAGGGAGAGTTTCGTCAGCACAACGGCGTGGTGACGATGATGATGTTCCACCGACGCAGGGCTTCGCCTAAGCTCCGCAATGGTATTATCGAGGTGTAATATGGTGGAGGGGGGCACCGCACACGGCTAAGAGATCTCAAGGATCAATTGTTGTGTCTATGGGGTGCCCCCTGCCCCCGTATATAAAGGAGCAAGGAGGAGGCAGCCGGCCAAGGGAGAGGCGCGCCAAAGGGGGGAGTCCTACTCCCACCGGGAGTAGGACTCCTCCTTTCCTTGTGGGAGTAGGAGAAGGGAAGGGGGAAGGAGAAAGAAGGAAGGGGGCGCCCCCCTTCCCTAGTCCAATTCGGACTAGCCCATGGGGAGGGGTGCGGCCACCCTTTGGGGTCTTTCTCTCCTTTCCCGTATGGCCCATTAAGGCCCAATACGAATTCCCGTAACTCTCCGGTACTCCGAAAAATACCCGAATCACTCGGAACCTTTCCGAAGTCCGAATATAGTCGTCCAATATATCGATCTTTACGTCTCGGCCATTTCGAGACTCCTCGTCATGTCCCCGATCTCATCCGGGACTCCGAACTCCTTCGGTACATCAAAACTCAATAAAACTGTCATCGTAACGTTAAGCGTGCGGACCCTTCGGGTTCGAGAACTATGTAGACATGACCGAGACACCTCTCCGGTCAATAACCAATAGCGGGACCTGGATGCCCATATTGGCTCCCACATATTCTACGAAGATCTTTATCGGTCAGACCGCATAACAACATACGTTGTTCCCTTTGTCATCGGTATGTTATTTGCCCGAGATTCGATCGTCGGTATCTCGATACCTAGTTCAATCTCGTTACCGGCAAGTCTCTTTACTCGTTCCGTAATACATCATCCTGTAACTAACTCATTAGTCACAATGCTTGCAAGGCTTATAGTGATGTGCATTACCGAGTGGGCCCAGAGATACCTCTCCGACAATCGGAGTGACAAATCCTAATCTCGAAATACGCCAACCCAACAAGTACCTTTGGAGACACCTGTAGAGCACCTTTATAATCACCCAGTTACGTTGTGACGTTTGGTAGCACACAAAGTGTTCCTCCGGTAAACGGGAGTTGCATAATCTCATAGTCATAGGAACATGTATAAGTCATGAAGAAAGCAATAGCAACATACTAAACGATTGGGTGCTAAGCTAATGTAATGGGTCATGTCAATCACGTCATTCTCCTAATGAGGTGATCCCGTTAATCAAATGACAACTCATGTCTATGGCTAGGAAACATAACCATCTTTGATTAACGAGCTAGTCAAGTAGAGGCATACTAGTGACACTTTGTTTGTCTATGTATTCACACATGTATTATGTTTCCGGTTAATACAATTCTAGCATGAATAATAAACATTTATCATGATATAAGGAAATATATAATACTTTATTATTGCCTCTAGGGCATATTTCCTTCACCCCGCACGCATGACCAGAGATGAAAAAGTCAGTCGACTGACGTGTAGCCTCACCCCGCACGTACACATGCACACACGCAAGACACGCATGCATGCAGGCATGCAAAACTGACACGTACACATAACGAACACACGCACACATGCAGGCGTGCAACACTGACGCGTACACATGCACTCACGAACACACGCACGTACGCACACATGCATGCAACACTGAAACGTACCCTTGCACGCACGCAACACTCGCACGCCTACAAGCACACAGCACACGACGCAAGACACACGCTCAACCTATACATGCATGCACCCTTTGTTAAGGACATGGATTGTTACGGGTATTAATCAATCTTATCTGTGATAAGCAGAACATTGATGTTTGTAGCGGTCTTTATGAATCACAACGTATCGAACAGGCTATCAACATAGTAGGCTTATCTACATGAAAAGGATGACGTCACACTCAATGAACAATCATCGGTTTATGAAATGCCCGCTTCTGACCGCCCTGGCCCACCAAAGGTTCCTCTATTGTGCGCTGCCTGCGTTGGGTCACTGACATGCAGGCCATGTACCCAAAGAGCCCACACGTCAGTGGAAGAACGACGCACTGTCCTACGTCAGAGTCGAGGGCGCCACTCGCTGCACGCCCGGCTGAACACGCCTCGTTGCCGCATTCAAACGCCTCCATGAAACCCGCCCGTGTGGAAGCTGAGAAACCCACTCTGGACACACGTCCGTTCATGACCGGGCCGGCATTAAACGCAACCCCGGCCGAGCTCCTCCTGTCCGCCGTCTATTTAATGTCCTATTTAAACGAGGCCAAACGCCGGCCAAGAAACCTCCGCCGCTGCCCTATCTCCTCCTTCACCATTTTGTCCACTCTTACAATGGCTTACGAAGTGTAGTTATTCCGCATCCAAGCCGGCGGGGTGGCCCGCCGAGCCCGCCGGATACGAGCTATGCAGCTTGCTGATCCACCTCCCTCCCCTCGCCCGACGGAGCCAGATGCCGCCCCATGCCGGCGCGCGGTTCAGCAACTCGCCACTCCAGGCCAGCTCGACGAGGAGCGGCGCACGGGTGTCGTTGCTGCCGGCCACGCCGCCGCCTCGTACCGCGTCTCACGTAGGTGGGGGACGTGCACGAAGAGAAGAGGTGCACGCACGGCGCACGTAATCCCGTCTCTTTCCCAACCACACCCGCGTGGGTACACGGTGGAGCTCATTTCTGTACGAAAAGGCAGCCCACGTGGTAACTTGACACGTGTACTGGTTGTCCACTAGATGGAGGGTGGATCGTCTACCACGGGTGATCAAACAAATTGCGACTTGACGCGTTATGTTAAAAAAGAGGCAAACCATGTGGGGCCTACCTTAGAGGCAAGGCTCTATACACTGGAGTACTTTTGATGTGTCCCGTCAACTCGTAGAATGAGGAGAAGCTTGCTTAGTATGCCGTCTCCCCCGCCCACGGGCGCGATGGCTCGCAGGATGAGGTGAAGCTTGCTTACTACGCCTTACGCCCGCTCCCTCGCCCACGCGCGCGGTGGCTCGCAGGACGAGGAGAAAATTTTACTAGTACTCCATCCATTTACTCCTCGTCCCTACTACCTTGGTTACAGAGATTATCATATTGTTTGGAATATATATGTCCTTTAGTACTCCCTCCATTTACTTATACAAGGCCACTATAAAAAATACATTTTGCATCTATACAAGGCCACAAATAGTAATCGAGACAAAAGTTACTACTCCCTCATTTCCAGTTTATGGCTCAATTTCAAAATCTCTCCAATCAAGGTAGACGGTGAGTGGTCGAATTAATTTCGTACTCCTAGTTTGCACAAGTAATTAGTACGCTTGTTTTTCTCAAGAAGTAATGTTTACCGTGGCATTAATTAGAATGAATACATGAATGACCACTAAATTTCCATGAACTTCTACATGCATTGGTGAGTTTTCAACATGTGATGGTACTACTACTAGTAGTAGAATTGAGACTTATAAAACGGAAAAACGAATGTTTTGTAGATGAGCCCTATAAACCCTAGTGGGTACGTACTCCGTAAAATCAGATTTTCCCAAAACTAAGTTGCTCAACCTTTATTTGCTTGTTTCCCTTCCTGCCTCCTTGCCTTGAACAGACTATGCCAAACTCCCTTGCCTGCCGCGTGGGAAAAGACCCGCAAAGCAGCAAAAACCCAAGCCATGTCTTGTACTCCTCCGTCGGCGCTCGCTTTCATGAATTCTGTACTTCCTGTCGCCGACATGTGGGACATATAGCAACCGGGTCGACGTGTCAAGCACCAAATAACAGTGCAGAACAGCAGGGGGACGCACCCCAGTCGTACCACCCCAGTAGTAGTAGTAATGAGCAATGAGACGTCAAATCACAATGCCGCACCTTCCTAGACGGACGAAGCAACCATTATTTCACACCCCAAACCACGTAGTATTGCTTCTACCTTAAGAGGGACACGCGCATCGCCTTGGTACATCATGACACGTGGGACCGCATGACAGGCCATGCTCCCCCGCCGATCGCTCGGTAAAATCACCTCATTTTTACTACTATACTTCCTCCGTATCGGTTTACATGGCATGCACGTCGTTCTAGGTTGAGAATTTAACTGGCTATATATGTGATGAACAGTATATGTTTAGAAACTACATCCGCTTAATAATCCAATGATATACTTTTTGTGACATAGTAACTCAGATTTAGTTAGTTAAATGGATGACCTAGAACTACGTGCACGCCCTATAAACCGAGACGTCTAAAAAAATGAGACGGAGAGGGTAGTTCAGTACGTATCTTTTTAGATCAATATAGTCGGGATTCACCAAGGAGCAAAACCAAGTGGTAGGCTGCACCTATCGTGTTGGCGTGGCGACTCAAGCAGGGTCAGTCCGCACACGAAATGGCGACACACTTAACAGGGCCGACATGTGGCTCATCCACCGTCTTGTTCCACGTGCGATGCACCAAATTACAGTTCGGAGCAGCAGTTGGAATGGGAGGCACCCCGGTCATAGCGCCACAGTAGTAGAAAATGAGCGATGAGGGGTCAAATCACAAAGCCCCACCTTTCCCGCATTAAGCTGGACGGACGAAGCAACCATCATTTCACTCTAGGGCGCAAGAGCATAAAGAAAAGAGAAAACCAATGATGCGTGCGGTAGCTACCTAGGGCACCCTAGGGTAGGGGTCTCCACTACAGATCATTTTTTTAAAGCGCCTCCACTACAAATCGGCTTCTCCCTCGCCCTCTTGAAGAAAACCGATGATGCGTGTGGCGGTTGGGTTTGTAGGAGTACTACTAGGGCGTGTGGGGCCACATCATAGTAAACGGGAGAGGGATTGAGTTCGAGTCGACGCCTTAAATATGTGTGGGCCGCTTGGTTTTAGGGGAACAAGGCAGCATTTTGGGTCCGGGGACCAGTGGAGATATAGTGCATACAAAAAATTGTGGACGTAGGTTTGACCGAAAGGCAATGATGCATGGGCCCTGCATCTTGATATACCCGGGGCCGTGTGAAATTTGCTACTCTACTCAAAACTAGTAAGGTACACATGCATTGAACGCATGAGATTTCGAAACCAAATTATGAATAAATATACACTATAGTATGTAAAGCTTTGAGTCATATATGCATGATGTAGATGTTCGTTTAGTTCTTATAGTTCATCTCATTCAAAATTAATTAGTTTTATAAAAATGTTAAGATTCATGGGGTTGTGCATTGTAAAGCATAAAGTAAAAAACAAATAATGGCATTTCATTTAGAAAAAATAAATCAATTATGATACGGAAGATTCTAGAACAAAGGAGAAGTGCATGTGTTTTGAGGTTTGTGCATTAGTCTTAAGTTCAACCATGGAGTCTTCTAAATTGTACATGTGGCAGATCTGGTGGAATGTTGATGATATCCAATGGCCAATAGTGCTCGGATTTGCCATCTCTGCACTGTCGGATTAGCTTCATCCAGCGACCATCTTTCAAGTTATTCGCACACTATATAGTTCTTGTGCCATAGTTGCATGTCTTGGAAAAAAGCTACTAGTGGGTTGTACTAGCTATTTAGGAATATAAGATGTATACATGGAAGTTGTAGGGAAAGAGATGACATGGAGTATCTCAATTCCTATGAGTAGGGATTGGAAAAGAGATGTCATTTGGTTGACATCATAGGAACTTTTCTATTGAATCTAGAGATGACATGTATCTCAATTCCTAAGAGGAGGGATTAGAAAAGAGATGTAATTTGGTTCATATCATAGGAAATTTTCTATTGAATATACGCTAATGTTTATTTTCCTTTGAAATTATGGGAGTATAGGAATCCATTCATATGAACCAAGTGGCTCTAAAGCTATAGAAATGATATCATGTTTATTTCCTTTGAAATGTGGAGTATATGAATCTATTCCTATGAACCAATTGGCTCTAAAGGAAAAAATCCTATAAAAATCATATCATATAGAGTTCCTATGATATTCCTCCACACCAAAGGATGGTTGAAATTGTTGCAGGTGATACGATGGTCTTTCTTTGTAGACTCCTCCCCCATCTTTATAGTTACCTCTCGAAGATGAATGAAATGATATATACAGGGTATTCTACATGTGCAATTTGGTACACGAAAACTCGGTAAAAGTTTGCGAGGTTCGAATTTTCAATAAAGCTATATGCACTGCATTTTGGAACAGAGGGAGCATACAGCAGTTGCTAACACTCACGTGGAAGATTTGTGTGTAGGAGGAGTGGCTATTCTGTTAAATGACATGGCAAAACTGACACTATCGGATGCCGATCTAACGGTTCTTGCGGCGTTCGTCAGGAAAAGGCTTGTGGCGAACGTTTGTGGATAATGATTTATGGACACATGCATTGCATTGATATGTGCCCCCCTCTCTCTCATGCACACGCACACTCCCGAGTCCTCTCGCACCCACCGTCTATCTGTAGGTAGACGTCACACACATATGTGCTCTTCACACCCTACCCTCAGAACTTCTAAAAAACAAAAGACGTCGCGCACATTTTATTTTAGCTCACACGTCACACACTTATACTATTACTCTTGTGGCGAACGTTCTTTGGGCATAGTATATTGTACTCTCACGAAGAGAAACGGTGCATGCACGCACTAGTTCTCTCACACCCACTCGCGGGTACACGTAGGAGCGCATTTTTTTGAAGCTAGTACAACAAAATCACTCCACTACATATATAAGCAGGAGCCTTAGCTCTTGCTTTAATAGGGTTCCTCTCGTACACTCTCTCATTCTCTCCATATCTAAGCAAGACATAGGTGGCCACACTCTCTCTGCTCACGGCTGGTCACAAATCCGGCCGGACAACCTCGACCACGGCAGGGGTGTAGGTGCATCGTTCACGCTGTCGTCGGCGGCGAGGGAGGAGACCAACGGCTGCCCGCGCGTCCCGATCGGCGGCCGTGCCGTTCTCTCCGAGAGAGCACCGGCTCCGGAGTGCCTCTGACCCCTTCTTCCTCCCTGCGGTATTGTGGCCAAGATGCGGCCTCCCGACGCCGTCTTTGCCACATGCCGACGACCCTCAGGTATATATTCCTTCGAAACCTGCCTTGCTCTACTGCCCCAGCTCCCCACTTGGCTTCGTGTGGATATTTTTCTACTTCCGTCCGCTGTTCCAAAGCCACCTAGACTTTTACTCTTATTAGAGGTAAAGCTCATTCATACAGTCGACTCTAAGAGTTGGTTCAAACAGCGAAGAAAGTGGGAAAGCTGTAGCATGAATCTAGGACTTGGTTCTAAGAGGAAACAGGGGAAAGTAGTAGATACTGGCTACCCAACCGGTCTCTTGTTTGAAAAGACGAAGAACGCATGGTGGATGGCGAAGGGTGGGGGGAAGTGGACCTATCTCTTGGTTGAAAAAGGAAAGAAAGTGACGGGTGTTGGGGGTCAACGCAAATGAGAATGAGCAGGTCTAGATTTCCTGTGCTCACATAGGAAAATGTCGCCGAGGAGATAAAAAATGGGACACATGCAGACATGCTTCCTGAGTATTTGCCGCTCTCGGCAACCACATCTGCCTCACCACTTTATGCTCTGCTGTCCCTACGCCCATATCGCTACCGTTAATTTAAAATCACATGAAGCATTAAGCAATGCCACCTAATGTCACTATAAGTAATGGTCTAGTGCCGTCGATAAATTGAAGCAATGCCACCACCATTTTATGAAGTGCTTCCGTCTTGCTTTATTTCCCATGAATTGTGTTTTTGCAGTTACACTTAAATCTCACACCGCTAACATTGCTTCATCCCAGTGGAACTGGACAAATTTGATTGCACATTTACTGACCATATGCTACTCTCATGACAGTAATACTAATGCTATTGTTCTACATGTTAATCTAGTGGCAGTGTTGATGTGATGTGATGCTACTTACTTAAGGACACATTTCGGTGGCGCCCTCTATGGCACGCCGTGCCCCTTAATCTCGACTGTCGTCAGCTATCTCTCTTCAATGATTTTGAAATCCCCAGAGCCATCATCTCCTCCCACCAGGGATCCTTTCAAAACCTCTGCATCCCGTCATGCTACCTGAGCAAGCATACCATGCCCTGCACGGTGGACGCCTGGCTGAAATCCCCTGAATTCACAGAACTACAGCTGCTTGAGTTCTACTATTCCCCTGGAAATCACCTACCAGATACCGAACGCCATCTACCTGTGCCCTATGCACCGATGTCCATCTCGCGGTTTTCCTCCTCTCTCCACACCGCCACCTTTGCATTGTGCGACCTACCAGACAATCTGGTACTAAACCTTCGACTCCCATTTCTGAAGAAACTTTCACTTGTGCAGGTTCGTATATCGGAGGCCTCATTGCACAGCATCATCCACTCCAGTTGCCCTACCCTGGAGTGCTTGGTGCTTGTTTTCACAGTTAGAATCGGTTGTCTCCAAATAAAGTCGCCTAACCTTGTAAGAATTGGAATTTGTTTTGACGGAAGGCAGCTCATCATCCAAGATGCCCCTTCACTTCAAAGGTTGATCATTGATTCTAGTTATTCACCGTTGCAAATAACCGTCCTCTATGCGCCTAAACTGGAGACCTTGGGTGTAATACATGATCTCTGTGCTCATTTCAATATGGTGTTTGGGTCCACAGTTCTTCAGGTACTTTACATTATCATCTACACTTGTAACCATAAGCTGCATTTTAAATTTATGCACATAAGTTATATGTCATCTTGGAGTACACATTTTGTACTAATATTATGTTCTATGCTCAATGAAGAGTTTCTCCATGGATGGCCTATCAATGGTGCTGGATTCTGTCAAGATCTTATATATCCAAATGAATAGTTTTGATCTGAACAAGATTATTGGCTTGCTGCAATGCTTTCCATGTCTGGAGAAGTTGTATATAAAGGTGATAATTTCACGCACATTGGAAGCCCGCATATAGTGTACTAGAATTAACCGTTCAGCTGTTGCTCTTTCGACACTCCTTTTTTAAGACCTTAACTGTTTTCAATCTTCATGTCTATTTAGGCAACAGGACGGGGTAAGAAAGTTATAACCAATCGGTGGATTCGTAAGCATCGGAATTTTCCCACTTCTCATGAGATTCGATTGAAGACAATAACGCTAGAACGATATGTAGCCAACCATGCAAACACTAGATTTGTCACATTCTTCCTGCTGAATGTGAGGTTACTATTGTCCATCAGGCTTAAGTTTATCAGCAGCATGGTTTTGACGGATGGGTATGTGGAAGAGCAAAAACAGGAGTTTCAGGTGGGCAAAGAGCTTCTGAACGTGCCGGGCTTCTATTTACAACATATTGTGGTCATAATCCAGTAAATTTTACGACCCAGGATGTTCATTCTATGGACCTGACCGATCCATTTGACAGTGACTGCCAAAAACAGTGCTGGAGTTAGATGTTGTTGCCCTTTTCAACCTGGGTTTTTTGTAAACCTGATGAACAATTAACCCTCGTGCTTTTGTACAGTTTGTAAGCTGGAGTTAGATGTTCTTGCCCTTTTTAACTCGGCTGTGACTGTCATATTTTCTTTGAAGCAAGGCAAATGGCTTGCCAGTCGTTTAATTTAGAGTGAAATATTGTAACAACTAACAAATCCCAACCAAGGGAAATAACATCACTCTTGCCGGCTGCTTGAGCTCACTGTGCATTACAGAAGCAAAGTGATTAGCCCCCACCAGCACCCACAAACTTATTTCCAACTAGCACATCAAATGGGTTGTAAATTTTCATAGGAACGGCTGCATGACTGTGACAGATTTGGATTCTGACATTTGGGACCCGCGAGGAAATAGCCTATCCAAGGTGGTGTCGACTTACTAGCCAGTCAACAAACGATTCTGCCTACCAGCCATTGGATTGACATCCAACATCTGTCGTGTATCTTCTATCTCTTGTCTTCTTCTTCCTCCAGCCACCCAAACCAAACCACCCTGTCGGCTCCGCCTGCTCCCGCCTCCCATGGCTGGTTGAGCCTCCGCCGCCCTACCGTATGTACCCTCCAATGTTGGCCAGTCCCTCCCTCTATTCCCCCACACGTCCTGTTATTCTCTGGCAACGTCAGCCCCAACACGCACCCGCACCCGAACCAGTCAACCCTCGTACTCCCCTACGCCTGCGACTGGACCGGCGCATCTTCCACGGCTCCTGTTCGTTCCGTCCGAGGCCTCGTCGTCGTCCTCCGCCTTGCGGCCTTGGTTCGCCCGCCGTGCGCGGTGTGCCGCCCTCTTGCGTTGTCAACATCGTCAACAACCGAGAGGAACTAGGAGATGACTGTACGTGGAGAGGATGACAGTAGGGACCCACCAGCGTCATGGCAGCACGCAAGCAAGTGCCTCTATATTACAAGCCCAAAAATATGGTCCCTCCTAATGGTTGGACATCTGGGGCTCACGCCATTGTCAACGTAGTCAATAAACGAGAGAATTACATTACGAGCGGCTGACACCAGGGACCCACCAGGTCGCGCAGTTTTTTTTGAGGAACAAGCAGTTGTTATTTATACTAGTTTTAGCGACGGATCAGGGTAACAACGGGGCCGTGCGGGGGCCGTGGCCCATCTAGCTAGGGTTTTATTTATGTTTACCACATCATGAGCCAAGTTGTGTTTTTTCTTGCTGAAAATGGCTAGCCCAGTTCTATTTTTTTAAAGAAATACCCAAACGAGGCCTACTTGCTTTATCAGCCCTGCTGGGCTGCAAATCTTTCAAGACGAGGGGTGTTTCATTCGGTTTTCCCAGAAATGGGCTGTACATTTTTAAAACACATCAAACCGGGAATTAGTTTCAATTTTTTTCATTACAAGATTTTAAATTCCATTGATTTTTATGCATGGACAATTATTTGGATTTTATATTTATATAAATTATTTTTCAAAATAGTTTGAATGTGAATTGATATTTTGGGATTAAAAATAGTTGACCGCATCGAAATATGCAAAAAATTCTTACTTTTTAACCGTGGCCACAATATGGGGTGTAATGCTAACAAAAAGAAGATGGGCTCCAAAAAACTTCTTAAGAATTAGCAAATGGGTTGTACATTATTAGAAATAATGCACATGAGAGCAGTGACTGTTGGATGTCCATCCAACGGCTGTTGCGCTTCTTTAATCTCTGCTTTTCCTGCTCCAGCTGCTCAAACAAGCGCCGGCGGGACTGCCTGCTCCCTCCTCCCGCGGCCGGCTATGCTGCCGCGCAGGCCTCACCGCCCCACCGTACTCCCATCGCTGGCCTAGCCATCCCTCTACTCACCCACACCTGCTGTTATTCTCCGGCGATGGCACGAACCAGTAAACCCTCGTACAGTCGTACTCCCCTTCGCGTGGGAAACAATTGCCGAGTCTTCCCTGGCTCTGTGTCGTTCCCTTCCTAGGCCTCGCTGTCGTCCACCGCCCTGGTGCTCTCGGCGCGGCCTGGTTAACGTGGTCAATGAACGACATCCATCGCAAGTGGACTATACGTCGAGAGGCTGATAGCTGGGTCCACGGCCGCACGCAAGGAAATGCCTCCTTATTACGCGCAAAATAATGATTCCTCCACCTGACAGCTAGGACCCACGGGAAGGGCTTCTGTATTTCGCGGAAAAAACGTTCCCCCCGCTGACAGGTCAGACCCACCAGCTATATCTTCACACGCAAGGAAGTGCCTCCTTATGACGCACAAAAAAATGAATACCCCCTGCTAGCCGGGACCCACCATAGTGGGTGGCTGACTTGTGGGCCTACTAAGTTGACGGGGACAGAGGGCTTTGTCAACTTGGTCAATATGAACGATTCTAGCTCCAGTGACCGTATGATGTCCATCCAACGGCGATAGTGCTTCTTCAACCTCTGGTCTTCTTGCTCCAGCCGCCCAAAGCAGCACCGGTCGTGTCACCTGCTCCTGCCTCCCGTGGCCGGCTGTGCTGCCGCGGAGGCCTCACCGCCCCCATACTACTCCCACCGCTGGCCAGGCCATCCCTCCACTCACCCACACCCCCTGTTATTCTACGGTGACGGCAGCCTCACACCGCAGCCGAACCAGTGAACCCTCATACTCCTCTCCACGTGGGCATCCACTGCCGCGTCTTCCCCGGCTCCGCGTCGTCCCCTTCCTAGGCCTCGCCGTCGTCCACTGGAAGAGTACTGTACGTGGAGAGGCTGACAGCTGGGTCCACGAACGCAGCCTGGTTTTTTCGTGATTTGCCAAGTAAGTCGCTTTGTCAGGCCTGTTGGGCTGCAAATTTTTCAAGACGAGGAGAGCTTCATTCGGGGCTGAGAAAATGCCCTATCAGTAATGAGAAATGGGTTGTACATTTTTAAAACACATCAAACCGGCAATTAGTTTCAAATTTCTTTTTTTCATTTCGAGATTTTAAATTGCATTGATTTTTATGCGTGGACAATTTGTTGGATTTTATATTGATATACATTTATTTTTAAAATCAGTTTGAATGTGACTCGAAATTTTGGGATTAAAAACAGTTCGGACCGCACCGAAATATGCAAAATTTCGTATAATTTTTTAACCGTGTCCACAATATGGGCTGTAATGCTAACAAAAAGAATATGGGCTCCAAAAAAACCTTAAGAATTAGCAAATGGGCTATAAATTATTAGAAATAATGGCAGATGGGTTGTATGTTGTTTTCCACAGATTTGAGGCTTTCCTAAAAAAAAGGTTGACGGACAAGCAATGACTGTTGGATTTCCATCCAACGGCCGTCGTGCTTCTTCAATCTCTGCTCTTCCTGCTCCAGCCGCTCAAACAAGTGCCGGCAGGACTGCCTGCTCCCTCCTCCCCGCGGCCGGCTATGCTGCCGCGCAGGCCTCACCGCCCCACCGTACTCCCATCGCTGGCTTAGCCATCCCTCTACTCACCCACACCTGTTGTTATTCTCCGGCGACGGCAGACGAATCAGTAAACCCTCGTACAGTCGTACTCCCTTCCGCGTGGGAAACAACTGCCGAGTCTTCCCTGCCTCCGTGTCGTTCCCTTCCTAGGCCTCGCCGTCGTCCACCGCCCTGGTGCTCTCGGCGCGGCCTGGTCAACGTGGTCAACGAACGACATGCATCTGAAGTGGACTGTACGTGGAGAGGCTGACAGCTGGGTCCACGGCCGCACGCAAGGAAATGCCTCCTCATTACGCGCAAAATAATGATTCTGTCGACGTTCTGGGAACGGTGGTCCCCAAACTTGCCTGCCTGCGGCCCACGGCGTGGCTAAGCCAGCAGGCCGTACGGCCCATCTTCATCAACAAGGCATCCAAGACCCTCGCGAGGGTCCAAGCCTCGCGAGGAGGACAACGCAAGACCTCGTCAGGAGTGGCCTAGCCAGGCAGGCTCACGAGGAGCGGAGATATCAAGGCGGGGCAAACCTCACGAGGCCCTCGTGACGTGAGCCATGACGATCGGTGCCAGGCGGGCGCCAGCGTGCGCAACGTCCTTGTTTCCTCTTTGGTGCTAAGGAGGCCAGCGCAGGCGAGGAGTACCGAGGCATCAGGCAAAGGTTGCTATATTGGTGCAACGTGACCAAGACCAGGAGGACGGAAAGGCGGAGGTCATCATGGATCCCAAGACGGCGTCACCACCAGAACCTTTCGCAGGCGAAGACCACTTTTGTCAGGATAGCTTGTACTAGCTATCCCCCTTCAAATTTGCCCGCCGTTGGCTCCCTTCCCGCTCAATATTTGGGAAGAGGACCAGGGCCTATATAAGTAGAGCTAGCCATCACAGTATGGGGCATCGGATCTTAGCTTGATGCAATCTCATCGAGCAGTTCACCCAACTCTCACCCGCTAAAACACCCAGCACAAGAACACCTCAACCTCAGGAGGCTGTTCTTCCCTTGTACTATTCTTCATCAGCCCAAGAGGCAATCCACCACCACCACCACACTGGAGTAGGGTATTACACCACAACGGTGGCCCAAACCAGTATAAATCTTGTGTCTTTTTGTGTTGCGATTTCATCGAGTTCGTCCACGAGATCTTAGCGAGCTAGGGCGTAGATCGGTGGGAGGGAAAGACTTCGCGCGCACCCCAGTGTTTGAACCTTAAGGGTTTGCCGGAACCCCGCATCCGACATTTGGCGCGCTAGGTAGGGGTGCGCCGTAGCCTCCCTCCCATTGATCAGTCACTCTGTCGCTCCGTCGTCTCCATGGCGGACACTCGCCGTGCTCGAGATGAGCGTTGGGTTACCCTCACCGCCCGTGTTGCTCAGACGGCTCCCGTCGGCGGGCCACCTCGTCGTTCTCCGTCTCCCGCCGCCAACGCTGCCACCGGCCCGGCTGGGAACGAGCAGCAGGCGTCCTCGCTGCATCCTTCAGTGCGGCAGGACGGCCACACCGCCACTCCATCGCTGACCCCGGCCGGTTCTTCGTCTCACGCGCGCCGCGCTCCCATGGAGGCGCGGGCCGCGCTCCTGGCGGTGAACGAACTCCTACGCTACCGCCCAGTCGATGACCTCTACGAGGAGTGGCTCGATCGCGTCGCTGAGCTCGTCCGCGCCGCAGGGGCTCCCCGGCGCCGTCCCTCTCTCTGCCTCACCCTCAGCTATCCATGGGCAACGAGACCCATGGCGCGCCTCCACCACCACTGCCTCAAGACGGTGCCTTGGCACCAAGGCGCGTGGTTCCGCGGCGTGATCCACCGCGCCCGGTGCCCGCGCGCGAAGAGAGAAGCTGCCAAGAAATCCCGCGGCTGCGAGAAGCTGCACCTGCGCTCCCCACGCCGCCCGCAGCGACGCCGCGTGGACCTCGCCAAGACCAAGCTCCACCTCCAAAGCGGGCCCCAGCAACCACGGCTGGCTGCCGCGCCTTCACCCCCGAGCTGCGTAGCGTCGCCTGGCCAGGCAAGTTCAAGCCGGATCTGCCTCCTCGCTACGACGGCACCGCCGACCCCGCGGAGTTCCTGCAGCTCTACGAGCTAAGCATCGAAGCAGCCAACGGCGATGAAAAAGTCATGGCGAACTGGTTTCCCATGGCTCTCAAGGATGGAGCCCACTCCTGGCTCCTGAACCTGCAGCGTGGCTCGATCTCCTCCTGGGACGAGATGCGCGACCGCTTCGTCGCCAACTTCCAGGGCACTCGCGATCGCCCGCCGGCCGCGGGTGACCTGCGCCGCATCAAGCAACAACCAGGAGAGACCCTCCAGAAGTACATCCAGCGCTTCAACAACACCCGCCTCAAGATTCCCAAGGTCACGGATGAGGCCATCATCTCTGCATTCTCCGACGGTGTCCGTGACGTCAAGATGAAGGAAGACCTCGCTATCCACGAGGAGCTCTACACCTCTCAGGAGTTGTTCAACCTGGCGACCAAGTGCGCAAGAGCTGAGGAGGGGCGCCTCTCTCTCCTTGAGCTGCCGGCCACGGGCGCAAAGGAGAAGAAAGCCAAGGCCAAGGACGTGAAGCGCAAGGAAGCAGTTGTGCTCGCAGCGGAGCCCGACACCAAGCGAGGCGGAGATCAGCCCGAATCATCCAAGAACAGCCGACCGTTCTGCACCTTCCACAACCTGAACACCCACAACACCAGCGACTGTCAAGAGCTCAGAGCCATACGAGAAGGACGCTTCGCTCGACGTCCCGAGTGCAGCGACCGGGGCTATGGCCGTGGAGGAGGACGAGGAGGCGGACGCTGGGACGACCGTCGCCCGCGCCAGGAATGGCGCGACAGGCCTCGCGAGGACCGCTGGCAGGACAAACCTCGCGAGGGCGCCTGGAGGGACCAGCCTCGTGAGGATCGCCCCCAAGGCAACGCCGGTCTTCCCCCGCTGCCGCCACCAAGAAGGAACGACGACCACCATCAGGACGAGGGGGCTGAGGGCTTCCAGGAGCCGCGCGCAATCGCCTGCATCTTGGGCGGCGCCCAGGCCCCAGCCTCTCAGCGCATCTTCAAACAGTTTGCTCGCGAGGTGAACGCGGTGCTCCCCAAGCTCGAGGCCACGCGCCCGCTCAAGTGGTCCCAATACGCCATCACTTTCAACTCAGCAGATCAGCTCAAGTGCGCGGCCACCGCCGACGCCCTCCCAATGTTGTGTTCCCCAGTCATCAGCAATGTGCAGGTTACCAAGACTCTCATCGAGAGTGGCGCAGGGCTCAACGTCCTGTCCGTCGACACGTTCGACAACCTCCAAGTGCCATATGAGCAGCTCCAGCCTACCAAGCCTTTTTCAGGAGTGACCGACGGTTTCACCACGCCGATAGTGCAGGTCCGCCTGCCTGTCACCTTCGGAGAGCGCAAGAACTACCGCACCGAGCTCATCGACTTCGACGTCGCGCACATCCGCCTGCCGTACAACGCCATCCTCGGGTATCCAGCCCTGGCCAAGTTCATGGCAGTCACCCATCACGGCTACAACGTCCTCAAGATGCCGAGAAGCGGCGGAATCATCACGGTCCCATGTGAAGAGAGGGATGCGGTGTGCTCCCTCGAGCACGCCTTCCAAGCTGCAGCAATCGATGACCCCGACACCAGAAGTGAGGGCCCTCCGGAGGCCATCCCCAAGAAGAACCAGCTGCGCCGGCGCAGGACCTCAGGAGGATGGCGTCAGGGCAGGAGCCTCATCAGGATCAGCGTCTGTCCCAGGGGCGCCTCCCTCCATCGCATAGGAACGCGCGCCCGGCGCCCTCCTCGGGCAGGGCTCGGGGGCTCTCTTCTGGAGGGCCTCAGACCTTGCCAACCTCACGAGGGAGGCGCTTGGGTGCCACTTGGAGGCGTGCTTCGCGGCACATGTCCCTCAGGAGAGCACAGGGCAAGGAGTGCCCACCACTCAGGAGTTCATCGCCAAGACCACTCAGGGACTGCAAGACGCAAGAGCCATGCGTGGCGAAAGCCGCTCACGAGGCACAGCTCCCCATCCTGGCGAGGATGCTGGGCTGCGTGTCTGCATCGACATCCCAGGGCTCAACAGGGCCACATCTCAGGAGCGCTTCTGGCCTTCATGTGTGGGCTGCTGCGAGGGCCCGCCGCACAGCTACGTTCGCATGCCCTTCGGCTTGCCGAGCGTGGCGTCAGCCTATCAGCGCAACATGCGGCATGTCCTGGCGGCTCAGGAGGCTAGGTACCACGCTGTCCTAGAGGAAATGGAGACAGTCTTCAGGGAACCTCCCGAGCCCCTAGAGCCTCCTGAGGCTCAGGGCTCCGGTGGCTCATCAAGAGTCATTTCTTCGACGCACGCCTTCAGCTGCACAAACTCTACTTCGTCTACAGAACCAGGTGACATCTTCCAAGCTCGTTTAGCTGGGAGCGCCCCTCGGGCTGCATTATTCCCAGGTCGCGTGGGTCCGTCCCTGCGGCATGTATCCCTTTTGCTTATGTCTTTAGCTTACCTTGTTGGGGGTGCCCCTCGGGCTGCATCATCCCCAAGCCGCTCGGGCCGGACCCGGTGGCATGTATCTTCCTGCATTTATCCAAGTTGATCTGCTTTCCATGCTTAACCTGCCTACGGCTATCGCCTGCTCGATCGCTACCCGCCGCGGGTCCATTCACCCCGTGCAATTCGCTTGCGCGTTAAAAGGGGGCCTCCTGAGCATCGCGACTCAGGAGCTCTTACTGGCTCTCCATCCGTCACCCCCTGGCCTTGACCACGGCATCGCGAGCTAGCATACCAGCGGCGGCTGAGCTCGCTCGAGGGCTGGGACCTGAGGACGTAGAGTGCTTGCACCTAACCGCCTTGAAGGAACACACAGTCACCAAGACTCAAGACCAGGCGCAACCCGCCTTGAGGTAGGGCCTCGTGAGTCCCGCGCTGGCTCACGAGTGCCCAGATACACCTCGTAGCCCTGCCGTGCAAGCCACGTGTTAGGGCGGGGCTGTACACGCCCCGGGGGCTCCTCCCGGAGGGGGGCCTCCATCCCACGCACAAGTGGAAGGACCATGCTCCGCGCTGGCCGTCGACACTGCCGAGGAGCGGCTATGCCCGTCCACAAACGGAAGCACTATGCTCCGTGCTGGTGATAAACAACTGAGGGCGGCCCCACGGTCGTACCAACCTCAGGGAGCCCAGAGCTCAGCATCCAGCCTCACCGCAACGCCTCCCCTCGGGAGAGCCACGCGAGGGGGCTAGGCACGGGGGCTGCGCTCGGGTCACGCCCAAGCGCACGCCATCCAACCAAGTCTCCCGGACCTGGGCGTCGCGCACCCCTCCTGAGGCCTCGGCGAGGGCAGGTATGGAAATTGTTTGCATGTCAAGGGGGACTCCTGAGCATCGTGACTCAGGAGCCTAACTGGTCACGTAGCCCCTCACTCCTTGGTCCATCCTGGTCTCCGGTCGGCCCAATGGCGGTTGAGGTATGCGCGGGGCCGGGCTCTGCCGACGTAGAACATTAATCTATCCTCGCGAACTCTCCCTATAAGCTGTTTGCGCGTCAAGGGGGACTCCTGAGCATCGCGACTCAGGAGCCTAACTGGTCACATAGGCCCTCACTCCTTGGTCCGTCCTGGTCTCCGGTCGGCCCAATGGCGGTTGAGGTATGCGTGGGGCCGGGCTCTGCCGACGCAGAACGCAAAGCAAATAGGAAGGAAATCGCAAAATCTCGAAGCAAATATTACAAACACATTGTCCTCACGATATCAAATGAAAAGTCTAAACACCTCCACGAGGCCTAATGCATGTTGCAGGAACGAAATGGGAGAACAGCCGCGGGTCACTCCCGGGCACCGCCATCACCCGCGGAAGGTGCTACTTCGTGAGCAACGTTGTCTTCACCTTCACCACCAGCTGCAGGATCGGCGACATCGCCAGACAGAGGAGCGAAGACAAAGCCGCAGAACTTCTTCAGCAAGGCCTCCACTTGACCCTGCACGGCTGCGGCGGCGGCCTCACATTGATCTTCAGCCACAGGCTCCAGCAGCTCGTCAAGACAAGCCTTGGGGTCGCGAAGGTGCAGGTGGCTGAAGATGCGGGTCAATGCAGCTGAAGACAGGACGCGAGCTTCTGCCTCCCCCATGGGACCAACGCCATCAACGACTTCCTTGAGGGCTTTCACCAAGAGAGGAAGCAGCCAGGCAGGGCCGTCCTCATCAGTGGCCAGCGACTTCTCCAGGCCGTGCTCGTAGAGCGTCTTCAGTGCCTTGCGAGATCTCTTCTCGAGATCGGCGAAGGCCACGCGGTCTTCGGCTAGGACTCGCACCTTGGCATCAAGATCGGCCTCCCTCGCCTCCATCTTTCGCTCCAGCTCCTCCAACCGGTTGCGCTCGGCAGCCTGCGTCTTCCCCAACTCCACCAGCTCAGCATCACGGTTCTTGACGGCGTCCTCCCGGGCCTTCATCTCCTCCTCCTTCGCTTGGTGGCAGCGTGCTTCTTCGGCATGCTTGTCGCGCAGGCTCTACAACTCGTCCTCCAGCACCCGGCAGTGGTCACGGGCGGCCTTGGCGTCTTTCAGCGTCATCTCACGATCGGCTGCGGCGTTGGCGGCACTCTGCTTCTCCTTCTCAGAAGCCGTAGCGGCCTGGCCCAGCGCTGCACGAACCGCCAAGTCAGAGTGGAGCCAGCCTGAGGCCAGCTCCAGGCGCCCGGCCACAAGGCGTGGGTCCGCGCTCAGGAGATCCGCCTGCAACTGGGTCATCTCCGAAAGAGCGCGTTCCAGAACAGCAGCAGGAGCAGAAGAACCTGGGAGTGGAGGTGCAGCAGTGGGAGGAGGCGACGTCGTCACCAGGGCCTGGGAGATCACGGGTTCCGAAGCAGCTGGGACCTCAACAGTCGCGCCAGGCGTCGGCACTTCCGGAGCCAGCAGGGCCATGGGGGCTGAATCCATGTGGTGATGTTCCTCTTGGCCCCGCGAGGACGACCGGGCTAGCGAGATGCGGGCGCTGCTACCTCCTTTCTCTGTGGAGGAAGGCATGACCGCCGTCTCCTCTTTCCTCTTCTTCGCAGAAGACGTCAGCCTGATCAACCAAGGGCTAGCATCAGGAGATGACGAGTACAAACAGGGACAAGGAGAAGCTTGAGACACTTACTGATCCACCGCAACATACTTCCGCTTGGGGAGCTTGAAGCCTGACAACATCGGGACCTGAGGAGCGGGCGTTCGGGTTCCGGCGGCGGCAGGCGGTGCGGAAGCAGAGCCGGAGCCAGCCCCAGAAGGTGTCGGGACGGAGGCGGCATCGCGAGGCACCAGCGACTACCTACCCCTCGTCGGGATGAGGGGCTACTCTCTCTCCACTTGGCGGGCGTCGGCATCGGCATCGTCAGGAAGGGCACGGAGGATCTCGGCCTTGCTCAGAGGGTAGTCTCCCCCACCTCTTCCAGAGTCTTCTCCGAGTCCACCTCCTCTTCCCCCTCCCCGCGGGACTCGTCAGAAGACACCTCCACCGGTTTCGGCGCCGCAGTAGCCCCTGGGAGCGCCGGCGGCACCAGCCCGCGCGCATCAAAGGTCGGCCTGGAGGTGGCGAATTCCTCCCAGTCCCGACGTTGGAACAGGGGAACGAAGGCGCTTGGCGGGTACTCCTGGTTGTCCCCAACTATGAGGCGCAGAACAGCGGCCAATTCATCGTCAGGTAGGGCCCCCGGCCTCAGGCGGGTCTTGTTTCCCTCTTCTTCAAGCTCCCACAGGGGGCGTGCGCGCGCCTAGAGCGGGGCAACTCGCAGCGTCAAGAACTCCCTCAGGAGCATGACCCCCGTCACCTTGGCCGCCCTCGCGTTGCTCGGCTTCAAGTCGGTAATCATCTGCCCCAACACTGATGATGCCCGCTCGTCGGCAAGCTCCGCCTTGGGCCACCCCCCGTTGGAAGAGGGCGCTGCCATTGGCAACGCCAGACGCGGGTCGGCATGCTTGGCGTCCATCATGACCCATTTGGATAGAATGTTGTCGGCCCTCTTCCCGGTGCTCGAGATCGAGTTGGCCTTGCCGCATGCGACGAAATTAGCGCATCCGGAGATGTGCGTCTCGCTGACATGGAGGAAGAAGGAATGGCGCAGGAGCGCCACGGACGGCATCACGCCCAGGTACGCCTCACAGTAGTAGGCAAAGATGGACATGAGGAGGACAGAGTTGGGATGGAGATGCAACGCCTGCAGACCGTAGTGGTCGAGGACTTCATAAAAGAAATTAGAGAAGGGAGGAACCAACCCGACGGCAACGCTGCTCGAGAAGAAGGGGAAGAAGGTGCTTTCCTCGGGCTCCGGCACGTCGGAGGCAAGCCGGAGCTCGGTCTCCCCCCACTCATTGCTCTCACCCGCCGTCAGCAGGCGCACGGAGGCGAGGCTCTTCTCCGTGACGGTGGGCGCCTCAAGGGCCGATTCATACCAGGTCGGTGTTGAGGAAGTCTTGACCTTGCGCGGCGCCATGGATTGCGGATGCAGGATGAGATTGGAGCGGATCTGAAGGTGGCGGTGGCGAGGAGCAAGAAAGGGGATATGGAGCGAGGCGATGAAGAAGCAATGAAGGCAAGAACTGCCCGCGCCAGCCTTTTGTTTGGTCAAGCAGTTGCCGAGGCAGTGTGGGGAAGCGGAGACGCCCACGTCCAATCAACCGCCACGCGTCAACCGAGGCCGCAGGATTTTGGGGCCCGCGGTGCTCCGTACTTGACCCTTGGCTTCGCCGCGAAGCCAAACCCGAGCGCACCTTGGGCCCGGGGGCTACTGTCGGTGTTCTGGGAATGGGGGTCCCCAGACTTGCCTGCCTGCGGCCCACGGCGTGGCTAAGCGGCAGGCCGTACGGCCCATCTTCATCAACAAGGCATCCAAGACCCTCGCGAGGGTCCAAGCCTCGCGAGGCGGACAACACAAGACCTCCTCAGGAGTGGCCTAGCCAGGCAGGCTCACGAGGAGCGGAGATATCAAGGCGGGGCAAACCTCACGAGGCTATCATGGCGTGAGCCATGACGATCGGCGCTAGGCGGGCTCCAGCGCGCGCAGTGTCCTTGTTTCCTTTGGGTGCTAAGGAGGCCAGCGCAGGCGAGGAGTACCAAGGCATCAGGCAAAGGTTGCTATATTGGTGCAACGAGACCAAGACTAGGAGGACGGCAAGGCGGAGGTCATCGTGGAGCCCAAGATGGCGTCACCACCAGAACCTTTCGCAGGCGAAGACCACTTTTGTCAGGATAGCTTGTACTAGCTGTCCCCCTTCAAATTTTGCCCGCCGTTGTTGGCTCCCTTCCCGCTCAATATTTGGGAAGAGGACCAGGGCCTATATAAGTAGAGCTAGCCATCACAGTATGGGGCATCGGATCTTAGCTTGATCCAATCTCATCGAGCAGTTCACCCAGCTCTCACCCGCTAAGACACCAAGCACAAGAACAACTCAACCTCACGAGGCTGTTCTTCCCCAAGAGGCAATCCACCACCACCACACTGGAGTAGGGTATTACACCACAACGGTGGCCTGAACCAGTATAAATCTTGTGTCTTTCTGTGTTGCGAGTTCATCGAGTTCGTCCACGAGATCTTAGCGAGCTAGGGCGTAGATCGATGGGAGGGAAAGACTTCATGCGCACCCCAGTGTTTGAACCTTAAGGGTTTGCCGGAACCCCACATCCGACAGATTCCTCCCCCTAACATCTGGGACCCACCGAAAGGGCCTCTGTATTTCACGAAAAAAACGTTACTGCCGCTGACAGCTTGGACCCACCAGCTATATCTTCGCACGCAAGGAAGTGCCTCCTTATTACGCACAAAAAAATGAATACTCCCCCTGCTAGCTGGGACCCAGTATAGTGGAAGCCTGACTTGTGGGCCTACTAAGTTGTCAACTTAGTCAATATGCACGATTCTAGCTCCACTGACCGTACGATTTTCATCCAACGGCCGTAGTGCTTCTTCAACCTCTGGTCTTCTTGCTCCAGCCACCCAAACCAGCGCGGGTCGTGCCTCGTGCTCCTGCCTCCCGTGGCCGGCTGCGATGCCGCGGAGGCCTCACCGCCCCCTACTACTCCCATCGCTGGCCAGGTCATCCCTCTACTCACCCACACCCCCTGTTATTCTACGGCGATGGCAGCCTCACACGGCAGCGAACCAGTGAACCCTCATACTCCTCTACGCGTGGGCATCCACTGCCGCGTCTTCCCCGGCTCCGCGTCGTCCCCTTCCTAGGCCTCGCCGTCGTCCACTGCCCTGGTGCTCTCGGCGCGGCGTGGTCAACATGGTCAAGGAACGGCTTCCATCGGACGTGGACTGTACGTGGAGAGGCTGACAGCTGGGTCCACGGCCGTAGCAAGGAAGTGCCTCCTTATTACGTGCAAAATAATTATTCCTCCACCTGACAGCGGGGACCCACCAGACGGGCCACCTTATTTCGTGAAAAAAGTATTTCCCCCTGACTGCTGGGACCCACCAGCTACATCTTCGCATGCAAGGAAGTGCGTCTGGGCAAAAAAATGATTCGCCCCCCTGACTGCTGGGACCCACCAGCTACATCTTCGCACGCAAGGAAGTGCCTGACAGTCGGGACCCACCTGGTCGAAGCGTACGTAGCATTGTCATTCTGGCCGCGAATGTGTACGTACATACTGGTCGATGTAGAGGCGCGCACGTGTCGTAGTAGAGGCGCGCACGTAGCATGTACACGTACGTACAGGGGCCAGTGTGCAAGAAAGAAAATACGGCCACGTACGTGCATACGAGAAAGGTCTCGAACGCCTACTCGCGCATACGTACGGCCAGGGCTCGTGTACATGGCTAGGTTGGAATGGAGAAATAGCGTCGTCGTTGTGTTCATGGGGAGCCAACCGGCTGGGTCGGAACAGAATGCGTCGTCGTGTTCATCGGGAGGGCTTGGACGGAACAGCCGATGGAAACGAGGCCTGGCGTACCGTAGAACGGAGGAAACGGCCTTGTGTTCGACCGGCCACATTCGAAACGGGATCCTGTTCATTGGGAGGGGTCTGGCGTACCGCAAAACGGAGGAAACGGACCTCCTACGGTCGAAACAGGGGTCCTGTTGATCGTGAGGGGTGTGGCGTACCGCAAAACGGAGGAAACGGACTTGTGTTGGAGCGCTACGGTCGAAACGGGGGTCCTGTTCATCGGGAGGGGTGTGGCGTACCGCAAAACGGGAGTCCACGGGATACTGTTCATCTCCACCGTCGACCCCCTCCAGCCTCCACGGGCTACTGTTCATCCACCGTCGACCTCCTCCAGCCTCCACCTGCGACTGTTCATCCACGGGCTCCTGTTCTTCCAGCCTCCACCGTGCACTACTCCACCGGCTATTGTTCAACCAGCCCTCTCCACGGGCTCCTGTTCAACCACCCCTCCACGGGCTACTGTTCATCCTGCCCTCCATTATCTACTGTTCATCCTGCCCTCCACGGGGTGGTCCTGTTCATCCAGCCCTCCACGGGGTCCTGTTCATCCAGACCCAACCGACTCGATCGATCGGGGTACTGTTCATCCAGAGGCAACACTACGGGGTCCTGTTCATCCACCCCCACCGGGAACTGTTCATCCAACCCCCCCCCCCCCGCAATGCTCACTGTTCATCCAGAGGCAGCATCGATCGGCTTCAGTTAGCAGCAGTAGCGAAGGAATCGCTCGGGTTCAGTAACGTGTAGCCTGCAGTGCAATCGCTCGGGTTCAGTTAGATCCCAACGCCTCGCTCGGGTTCAGTTAGAGCCCAACGCCTCGCACACACGCGCGTACGTACGAGAGAAACGCGCATCGCTCGGCCCCCGACCACCCACCGTAACCGGGAACTCCTTGATATTTTCCGCGCCCTCGCTTCTACCACGGTTTTTGCGTCATGGACGGCCCAAAGAATGTCATGCAGCTGTGTCTCCGGCCCGCCCAGGACGAAAAGCCCATTTTCTGTCATGATTTTTTGTCATAGAAGTAGGACCCCACCACATCTATGATGATACCGGGTTTGTCACAATTATCGTCATAGAAGTGTCATAAGTATGACAGAAAATTTTTTGTTCGGCCCAAAATGTCACGGATGTGTCTTTTTTTGTAGTGGAGAGTTGGCCAAGCAAACTCGGTGGTAGCGATTTCATATTTCGGTGAGACCGAAATTAATGCAATAGGCAACAAAGAGTTTGCAAGCCCATCTCGGTGAGACCGAGATCCCATCGGTGAGACCGAATTGATTAGGGTTTCTGGCAGTGGCTATGTCAAGAGAACTCGGTGGTGCCGGATAGAAAGTTTCGGTGGGGCCGAGTTTGACTTTTGGTTTGGGACATATATGGATGTGAGAAAGTGGTTGAGGGCTTTGGAGCATATCACTAAGCACTTTGAGTAAGCAAGCCATTAAGCAACACCTCATCCCCTCTTAATAGTATTGGCTTTTCCTTTGGACTCAATGTGATCTTGGATCACTAAAATAGAAATTTTAGAGTCCTGAACTTTGAGCTTGAGCCAATCCTTTGTCCTTATCATCTTGAAGGGGTTCCACATCCTCTTGTCCATGCCACTCCACTGTTGGACTTATCTGAAATATACTAGATGAAAGTATTAGTCCAACAAGAGATATGTTGACATTAATTACCAAAATCACCTAGGGAGCACTTGTGCTTGCAATCTCCCCCTTTTTGGTAATTGATGACAACATACAAAGCTTTAGATAAAGATATAGAGAATAACAAGTAAAGCTTTGGAAAGACATGTAACATGCATAGGCTCCCCCTACATGTATGCAATCATGTGAATATGGAACATAAGAGCATATGAGTGCATAATCATGACAGAGCAAGAAATGAGCTACATGTATCTTGGCTATATGCATCAGAGAAAATGGTGTGAATATGGGAAATGTACCTTCATGCTCATGAGTCCTTCTTGCAAGCAGTATGTACATCAGCAAGATATCCTCATGCACATGAGTGTGATGCATATACTTACCTTGTGGTCTTGAGTTGGCTTAGAAAGGGATGAACCTGAGTAAACAAGGTTAGATAACACAGATACATCTACTAGCCAGAGCAAACAAAAGGAACCACAAGAGTACCAAGATTGGGATGACATGTAGAGTGTGAGCACTGGATACTCTATTAGATATAGACATGTCCCCAAAGGTAAAGATATGCAATGAATTCGAAGATTTTCTTCCCTTAGATGTCTTGCTCCCCCTGAATCTTATATGGGATACTCGGAGAAGATAGGGAACAGAAAATCAGAGCAAAGAAAACACACAAACAACATTAACATGTCTTTCCCCTCTAAAGACATGTGACTTCTCTCCTCTTGAACACCAAGCATCTGGGGTATGTAATTCTTCTCTCCCCCTGTTTGAAGCATTCTCTCCCCTTTTTGAAGGACTAAGCTTTGATGTGAACTCTCTCTCCCCCTTTGACATCAATTTCCAAGAAGGGATCCTCTGGAGTGTGTGTCAAAATAGGTTTGGTCCTTGAGTCACAGAGCAAAGCAGCGTATAAAATTTGATGCTGGTAGAGGACAAGAATCATTGAGTGGAGCTAGAGCAAAAAGGAATGCAGGATCAAGTGGCAAGTTGTTTTGTCTGCAGTGAAATCGGTGGCACCGAGTTGTGTGCTTCGGTTGCACCGAAAGGATTCGGTTGGACCGAAAGCAACAGATCGGTGTGACCGAGTTCACTACAGAGAAAGCACTTGTCACCTCAGCTCACTAGGCAAATAAGATCTCACAAAGATTTGCAATGAATTAGCTGAAGAATTTTCAAGGAATTGGATGCAGGGAATGCAAAGCATAACAAAGAAAAGAAAATCTAGATGAAGTTTTTTTTGAAAGGGAAAACAAACATGCATGAGACAAATGCAAGAACACGGAGAAACACAAGGGAACTTCATCTAGAAATGGGCGGTGACAAAGTCACCTATGTTAGAGTATATTGACTTAGGAGTCAAGTGAGGGCACTTGATCATGGGTCATACTCATCGTTTAAGCTCAAAATGGGGTTACCATTTTTTGTTTAAGCATTTTGATGTATTCACATCTTGTTGAGTTGCTTTGCCCCATGACTTGAGGTAAAGCTGCTCTAAGATGGAATGACATACCTTGGGTGGAGGTGTTGATCTTAGTCATGTAGTGGAACTTGTGTGGGTTGCTCGAGGTTGATGTAGCTCATCAAGAGTTGGGAGCACCACTTGGAAGTGAGTTCATGTACCTACATGGGTTAGTTTTGCAAGGAAGAGCACTTGTGTATCCAAAATGACAATCATGAAATTTGGTACCAAAAGAAATTAGATATATAGAATTTGTCAAAGGATATGTTGAAGGGTTTCATGCTTCCTTGTCATCAACCACCATTTTGTAGAGACTTGGTGATGTAGAGATTGCTCAAGATGCGAGTGAGTTGCAATCTCATAGATTTAGATTCATCCAAGTAGCTACAAGGGTTAGATAACATGCAAGGGTGCAAATATATCCAAGACATATGAATATTATCATAAGATAAATATCAAGGATTAGTCATAGATTCATGCCTTGCATGTATCCAAAATGGAGTTCCTACTCCAAGTTTGAAGCATCAATTATGCTCAATTCACCTCTCAACCGGCAAAATACTTTCTCATCAAGTGGCTTGGTGAATATATCCGCCAGTTGCTTATCGGTACGAACATGCTTAAGATCAATATCCCCTTTAGCAACATGATCTCGAATGAAATGATGACGAACTTCAATGTGCTTAGTTCGAGAATGTTGTACGGGATTATGAGCAATCTTAATGGCACTTTCATTGTCACAAAGCAAAGGAACATGTTTCACATATATCCCATAATCGTTAAGAGTTTGGGTCATCCAAAGTAATTGAGCACAACATGAACCAGTGGCAATGTATTCCGCTTCGGCGGTGGATAAGGATACCGAGTTTTGTTTCTTGGAGGACCAAGGCACAAAAGATCTACCAAGAAATTGACAAGTACCCGAAGTGGACTTTCTATCAACCTTGTCTCCGGCATAGTCCGAGTCGGAATAGCTAACAAGATCAAAAGAGGACCTCTTAGGATACCAAATGCCAAAATTTGGTGTATGTATTAAGTATCTCACTATCCTTTTCACAGCCTTAAGATGACATTCTTTAGGGGCCGCTTGATATCGTGCACACATGCACACACTTAGCATAATATCGGGATGAGAGGCACATAGATATAACAATGAACCAATCATAGAGCGGTAAACTTTTTGATCAACCGGTTCACCATCTTTAGTCAAATCAAGATGTCCACTAGTAGGCATGGGTGTACTCATACCTTTGGATTCTTGCATATTAAACTTCTTGAATAAGTCCTTGGTGTACTTTGTTTGAGAGACAAAGGTACCCTCCTTAGTTTGCTTGATTTGCAAACCAAGAAAGAATTTGAGTTCACTCATCATAGACATCTCAAACTTCTCCGACATTAGCTTTCCAAACTTTTCACTAAAATGAGGGTTAGTAGAACCAAATATAATATCATCAACATAAATTTGGCACACAAATAATTCTCCATTAACCCTTTTAGTAAAAAGAGTAGAATCTATTTTACCAATTTCAAAGCCTTTTTCAATAAGGAACTTGGTCAAGCATTTATACCATGCTCTAGGAGTTTGTTCAAGACCATAAAGAGCTTTGTGAAGTTTGTAAACATGATCGGGTTTCTTAGGATTGACAAAGCCGGGAGGTTGTTTAACATAAACTTCCTCCTCAATTTCACCATTTATAAAAGCACTTTTAATGTCCATTTGGTATAAAGTGATATCATGGTGATTAGCATAGGCAAGAAAGATGCAGATGGACTCAAGTCTAGCAACAGGGGCATATGTCTAACCGTAGTCCATACCTTCGACTTGAGTGTAGCCTTGGGCGACTAGACGAGCTTTGTTGAGGACGACTTGACCATCTTCATCTTGCTTGTTGCGAAACACCCAATTGGTACCAAATGATGTTGTGGTTGTTTTCGGGCTTCTCGACTAATGTCCACACTTGATTTCTCTCAAAGTTGTGTAGCTCTTCATGCATGGCATTTATCCAATCTGGATCTTCCAATGCTTCTTCAACCTTCATAGGTTCAATACTAGAGATGAATGAGTAATGTTCACAAAAGTTGGCCAAATGAGTTTTAGAGCGAGTGATTCTCCCGGTTTGGATATCGTTGTAGATTTGCTCGACGGGATGGTCTTTGGCGACTCTTGCTCGAACTCGTGGGAGCTTTTGCTTGGGTCAGGGTGGAACATCTTCTTCATCATCTCCTTCTTCATTGTTGGCGTTGTCGTTCTCTTGTGTGGTGGAGAAGGAGGTTGATG
This sequence comes from Aegilops tauschii subsp. strangulata, assembly GCF_002575655.3. NCBI lineage: Eukaryota > Viridiplantae > Streptophyta > Magnoliopsida > Poales > Poaceae > Aegilops > Aegilops tauschii. The sequence continues at coordinate 117,253,957 of NC_053038.3, read as the reverse complement.
ATGTTCATCTTGGTGTATTTCCTCGTTCTCTTCATCTTGGTGTGTCCCACTTGTGGATGCTTCCGTATCAACTCTTGGTTCACCTTGTCGTGAGGTAGAAGCTTCCACTTGGATGGACGAGGTACTCTCCTTCACCTCCATTGGACGAATCTTGCCAATAGACAAGTCTTGGATTGCTTCCGAAGGATCTTTATCTCCTACATCAATTGGCAATTGCTCTACTTGCGAGCCGTTAGATTCATCAAACTTTACATCTACCGTCTCTTCAACCTTTCGGGTGAAACTGTTGTAGACACGGTAAGTGTGCGAGTTTGAGCCATAACCAAGTAGGAAACCTTCATGAGATTTAGGAGCAAATTTGAGCCATAACCAAGTAGGAAACCTTCTATGGATAAATATGTTAGGTAGTATTCCACATCAAAAATTCTATTTTTATCATTTACCTACTCGAGGATGAGAAGGAATTAAGCTTGGGGATGCTTGATACGTCTCCAACGTATCTATAATTTTTTATTGTTCCATGCTATTATATTATCTGTTTTGGATGTTTTATATGCATTAATATGCTATTTATATGATTTTTGGGACTAACCTATTAACCTAGAGCCTAGTGCCAGTTTTTGTTTTTTCCTTGTTTTAGAGTTTCGCAGAAAAGGAATACCAAACGGAGCCCAACAGAATAAAACTTTCGCGATGATTTTTCTTGGACCAGAAGACACCCAGGAGACTTGGAGTGCAAGTCAAAAGAGCCACAAGGCGGCCACAAGGGTGGAGGCAGCACTCAGGGGGGTAGGGCGCGCCCCCGACCTTGTGGGACCCTCGTAGAGCCCCTGACCTAGTTCTTCCTCCTATATATACTATTATACCCTAAAAACATCCAGGGGAGCCACGAAACCACTTTTCCACCGCCGCAACCTTCTGTACCCATGAGATCCCATCTTGGGGCTTTTTCCAGCATCCTGCCGGAGGGAGAATCGATCACGGAGGGCTTCTCATCGATACCATTGCCTCTCCGATGAAGCACAAGTAGTTTACTTCAGACCTACGGGTCCATAGCTAGTAGCTAGATGGCTTCTTCTCTCTCTTTGATTCTCAATACAAAGTTCTCCTTAATGTTCTTGGAGATCTATTCTGTGTAATACTCTTTTGCGGTGTGTTTGCTGAGATCTGTTGAATTGTGGATTTATGATCAGCTTATCTATGAATATTATTTGAATCTCCTTTGAATTCTTATATGCATGATTTTATATCTTTGCAAGTCTCTTCGAACTATCGATTTGGTTTGGCCAACTAGATTGGTTTTTCTTGCAATGGGAGAAGTTCTTAGCTTTGGGCTCAATCTTGCGGTGCTCGATCCTAGTGACAGAAGGGAAACTGACACGTATTGTATTGTTGCCATCGAGGATAAAAAGATGGGGTTTTCATCATATTGCTTGAGTTAATTCCTCTACATCATGTCATCTTGCTTAAGGCATTACTCCGTTCTTTATGAACTTAATACTCTAGATGCATGCTGGATAGCGGTCGATGTGTGGAGTAATAGTAGTAGATGCAGAATCATTTCGGTCTACTTGACACGGACGTGATGCCTATGTTCATGATCATTGCCTTAGATATCTTCATAACTTTGCGCTTTTCTATCAATTGCTCGACAGTAATTTGTTCACCCACCATAATAATTTCTATCTCGAGAGAAGCCTCTAGTGAAACCTATGCCCCCGGGTCTATTTTCCATCATATAAGTTTCTGATCTACAATTGTAGTCTCCTATTTAATTTCTTTTGCAATCTTTACTTTCCGTTCCATAAACCAAAAATACCAAAAATATTACTTTACCGTTTATCCATCTCTATCAGATCTCACTTTGCGAATAACCGTGAAGGGATTGACAACCCCTTTGTCATGTTGGTTGCAAGTTGGTGTGTGTTTCTGCTGGTATTCGGTGGCTTGTTGCGTTGTCTCCTACTGGATTGATACCTTGGTTCTCAAAACTGAGGGAAATACTTATGCTACTTTGCTGCATCACCCTTTCCTGTTCAAGGGAAAAACCAACGCAAGCTCAAGAGGTAGCAGTATCATCACTGATAATGGCTCCAATTTCACAGCCGATGAGGTGAAAAACTGGTGCGCCAACTTGGGCATTAAGCTCGATTATGCATCTGTCTACCACCCTCAAACAAACGGTCAGGTTGAACGGGCTAATGGCCTAATAATGAGCGACATTAAACCCAGACTGGTGCGCTCTCTATGGGAGTCAGATAAGCACTAGGTTGAGGAAATCGATTCCGTGCTCTGGGGGCTGCGGACTACGCCTAATCGAACGACCAGATACGCACCTTTTTTTCATGGTGTACGACGCAGAAGCTGTCTTGCCCTGCGACATTATTCATGACCCACCTCGAGTGCACATGTACGAAGAGAGAGAAGCCGAGGCCGATCGGCAGGACGACCTAGACGGCCTTGAAGAGGAGCATGATATCACACGAGCCCGTTCCGCATTTTATCAACAACAGGCTAGGAGATACCAAAGCAGAGAAGTGCGGGCCAAGACTTATAATGTCGGCGAACTCGTTTTGTGCCTCCCGGAGAAGAAGAAGGATAAGATCAAACCAAAATGGGAGGCCCCCATCATCATAGATGAAGTTCTCACAGGAGGAGCCTATCACCTTCGTACTGCATCGGATAATCACCTTGAGCCGAATCCATGGAACGCTGCTCGGCTTCGAAGATTCTACGCATAGTTAGGGATCTTTTATCTATTTCCCGTTTTTCTCCTCTTCCTTTCTTTTCATTTTTTATATACCTCCCAGGGTATGTTCGGATATGCCGAACTATTAGGGGTACACATCTTTAAATGTATACACCCCACTACAACTGGGGGCTTCTTTGATGAAGCTTATTACAAAAAGCTTTTTGGCTTACATCGTCTATGTCGTTTTATATACAATTTTCTGGCATTATATGCACCTCTATGACTTAAGTTTTTACCAAGCTAGGTTGCCTCGGTCCTGTGTTTATACCCTACGTGCCCGATTGTTCGGCTATGGTGTAAAGGGAGCACCTATCCGATTGTTACAACCGGGTAATCCAGACCTGTACCTCAGACGGGTGAAGCCGAAAGCTAGCGTTCTTAAGAGAATAATTGGTCGGCAAGCAACAACAGATTGTTTATGTTCCTGTAACTCTTCAAACAAATAATATGGGACAGACTCCTCATAATTCGGATCAAAGCCTTGGCACGCGTAATTAAGCATGCCAACGCAAGGAAAGGAACCCTTAACGGAACTATTTTCATTGGAAGATGTTTCTTACGTTAAGTAATATAATATAACTCCCCGCACTAAATTTTTGTCTGTTCGAGCAATATGACTGGATTGCCTGGTTTCCGGACATAATGAATGTTTCTTACATTCCAAAATGGTATCCGAAAACACTCCACCTTCTTGGTTCGGAGGCCGAAGCCGAAATTCTGCGATGACAAATTTTCACATGTTCGGTTGGAGATAAAATTCAAGAGTAAAAGTACATTAATACGTCGAAACGAACAGCTAGTCTTTATTTGTACCATCTATAAGACTGTCTAAATTACAGTCTTCTTGCGAGTACTTCGTAGCTATCATCACTTGGTCGTATACCAAGTTCATGGGAATCTCCTTTCCGTCAGGCCCCCGAGGTCCAACTCGGGCCATATGATTCAGATCGAGTCCGGTGTAGCGCATTTTCACCATCGCCCACGCTTCTCTTGCACCTTCCCGGCATGCGGACGCCTTCCATAGCTCGAAACGGCGCCGGGCACCTTTGAACATGTTCGCCAACCCCTCCATACTTTTCAGAGGGACATCAGATGGCCATAAAGCCTTCGCCATACTTCTCATAGCTTTCTAGGCTCGTTCATTCATCACGGACAGTTCCTTAAGCACGTTGCTTCGAAATCCGGATACTTCCTCTTCAGGTTGACCGGTTAACAGACCTGCAATAACAAAGTTGTGACAATCCGCACTATGGGATATTATACGTCCTTGGAAGGTTCAGAAGGTCATACCGAATATGCCACCTTTCAACTTCTTATTTTCTTGTTGTGCGGCCGATAACTGAGCCTTTAAGCTCTTTATCTCTTCGACTTGTTTATCCTTTTCCTCCTCAAGCTTGTTCTTTTGATCAGTGGTCATTGTGGCCTTTTTCATCTCCGCAAGCTCTGTGGTGGCGGCATTCAGCTTTATCTGGTTTGTTTTCAGCTCCTGGGACAGGGCATTGTTCTTCTCCCTGAGAACCTGCATATTATAACGATCCTTAAATCGGTTGACCTAACCGCTTCAAGTCTCGGGGGCTACTGGCATATATCTATTCAATTTGCACATATTATTACCTGCATATCCTTTGAAAACAGTTGAGTAACTCCAACAAGTCCATACCGGGCGGCTCAGATATATGCATCAGCGGAGCTGAGTGTGGTAAATTCCTGTTTAGTGAAAACTGGAGTGCGCATGGCCTCTTTCAGTCGATGATGATTCATCACGCTCTCTACCTCGGAATTCATGACGAATACGTCATCCGAATCTGCTTGAGGAGGCGGGTCCTGCACTGTATCAGCCCTTGTCCTAGTTGACGAGTTTGGTGCGTAGGGTGTTTTCCCACTATTTGTCGCGTGCTCCTCCTGAAATATAGGTGGAGGAGAAATTTAACAATCTAATCTCATGCTTAGGCATATATCAAAGGACATACCAATTTGAAGGAGGAGGAGGCTCGACAGTGCTCCAGGTTTCCTTCCGTTTTGAACGATCGCCCTGCGTAGAGGTCACTCTCGAGGGAGTGCGGCTTGCCGAGCGCCAATCCTGTGAAGTACAGTTTTAGTATAATGGAGAAAGCGCAAGTAGGGGCTTCTTTTCGAGGAAGCTTTTTTACTTACAATGGAGAAGGAGTAAGGGCGTGGGTAGTCGGCCATAATAGCCACTTCCGAGCCATCAAGGCTCGCCTGATAAAATACTCTATCATCGAACTCTATGTATATATCCGGATCCTCGCAGAGGCCGGTGTCTTCGTTGCGAGCGTGATCCTCTGGCTGTGGGGGAGGACAATGAATGTTCTCGACCACCTTCCTCCATGACTGTTCTAAGACAACAAGAGTAATTTGATTAGCATGCCTTGGTAGTAAGGTAAAACAACGCTGATAATCAAAAGCTTACCCATTCAATGGGGTTGTACATGGAAAAGCCTTCTCGGCAGTTTAAGCGAAGGAAGTCTTCATTCTCCCCCTTATACAGATCGGCTAGGATCATAGCCAGTTCAGCTAGAGTATCCAGACCCTTGCGTTTGTAACGAGATGCGTCATCTTCTCCGTTGTAACACCATAAAGGAGTTACTCTGGACTGGAGGGGCTGAATACATCATTTTATTGCAATGGCCATGACTTCGATTATCGAGAGCTCGGTATGAGCTAGTAATCTGACCTTGCTGAGCAACCTCTTTACTTTCGCACTGTCTTCCTCCTTGGGACTCCGGGGACGCCAATTGAGGTGTTTCTTCAAAGGAGCACTGGAGAATTTGTGGAGGCCGCGCCGAACTGGGTCGGGAAGTGGGACGTCATCGATGTAAAACCACTCAGAAGACCATTCTTGGGATACCTCCTTGGGAGTTCCAATAGGGTAGCCTGATCTGGCTATGCGCCATACTTCAGCGCCGCCAACTTCAAATATGGAGCCCCCTCGATGGCGAGGGATGAGGCAAAAGAACTTTCTCCATAGTCCGAAATGGGCCTCACAGCGCAGAAACAATTCGCAGAGAGCGATCAAGCCCGAGATGTGTAGAATGGAACCTGGGGTGAGGTTGTGCAGCTGGATTCCGTCAAACTCCAATAGACACCTGAGAAAGGGATGGATCGGAAATCCTAAGCCCCGCAAAAGAAACGAAACGAAGCACACCCTCTCCTCCTTATTGGGGTTGGGGAAATTTTCTGCTAGTACATCATTGCCAATCGAGGCCAATCCCGCTCGCACAGAGACTAGATCTGTGAGGGGGAGATATCCCTGCATCTGGAGTCGACTCAACTGAAGATGAGACACTGAGCAGCTCTGCTAATCACCCTCTTGAGGGCCATGAGGGCGCGAAGAAGAGCTAGGAGCGCTGGCCATGTTTTGAAGTTTTCCGTGGCTAGTCCTGGTGTTCTCTGCATGATGTGGATGGCACTTGGGGATCTAACCTCTTTATATAGGCGTCGTCCCTATGTGGCCAGGGGTTTTCTTTTTGGTAAAAGTTTTATTATGGACCGTTCGCATTCGCCCGGCACGTGGAAATTGAGGCGATGACGGGGAAGGAGTCATAAAGACAGAATGTAAAAAGTCAGAGCCGGACTATTATCCGTCTGAGGTATAATGAAGAACCAGCCTCGCAAAAGCCGAAGACATAAGCCGGATACTGATACGTCTCCAACGTATCTATAATTTATGAAGTATTCATGCTGTTATTTTATCATTCTAGGATGTTTTACAATCATTTTATAGAAATTTTATATCATTTTTTGGGATTAACCTATTAACCCAGTGCCAGGTGTTGTTTTTTGCTTGTTTTTTCCATCGCAGGAAATCAATATCAAACAGACTCCAAACACTGTGACACTTTTTGTGGATTTTTATGGACCAGAAGACCACCAGTGGGCCATAGAAGCCCCTGGGGGGTGCCCCGAGGGGGGCACAACCCACCAGGGCGCGCCTGGGGGCCCGGGCGTGCCCAGGTGGGTTGTGCCCACCTCGGTGGCCTCCCGCACCCCCTCTTTACCCTATAACTTCCCAAAAATTCCAGAAACCCTCGGAGTTAATCTAGATCAGAAGTTCCGCCGCCGCAAGGCTCTATAGCCACTGAAAACCGATCTAGACCCTTTCCGGCACCCTGCAGGAGGGGGAATCATCTCCGGTGGCCATCTCCGGCTGAGGGTTTGTACCAGTAGCTATGTGTTTAATCTCTCTCTCTCGCGCGCGTTCTTGAGATGTCACGATCTTGATGTATCGCGGGCTTTGTTAATATAGTCAGATCCTATGGTGTTTTCCCCTCTCTATCTTGTTGTGATGAATTGAGTTTTTCCCTTTGAGATTTCCTTGTTATCGGATTGAATACTTTTATGGATTTGAGAACACTTGATATATGTCTTGCAATTGAATACTCGTGGTGACAATGGGGTATCGTATTGATTCACTTGATGTATGTTTTGGCACTCAACTCGCGGATTCCCGAGGTGACATTGGGGTAATCTATGCATAGGGGTTGATGCACATTCTTGTCTTTGTTTCTCCGTTAGGAATCTTGGGGCACTCTTTGAACTTCTTTGTGTTGGATTGAATATTATGAATATGAATTTGCTTTGGTGTTATTTTAGTACGAACTCTTGGTTAGATCGATCGGAAAGAATAGCTTCGTGTTATTTTAGTACGAACTCTAGGATAGATTGATCGGAAAGAATAGCTTTGAGGTGCTTTCGTACCCTACAAACAATTTCGTCTTATGTTCTCCGCTAGATAGGAACTTTGGAGTGATTCTTCGTTGCACGTTGAGGGATGGTTATATGATCCAATTATATTAGCACTGTTGAGAGATTGCACTAGTGAAAGTATGGACCCTAGGCCTCATTTTCAAGCATTGCAATACTGTTATTGTGCCCGTTTACTATTTGCTACCTTGCTGTTTTTATTTATTCAGATTATAAAAATATATTTCTACCATCAATATTACACTTTTATCACCATCTCTTCGCCGAACTAGTGCACCTCTCTACAATTCGCCATTGTATTGGGCGTGTTGGGGACACAAGAGATTTCTTTTATTTGGTTGCAGGGTTGTTTGAGAGAGACCATCTTCATCCTACACCTCCCACGGATTGATAAACCTTAGGTCACCCTCTTGAGGGAAAATTGCTACTGTCCTACAAAACTCTGCGCTTGGAGGCTCAACACGAGTCTACAAGAATAAAGTTGCATAGTAGACATCAGATACTACATCGTCATTTGAAGGCCTGTTCGGGGGCTACTAAGGGAGTTCTGGAATAGGGGGTCATCGGGTGTCTGGGCTATTTGATATGGGCCGGACTGGTGGGCCGCGAAGATACAAGCAGAAGACTTTCCCTCGTGTCCGGGTAGGACTCCTATATGCATGGAAGGCAAGTTTGGTGTCCGGATATGTTATTTCCTTCCTTCACAAACCGACTCTGTACACCCCTAAACCCCTCGGGTGTGTTGAGGGAGTCCTGGACTTAGGGGTCCTCGGGCATCCGTCCTGTTATCTATGTGCCGGACTGGTTGGCTGTGAAGACATGAAGGCTGAAGACTGTACCCGTGTCCGGATTGGACTCTCCTTGGCGTGGAAGGCAAGCTTGGCGATCAACTATGAAGATTCCTTCTTATGTAACCGACTCCATGTAACCCTAGATCCCCCCCGGTGTCTATATAAACTGGAGGGTGTAGTCCGGAAAGCATATACTCATTACCATAGTAATACATGCTAGGCCTCTAGGGTTAGCCATTATGATCTCGTGGTAGATCAACTCTTGTAACATTCATATTCATCAAGATCAATCAAGCAGGAAGTAGGGTATTACCTCCATAGAGAGGGCCAGAACCTAGGTAAACATCGTGTCCCCCGTCTCCTGCAACCATCGACCTTAGACGCACAGTTCGGGACCCCCTACCCGAGATCCGCCGGTTTTGACACCGACATTGGTGCTTCCATTGAGAGTTCCACTGTGCCGTCGACGAAAGGTTCGATGGCCCCTTCAATCATCGATAGTGACGCCGTTGGAGGAGAAACCTTCCTCCTCGGACAGATCTTCGTGTTCGGCGGCTTCATACTGCGGGCCAAGTCGCTTGGCCATCTGGAGCAGATCGATAGCTACGCCCCTGGGCATTAGGTCAGATTCGGAAGCTTGACCTACGCCGCGGACGTCCGCGGAGGCTTGATCTTCGACGGATTCGAGACCGCGACGATCGCTCCCTCTTGCTTCAATGAACATGACTTAAATCTGTCATCGGATCACATCCAGGAGATGGTTCCTGCTGCTGCAATGGCCTTAGAACCGGAGCAGATCGTGCCATCCGAGGACACAGAGTCCGCGGCGTTGGAGCCGCACACAGACTCGACACCCTGCAATACTTGCGTCAACGGAACTCCGGACTCGTCTCCGGCTATAAATTTCGGACCATGTATGCCTGCGGACACCGAGCTGGATCGGCTATCGATTTTCGAATTCAACAACGCAGATATCTTCCAGCACTCACCTTTGGGTGATGTGCTAAACTCTTTAAAGATTTTGTCCTTGGAGAAGGACTCATAGCCGAACTATGTTCGGTTCGAGCTACAGGCTGATGATGGGGAATTTTGCTTCCCACCCGCCACCCACTTCATACCACCGTCGATGACTTAACCGACGTGCTTGATTATGGCTCCGAAGACATCGACAGTATGGACGACGATGCCGACAAGGAGCAAGGCCAAGACCCGCCATTCACTGGACATTGGACGGCCACCTCTTCGTACGATGTGTACATGGTTGACACACCTAAAGAGGCTAGCGACGATGACAAAGAAGATCAAGTTGCGAATAAACCTTCTGAGACACAGTCCAAGCGCTGGCGCCCTAAACGCCGTTCTAAGCCTCGTCGCTCAAAAGATGGCAACACTGGCACCTGTGAAAATAGTACTCCGGGTGACGCCAAAAACAATGAAGACCCTATTGGAGCAGCATCCGAACAGGAGGAACAAGACAACGAGCAAGTTAACCCTGACAAACAGGCCATGTCCAATGACCCGGATGACGATGTTATCGTCCAGTCTCCGAGGATGAGGAGAGCCTTGGCAGCGAGGATTTCATCGTGCCTGAGGCACCCCTCGAGCAGGAGCGCTTCAAGCGCCAGCTAATAGCTACTGCAAGAAGCCTGAAGAAAAAGCAGCAGCAGCTCCAAGCCGATCAAGACCTACTCATTGACAGATGGACCGATGTCCTGGCAGCTGAAGAATATGGCCTCAAGCGCTCAGCCAAGAGTTACCCGAAGCGCAGACTGCTACCTCAGTTCGATGAGGAGGCACCCAATCCCATACCTCCCTCGCGCAATGCGGAACGACCACCACGTGGTCGGGATAGTGCGGCAGACCGACCACCCCGCGGTCGGGAAAAACGGCAACTTAGGCCGAACAACAGCCCGCCCCACCCCCTCGTAAAAACAGAGATAGAACAGCTCGGGACCATACATACAACCTTCGGCAGGACCTGGACAGTAGAGCGGGACACACCAGATCAATCTATGGATCGCGGGGATGCTTCCCGACTCGGGATGATGGCTACCTGTTCGGCAGTGACAAACCTAGTCACGCCCGGGCCGATAACCATAGACGGACTTCATCGGAGGTGCGCTGTGACGCGGCCCGATATAGAGGCGCCGCACACCCCCTCTGCTTCAAAGATGAAGTACTGGATCACGAATTCCCCGAGGGGTTCAAGCCCGTCAATATCGAATCATGCGACGGAACAACCAATCCCGCAGTATGGATCGAGGATTTTATTCTACACATTCATATGGCCCGAGGAGACGACCTCCACGCCATCAAATACCTCCCACTAAAACTAAAAGGGCCAGCTAGACACTGGTTAAATAGCCTGCCCGAAAATTCCATTGGCAGTTGGGAGGACTTGGAAGAAGCTTTTCTTGACAACTTCCAAGGTACTTATGTCCAGCCACCAGATGCTGATGACTTAAGTCACATAGTTCAACAACCTGGAGAAACAGCTAGAAAATTCTGGACTAGGTTCCTAACCAAAAAGAACCAAATCGTCGACTGTCCGGATGCCGAAGCCCTAGCGGCCTTGAAACACAGCATCCGTGACGAATGGCTCGCCCGCCACCTCCGCCAAGAAAAGCCGAAATCTATGGCAGCCCTCGCAGCACTCATGACCTGCTTTTGCGCGGGTGAGGATAGCTGGCTGGCTCGTAGCAAAAACACAGCCAACGAGGCAGGCCCCTCCGAGGCCAAGAACAGCACCGGCAAGCTTCGGCGCAATAGACACAAACACCGAAGCAATGACGATAATACCGATGACACTACAGTCAACGCCGGATTCAGTGGCTCCAAGTCCAGCCAGCGGAAGAAGCCCTACAAAAGGAACAATGAGGGACCATCTATCTTGGACCACATACTCGACCGTCCGTGCCAGATACATGGCACCCCAGACAAACAAGCCAATCATACCAACAGAGATTGTCGGGTTTTTAAACAGGCTGGCAAGTTAAATGCCGAGAACAAGGAAAAGGGATCGCAAAGCGAGGACGAGGACGAAGAGCCCCGACAGCCGAACACTGGGGCGCAGAAGAAATTTCCCCCTCAAGTCAAAACGGTGAACATGATATACGCTACACACATCCCCAAAAGGGAGCGCAAGCGAGCACTCAGGGACGTCTACGCGGTAGAGCCAGTCGCCCCAAAATTCAATCCATGGTCGTCATTCCCGATCACGTTCGATCGTCGAGATCATCCAACTAGTATCTGTCATGGTGGTTCTGTCGCACTGGTCCCCAAGTCAAAACGGTGAACATGATATATGCTACACACTTCCCCAAAAGGGAGCGCAAGCGAGCACTCATGGACGTCTACGCAGTAGAGCCAGTCGCCCCAAAATTCAATCCATGGTCGTCATTCCCGATCACGTTCGATCGTCGAGATCATCCAACTAGTATCTGCCATGGTGGTTCGGCCGCACTGGTCCTCGACCCAATCATCGACGGATTTCACCTAACACGAGTCCTAATGGATGGTGGTAGCAGCCTCAACCTGCTCTATCAGGATACAGTGCGCAAAATGGGCATTAATCCCTCACGAATCAAGCCCACAAAGACTACCTTCAAAGGAGTCATACCAGGCGTAGTGGCCCGTTGTACGGGCTCAATCACGCTGGAAGTGGTCTTCGGTTCTCCGGACAACTTCCGAAGCGAAGAGTTAATCTTCGATATCGTCCCCTTCCGCAGCGGCTACCACACATTGCTTGGACGAACTGCGTTTGCTAGATTCAACGTAGTGCCAAACTATGCTTATCTCAAGCTCAAGATGCCCGGTCCATGCGGCGTCATAACAGTCAATGGAAATACTGAGCGCTCCCTCCGAACATAGGAGCACACAGCCGCCCTAGCAGCAGAGGTACAGAGCGGCCTTCTCAAGCAGAACCGTAATCCGGCTGCCGAGCCCCTGGACATCACCAAGAGAGTCCGAACCAGACTGCAACAGGACAGTTCGGCTCGTCAAGAGCTCGACTAGCAATTCGGCGTTCGTCCCGGTCCTGATGAGGAAGCCGCATCCGCACCTCGCGTACATAATTACGCACTCAAAATCCCATGGGCATCGACGGAGGCACAGCTAGCTTGTAGTTCGGCTACACCGATCCCGGACTCACTGGTATCTTTACTACTTCCTTTTTTCCTTTTTTTTTCCTTTTTTCAGGTATCTTTTATACAGGCCTCCTCCGATGGCCTGATTACCGGTCCTGTCAAAGGACAAGTACACCAGATTGGCACAGAGCACAGGCACACAGAGGACAATCCAACGACTACTCTAGCTGTTTTTCAGTACCCAAATGCAGCTCTCCTTTGGTTCTGGCATGTTAAATAGCCGGTTGCTTATCGCGTTATTTGTATAAATGCGCTTTGACGCATTAACCCAACTACAATGGAAACAGTTTACGACCCAAGTCAAGGGGCCCCAGATACTACCTCTGCTCTTTTTCTGTTTCCCATTGCTATTGATTACTTATATCCTCGCACCCGTGCACTTTGGTACGTTTCATATTCGCCAGGGGCTCCCTATCGCCCCATCATACGGCAACAAAGTCCGAACACTTCTTATAGATAAGTTCGGCACCCCGAATTTAGCATTATATGCATTGGCTCCGAATCATGTCTTTGGTCAATAGTTGGGTTGCCTGGCTCCTGTGCTTGCTACCCTACGTTCCGCTACATCGGCTAGGGTAGTAAAGGGAGAACTACTGCGATTGCGCCCTGGTCTAAACCGGATGAGCACCTCAGTAGAGAAAGCCAAAAACTGACTGTCATGATGCGGCGAGAGCCGGTCAGCTGTTCGGAGGTCACAAATCGTTGGAGATTTTTTCCGCATTTCACGAAGGATCGGTACTTCCCGATCAGACGCTGACAGCACTCTGGTTCGTATACTAGGGGCTGCGCCTATGTTTTATTATAAAACTCCTATGGCTAAGTGAGGGCGTTTAAGCCACATAGTCTGATTGCCTGGTTCGTTGCGCTAAACAACTCCTTCAAGGACCATATAATTTGATCAATATTGTTTAGATTCCATCCCGAACACCTCCGTACTACCTACGTGAGGGCAGAAGCCGACGACTGGTCAACCCTCAGGTTCCATACAACACGGCCGCACAGGAGGAAACAATCAAAACATAACAAACATTATATTACAAACCGGATTTGTTTCCATCATACAAGGCAAAGACAAAAAATGAATGTCTTCATTCAAAAATAATGTCCTACCCGCACTGTGCTGCTGCAAGTCGAGACCCCTCCAGGACATCCGCAAAATATCGCTCGGGTGTGTGGTGCTCCTTGCCCTCCGGCGGCCCCTTGGCCACCTCGACGGCGTCCATCTTCGCCCACCACATCTTGCAACAACCACCCTGTGCAGCTCGACCAACTGTGCAGTTCGGCCACCCTGTGCAGCTCGACCAACTGTTTCAGTTGATCGGCAAAGGTCACCGGATGTTCTGGCACAACATACTGCGACCAGAACAGCTTCTCCGTGGAATTCCCTTCTCCGGCTCGGAAGAACTCCGCAGCATCGGACACTCTGCGTGGCAAATCCGCAAAGGCCCCCGGGCAACTCCGAACCCGGGTTATTAAAAGGTACTTCTTCTCCGCATACTTGCTTTGCATGTTAAAAGCCTTACCCGCTGCGACCTTCTTGGCCTCCTGGATCTCCTGGAGGGCGCCCCGGGCTTCATTCTGTGCGGCCTCCGCGCTCTGGCGAACTTTTGCAAGTTTGGTCTCTCGAGCCGACGCCTCGTGCTCCAAGGCCTCACACTTCTTCACCGTGTCCTGGAGCTCCTGCTGGACCTCGCCGACCCGGGCCTTGAGCTTCTTACGGGCGGCTTGCTGCTGGACAGCCTTCCCTTCGGCTTCGGTCAGGGCGTTTTTCAAGGCCTCAACCTCGGTCGCCGCCCCTACACATATTAGGACACTCCGGTCAATACTCACCGCTTATTCTTTCCGAATACACAGCAAGTCGTTACTCACCTTGCTTCTTGTGGAGCTGAATCTTCACCTCGTCGAGCTCGTTCTCGGTCCGCTCCAATCTCTGCTTCAGTTCAGAGACTTCGGCAGCATGTGAGCTCGCGGCCAACAACGACGCCTATTTAATCACATAATTGGTCTCCTACAAAGGGTTGATCCCCTGTCCGGCCATTCTTTCCGAATACCGGACAGTGTCTCAGGGGCTACTGTCAGCACAGGGTGTTCTCCTTTTACGTGACTTACCTCGAAACTTGTCAACAAGTTGTGGCAGGCCTCGTTTAGTCCGCTCTTGATGGATTGAACTTTCTTGATCACTGTACCCATAAGGATATGGTGCTCGTCCACAATGGAGGCGCCTCGTAGTGCCCTCCATTAGGTTATCGGTGCCCCTGGTTGGACAGGGGCCATCGGTGGAATTGGTGCACCCCCCTCCTTCAAAGAAAGGCGCGCGCCGGATTCCGGGGTCGTATCAGTCCCCGGGATCGTATTCGGCTGAGGGCCGAATTGAATACGTCCCTCTTCGCCAGTCTCCATGGGGATCTGCTCCCCGATGTGTCCAGCAGCGGAGGTCTCGCCCTGCGGCGCCTCCTGGACAGCGTACTGGACCCCTCCCCGGCTCGGAGCAATCCTCCGGGACAACACTTCGGTATCGTCCTTGGCCTGAGGGGAGTAAGCGGGCGGCGGCGACATACTGGCCATTTCCGCCGGATCCAACGAACCCCCAGACGAGGATCGCTGGATGCTGCCACGGGCCGGACTGCAATGGCACAATTAACAACATCAAAACAATAAAAAGGAGAGGTTGGTACACTTATGTACGGGAGTCATAGTACTTACAATGCGGCCCGAGGCTTAGTGCGGAGGCGTCGCTCCGGACTACTGTCAACGTCCCACGCGGTGTTGACCGCAGGGGCGCCCTTCCCCTTCTTGGGCGTTCCCGCCTCCAGATTCGTGGAGGCCCCCCTCTTCTTCTCCTTAGGGGGAGGGTTCTTCTCCTCCTCCTCCTCTTCCTCATCATCGTCCTCAGGGACGGAGGAATGGGCTTCCTCGTCTTCGGACGTCACGTCCAAAGTGCCCTTGCGACGGGGGCCACTTTTTCCCTCCTTGGCCTTCTTCTCCGGCGCCTTATACGGCGCCGGTACCAGCATCTTCGCCAGGCACGGGATGACCGGCTCTTGAGGTAGTGGTGCCGGACACTAGATCCGCTTCACCCTCTCCATCCAATCCTGAAAGAGCAATTATAAACTCAGACATCATCCTCGAAACAATTAAGTAGGGGATACGCCAAAAATAACATACCTCGCTGGCGAGGTGTTTGCAATCGTGCCCACGATCTGAATCTGTGGCCGGCGGTTTCTCGTTGCCCTCAAAGAGCAACTTCCAGGCACCTTCGTGAGTGGTTTTGAAGAGCCTCTCCAGAGTTTGGTGCTTCTTCGGACCAATTTGAGATTGGATCAGTGTCACATATCTCCCTGATAATGAACTGAAAAAGAGACTGTCACCGCTGAGAACGAGACGGCACCCGGGAGGTGAGTCGCATCGGAGCACTGGAGCGGAATTCGGCAGCTGGGGCCCAGGTGGTGCCGCGAGGTTCTGTGATGTAAAACCATTGTTTCTTCCACTCCTTTACTGTCTCCACGAAAGTACCTTTCGGCCAGGAGACGTTTGACAGCTTACTCACCATGGCTCCCCCGCACTCCGCGTGCTGGCCGTCCAGCACCTTCGGCTTCACATTGAAGACTTTGAGCCATAGCCCGAAGTGGGGTTGGACGCGGAGGAAGGCCTCACACACGACGATAAACGCCGAGATGTTGAGGAAGGAGTTTAGGGACAGATCATGGAAATCTATCCCGTATAATACATCAGCCCACGGACGAAAGGGTGGAGTGGGAACCCTAGTCCGCGGAAGAAGTGAGGGAGGAATACCACCCTCTCTTTGGGCTCCAGCGTGGGGACGACTTGTCCCTCGGCTGCCAGGCGATGGGCGATTTGCTTCGCCAAGTATCCGGCCGCCCGAAGCTCAGTAATGTCCTCCTCCTTGACGGAGGAGACCATCCACTTGCCCTGACCTCCGGATCCGGACATGGTTGAGTGCTAGCTCGAGTGGAAAGGAGATGAGAACTTGGGCGGTGGAGCTCGAGGTTGGAAGGGCGGAGATAGAGAGAGGGAGTGGGAGAGGGAGAGAGAATCCTTATCCCCTTATAAAGGCAATAAATATCGAACGCCTCCCCACTCGCCTTAGAATTCGCCTAATCCCAAGGGCTGTATAAACGGCGCGGTTAGATTACCCATGCCCGCATTGATGAGAATTCCACTATAAGGGGGCACGGTCTCTGCTTCGACAAGACGTGCCAATGGCAACCGCGTCTCGGGACGTGGAGCGTCGGACACGAAACGGTCCGGAATTATGACCGGTCGGACATGATGTCATGCTACCGAAATTTGTCGGCGGATCAGACTTGTGCAAAATTATATTCTCTCTGTGGTTGTGTATGGTGTGTGTGTGTGATAGGTCCAGATACTATCGTCGCGCCTGAAGACTATCTTGGAGTTCGGATAGAAGGGAACCCGCCTTGCAATGCCGAAGAAAATCTGCGCGCCGGACTCCTCGTCATTGAAGCCAGGTTTAGTGGCTACTGAGGGAGTCCTGGACTTATGGGTCCTCGGGCGTCCGGCCTGTTATCTATGAGCCGGACTGGTGGGTTGTGAAGACATGAAGGCCGAAGACTGTACCCGTGTCCGGATTGGACTCTCCTTGGCGTGGAAGGCAAGCTTGGCGATCAACTATGAAGATTCCTTCTTATGTAACCGACTCCATGTAACCCTAGATCCCCCCGGTGTCTATATAAACCGGAGGGTGTAGTCCGGAAAGCATATACTCATTACCATAGTCATACAGGCTAGGCCTCTAGGGTTAGCCATTACGATCTCGTGGTAGATCAACTCTTGTAACACTCATATTCATCAAGATCAATCAAGCAGGAAGTAGGGTATTACCTCCAGAGAGAGGGCCCGAACCTGGGTAAACATCGTGTCCCCCATCTCCTGCAACCATCGACCTTAGATGCACAGTTCGGGACCCCCTACCTGAGATCCGCCGGTTTGACACCGACATGTGTATATAAACCGGAGGGTTTAGTCCGTAGAGGCTATCAGAATTCTCATAGGCTAGACAGTTAGGGTTTTGCCATTACGATCTCGAGGTAGATCAACTCTTGTAACCCCTATAGTCATCAAATACAATCAAGCAGGACATAGGGTTTTACCTCCATTAAGAGGGTCCGATCCTGGGTAAACATTGTGTCCCACTTGTCCCTTGGTAGCATCAATCCTTAGATGCACAGTTCGGGACCCCCTACCCGAGATTTGCCGGTTTTGACACCGACAAGGGGAGGGCACACGATCGAGATTTGTTAACAAGATTCACCGAACTAGGCTACATCCTGGGGTATGACTACATATGCTTACTTGACGATGCCATGCTCCTAGGTATAGCCACGAAGGACAGAAAAGGCACAGCGACCATAGGATGTCCCATGCCTGCTCCTTAGAGTCCTTTAGCGATAAATGGCGCATCACCACCTTGGAGAATAAGACAAGGACTCTACATGCCATCTAGCGTAGGTCTTCTGTATTAGGCATGTATCAAATGACTCCAGACTCTTGTAACCCTAGCCACGGTCAAGTATATAAGGTGTGTCATGGACTCCTCGGTCGATACCTTTTCAATCTAAACCACAATACTTCTCGGTATACACCTTGTA